>NC_089874.1:100085000-100385000 GCF_040182565.1 Anser cygnoides | reverse complement strand
CCTGCTTCCTGGGATGTGGTCAAGCTTCGCTCGTTGATGGGAAGTTGAGAATAATTTTTTTCTCTCTCTCTGCACCTCTGCATGTCTGCATGGCCTTTGCATGTTTTTTTCCGTCTTTCTTTTCCCTTTAATTAAATTATCCTTATCTCAACCCATGAACCTTTTCTTTTTCTTTCCATCATACTTTCTTTTCCCCCTCTTCTTCTGAGAAGGGGAAGTGAGAGAGCAGTTGTGGAGTTTTACTACCCAGCAAGGTAAAACCACCACATTCAGGCACTGAATGTTTAGATGCTGATTTGCTAATAGCTGCTCAGTTTGAATAGATGACCGTCTGCGTTATTCACTTAATTTTTCCTTTTGCAGTTTCATTAGAAGGGTTTTGGCCAGCTGTGGTGTTATGCTTCCACCATGACTGGGTGTTTATGCAAAGATCAGTCATTCAGGTAAAATGCTATTAGGCTTAGCAATTGCTGCGTGCTTTTCATTAGGTTTGTTGGCATTTGGTATTCCCATCACAAATTTTAGAGCAGATGTTTCTTACATAAATTGCACTCCAGTTTGAAAACATTGCATTGCCACATGCCAGTTACTTTATTTTCTAGAACAAACTATAGTGAGGATGAAAAGAGGAAGATACTTATGAGGAAGATGCTACGAAACAGTACTCAGATCAAAGTTTTCCAAAGCTCAGCCATATTTAATTAGGGCTTGGACTGAAGCCCAGATTTTGCTCTAACTTTTCTCTGCTACATGAACTACTGAAGTTTTCCACTGCCATCTAAGATATTTGCTGCAGAGAAACAGAGGAGAGCCTCTTTCCTCAAGCTTTGTTGCCCGAGGTTCCTTCCCTGGCAGGTGACCAGAAGTTACCACATGAATGCAGCACTCTTGATCTGCACAAGTGTAGCATTTCCCAGAAATGAAAGAAAATCCTGGCCCAAAAGTATCTGGCTCCAAAGAAAGCCATCCCATCTGCAGCCCTGCTGATACTTGAGGAGCTCTTGAGAGAAAGGTGCAGTCCACGGGGTAATCAAATCACTCTGGTAAGTGCCAACCAGCCTAAAATGGATTACTTGGCTCTGTAGACAGCAAATAGACCAATGGTAGCATTTTTGACCAAGCACAGAAGTAGTTTAAAGACCAGTCTCTGGGTTCTCCTTTGTGAGCTAAAAGGATCCCTGTAAGAATCTCTCCTTTCTTGGAATCCTACATGATTTCCTGCTTTTAAGGATGATCTTAACTAAGTGCAGTCTATAGCTCTGATCAATTCACTGGTAATGACTTCTGAATCACTCCACTAACAGCCCTTTAATGTACGCTCTCTGATGACTTGAAGGTACTTTCTCCCGTTAGAGGCTTCAGCCCATTCATCGCTACAATGGCTAGTACAGACAAGCATTAAAAATAACAATTTTGTGTATGAGCTGATCTAACATAATGCCTGCTTGCCAAAAGCACCATCTGAGTCATGTCTTACAACTTCACCTAACAAGGGCCTGTTTAGACGAAAGCAGCATGTGCCGCAACTCTTAACATCATAACACAGAAATTTTAGGCATGGCTAAAAGAGGTCCAAAAAGAAGGATCTTGCTTATTACATACTGTTTTGTGTTGGCATCTCCTTAGTTTCTCTCTCTCTCTCTTTTTTTTTTTTTTTTTTCCATCAGTCCCTACTTTCAGATCTTCATATACCCCAGGAAAAATCAAATTACATCTTTTTTTTTATGAAGCTTTCGGAACATTTTAATGTGAAATAAGAATATATCGTTACATCCTGGGCAGTTCCTTGGGCATCTTCCATTTTGGCTACAAAACTTCCAAACTTATTTCTCAGTTCAGTAGTCAATATGAATGGATTGAAACAATACCTATTTCTCATATGTCCCTTGCAAGACAAATTAAATAAACAACCAGAAAAGGTACTACTAGTAGTCTTTTTATTTGTCTTTTTCTTTCTTCATACAAAAGCCTCTATCAAAATGTATTAAAACCTTAAAGCCACAAATCCCTTTGGAATTTATACACAACGAGAACAAAATATCAAGGCCCTGTGGAAGCCTGTCTCTCTCAATCTTATCTCTGTGCAAATCAGCAGGGTGGTCTGGAATCTAAACTAAACTTGAATGTGAAGGAAAATGTAGGAAATAAACTACAGAGCTGACAATAGAGAGAGCAACTGCCTGAGGAAAATCCTGAGGAGAGCTGAGAACAAGTGCTACTCTATCATTTTCTGAACCATAATTATTTCCAAGAGACTGATGGTGCATACAAAAAAGAAGGTTTCATTGTCTACAGATACCTTACATTAGTGGATCATCTTTATGCAGGAACAGAGTTTAGAGCATTGAGAACACCCTAGCATTTTTTCATCAACGAGTTATGAACATGGTGCAATCTGACTGCTTTCCAATAGCACAGTTTTGTAGTAAAACTGCCTGCTAATACTGATGCAATTCCTTCCTAGGTCTGTATGGGTATTTTGATGGGTATATTGAACTCATTGAAATAGAATTAAATATCCTAGAGAGTCACTGCTTATTGGAAATATAATCCTGAAGTGCGAGTTTTACAATCCCCAAATGCTAAATTAAATATTACAGCATCTTCAGTGGGTTTGTTGCAACTTTTTATTATTGCTATTACCTTTCATTTACCTTGTTACATGTTTAAAATAACTGCAGGTATCTTTCTGGGGAAACATTCAAGCAAGAGACCTTGAGGATAAAGGGGTACTTAGTATTGGCGTAATTGGATCTTATCTCCCTGAAACGGTGGCAATAATTAGGCAGAGGCAGAAGCAGGGTTGGTGTGATGCAGTGATGTGCAGGGCTATTTGTAAACAGGCACAGGACTTGTGCTGCCTTTATGGTAAGACCTTGGTAGCATGAACTTCTCACTGTTTTAGTAGTGCTTACATTTATAACTGTAACACAGCCATGGGTCTAGTGCTCATATTTACTGTGTAAACCTCATATTTACTGGGATAATGTGTAAACACCAAGAGGAGCTGAAATGTATCTGCGAAGACTTCAGCACGGTGATCGGTTTCTGTAACATATACTATTGATTTTTCACACAAGAGACATAACTGGCAAAATTCAGTCAACACATCAAAGAAACGTCTATGAGTTACCCAAATTACTTCTGAACCATTCTATTTGAACATTATTAATAATAAAAAAATATCACTATACCATTAAGTATTGCAATAACAGTGACATTTTAGGCAAGGCATGACTGACATTTTGGAGAACACTTTGAGGAAGTAGAGATACAGCTACTTCTATCTGTTATTATCTGCTATTAATATTATACCACTGTTGAAAGAAGGAATATTCATTGCCAGCGCAATGAATGATGACAATTTTCAAAAACACCCCACTAGCAAAGAAGGTCAAGGACTGTCCAACTGTCATTGATGTGCCTTTGAAAATATGTCTCTCCAAGATAAATTAATATAATCTAGCACATAGCAACCAGAAGTGTAGTTTTCCAGTTTTGAGTGTATCTTGTCAGCATGGCTTTATTTCATTTTTATCACAGCCACCCAGGATGAGACAGGAAACGAGGAGGAGAAAATTATATCAAAGTTGAAAGGTACCCAGGAGTGAAGTTTGATGAGAGGGGAAAATGGAGAGGAGGTTGCTTGCCTCAGAGAAAGAAGGAAGCACCCAAACACAAAGATGGCTTGCAGACAAGAATTATAAAATAGATATGGGGAGAAAAAATAAAGGTATTTCTGCAGAAGAGGTTTTCTTCTTCATCTTCACAATGTTCTTGGTCTTCTCTGATGCCGCATTTACACTTACACTTGATGGGTGAGAAGGTCACTGCCACACCAAGCTCACTGTGATTGGAACCATGTTTTAAAAGAAAGGCAGTGCCAAACTGCATCAAGGCAGCTGCTCCTCCGGCAGCATCTAACAGCAGGGGTGCTCCAATACTCCTTCACACAAAATGCTGCTGCTGATAAACCACTTGTGGATGTAGCTTAACTGCCACCTTGCACGTTCCTTCCAGGCTGCTGACCTAGAAAATCGATGTACTTTATTGGTATGAGTAAGGAGTGTTATTAAGAGTCATAGAGCTTTTTCCCTTACCTGGAGCGACAGTACCATAAGAAAAATAAAAATAAAAAGCCACAACAACACTCACACTGGATTTTCTTTTAGCAAAAGTCCAAACAGTGATCTGCAGAGGATAGTTTGACTCCGCAATGAAAATGCCATGAAGCCCTTATGGGCTGAACAGTGTCACCCAGACACATACCCACACTGCAGGGGGAAGTAGCACATTTTACAAAATGAAATTTTTCTGACGTTTATTTCCAAGCTCCTGCTTTTGTTAGTGGAATTTAATGTTCTTTCCCAACTTTCTGGGGGCTGATTCTGTGACATTTTCCCTCACTTTGAATGCTGGAGCCAAAGCTCAGTATATTTCACTGAAGTGCTGCAAGCTGAATCGGCATTAGTTGAACTAGGAAAACAACAGATTTGCTGAATGTGGCTGCTTTTGTTCCCCTTCCCCTCAGGTTCACTACAGAAAATGGTCTTTCTTTCTCTTGTGATGTAATTTCACTTTTGACTGCGATGGGAGTGCAAAGTGCAATCCAGTTTGGCATGAGTTTGGCAACCCTGATGTTGAATTATTGATATATATATACCACATGTTATGATATATATACATTTAATAGCCTATTCGAACTCATCAGCTGTAAATTAAAATTGGAAAGTTCAGTGTAACAGCCTGTCACCAAGAGTATCTACAGCGAGTATTCTTAAATTATGCTGCAAAGCTTTTCCCTATTTACAGATATTCAATAACATAAAAAAAAAAATCTGTTGTTTTTATGTAAGATTTTCAGTTACACTGCAGTCCAGCAGGCCTACTCCTTATTTCATGCAAAAAAAAATGCTTCTCAAGACTCAAATTGTTGTGCTGCCCTCAGTCAGGTTTCTCACAAGGCAGAATTTTTATGAACCAGCCATAACACTGCTACAGGATATTAGGCTTTTTCAGTTCAACACTTCCCCAAGGTAAAAAATGTGCTTTACATGCTCTTTTTAATATTAGAGCAGAGGGGATGAGTATAGATTGTCAGCATAAGGGATTGTCATGACACAGGAAGTTGAGCATATCACAAAGGAACATTATTAATCTGAGTAAAGTGAATCTATATTTATGTAGTGTGTGCTGTGACATGGTGGTTATGTTTGATTGTTGACTGAAATCTACAGTTTTAGAGCAAAAAAAAACATTCAAAAAGGTCTGTATTGTTGTTTTTACCACATTTATATACAGTGTCAGATCAGCTGTGTCTATAATTCCAGAAGATAGCCCATTTTTCCTCATGAACAATCATACTTTAATATATTTTAATCATATTTATTCTATTTAAATGATCAATTAAAAAAATAAAAATAAAATCCCAAACACCCAGAGTGTGGACTCTCCTCTCAGTAGGCTTGAGTTGCTGCTTGCCACAAAACTAACTATTGATATGTCTGCAGTGTTACAGCTCCCGGATCATAATTATATGTAAATGTACAGCTGCAGTAGTCCAACCTTCCTGCTTGGACTTTGCACCTAACAGCAATTTTAGGCTGTTAAGTGGCAAGCATGCTGAATGGACTGTGATTCTTCCTGCAAATACTTTATACCTTTGAGATTATGGAGGCGGGCTGGTCAGTCCTGGTGACTAGCTTGACATATCTGAATTCTCTGGTATTTTGTGTTCCATGGACTTTTTGCTTTTAAAATGATCTGTCCTTCTCAACGTCCATGCTCTGGCAGTCACTTCCCTATATAACATCTACACGACACTGAACCTGAGTCCTCTGAAAGCCTCAGAAGGATGCCCAGGAAATCATTGCCACTCTCATTAGTCATCCAGTAACACTGACATTCTCGTGATATTTCTGCAAAGGCTTTCCTGTGAAGCAACTCACATTTTTCACAGTGTTTTTCAATCCAGTATTGCTGAGATGTTCTGCAGGCTGCTTGGTCCCTGGGAGCCCTCTGGGTATGCCCAGCAGTGCTTGGCAGCATCCAGGACCACAGACAGAATTTTTTCCCCTCTGTTTTCTGTCTCTCACAGGTTGCTATGGGAACAGTGAAGCACATATGATAATTCCTTTCAGCATCAAATAATTATTTTTAAGTCTACTAATTTGAAAAAGGCTTCCAGGGGTTGTTTGATGGTTGTTGTTTTTGTTGTTGTTGTTTGGTTTTTTGCTCATTAGTTGGTTTGCTTTGTGGTTTGTGGTTTTGGGGGTTAAAGATAGGAAACATACATATCAAGTACCAGCCACAGCTCTTTGGAACAAAGTGTATACTCAGATAGTAACTTACATTTACTGTCAACACATGAGAGACTTTAGCAAAGGAGAAATTAAAATGTTTAACTGTAGGAAAGATCACTTAATTCAGACAAATTGTGCTTCAGATTTCTGTGCATGTTAGGAAGAATACGCTTCAGTCAGAAATCTTGGCTTTGTGGAAGCTGACCAGTGGCATCGCTAGAGGCAACCAGTTTGGTCCCACCTTAGCACAGGAAAGGCCATGTGGAGAAGGTAGCTCTTGTAGCCTCAAGAAAATTTGTATGCATGCAAGACAACGTGTGTTTTTGTTTGTTTGTTTTGTTTTGTTTTGTTTTCATGTATCTTGGCTGGGTTTTTCTTGGGGGTGGGGTGGGAGGAGGGAGCAGAGAAATCTTGTATGGAGCATACTCTTTAGCTTCATTAGACAATTTTCCTCTCAGTGAGGCTTTTGTCTGTATTGATGTAACTGGATAGAGCTAACATGCTTAAAAACACAATTTTTTGCTTATTATAATAAAATCTGTCCATGATGTGGAGTCACGTTGATATCTCTAAAGGAAACCTTTGTGTTTGTCTTGATTTTCTATACTCTTCTAGTGTAATATTTTATATATATATATTCAAAAGGCACACAGCAACTGCATATTCACTCTTACTACTCCAACCTACTCTGAGAACAGAATTGATACCAAACACTGAAAACATAAAGCATCTCTGTTCAAACAAAATAAAGTGTATCAAAAAAGCCAAGAAAAATTCAATTAAAACCCAAATCTTACATGACAACAAACTAAGATCAGCTAATTGAGGATGTAATTTGTAATGTTATTACTGTGGGTCCAGTTCACCTCCCTGTAGTTAATTTGTATCAGTTTGGTTTTGGGGGGTTGGTGGGTGGGTTTTTTTGGACGTAAAATTAGCTGTCCAAATTTGCTCTGGGCTGGTTTACAGTACACCATCTAGTGCCAACTGTATTATTTTCCCTGCATCAATAATGAAAGCTTATTTTTCCCCAGGGTATTGTGTTATGTGATTGGGGCATATGTAGAAGACAATTGCTTAATTTGCAGCTGATGCTGACAGAACCAACCATTCCAGAATTTTGAATTAGAATGTGACAGTGGAATAGCGAGCAAACGTGCTGAGATTGCATGCAAACAGGCTCTTGAAAAGTGACTGCACATCTGTAGTCACAACTGTTAATACTAACGACAAAAAAATAAATGTTTGCTGCTTGCTTGCTCCAGATAAGACTTTACCAGCACAGGTAAAGATAGTTGCTTTATCCCACCCTTCTAAATAGAGTTAGTGACAAGACAGAGAGAGAAGCAGCAGCCAATATTTCAGCGTGGGTTAGCATCAAGTGCACAGCTGTATCCTCACAAGATTTCTGCTCTGCACTGAAATAGTGTCCATCTGGGTCCTCTTCGCATGGCTACCCGGACTTGCTGGAGGAGAGCTGCTGAGGGGATGGGCAATATGCCCACATCTGCAGTAAATATATCTTCTGCAGTCATCATATGCAAACTGGATTCAACTAGCAGCCCAGGCTGCAAGACAAATGCCAGTGGAAGGTCCCCAGTTGTGGAGGCCAGCCAGTGGTGCCCAGAGAAGGTGAAGTGCCCAGCAGGATGGCATGATGAAGGCAACGTCCTACACCATGCCCCATGGGAACCCAGTAGGCAAGACCCTACAGGACTGGAGTCTGCACACTGGAAGCCAAATGAAGACATTGTGAAATCCATTTCTGCAGAAGGTAAATGTTTTTGCCTTAAGGTTATACTTTCTGTGGGTTGGTCATGAAGATGCTTTATGACAGATGATAACACATTGACAGGGAAGCAGTTAGAGCAGTTGTTGCTTTCTAAGGCCTGAAGGGGGGCCTTACTTCCAGCTTTGTGGCCAACTCTATTCTTTTTCAGGTTTTTATTCATGAGATTGGAAATGTATATGGGATTAGTTTGTACAAGGAAAATTGGAATATCTTGTGCATGTAGTTAGTAACCAGGAAAATGCATCACCTTCACTTTGTTAGTGTCTATGCTTCCAGATGTAACTGTACCATACCCTCAAAGAAAGCCTTTCTGCTTTATTTGAACTGGATTTGAAACTTGCTGTATTGCACTACTGCATCCACCACAGGTGGTTCTGTCGCCAATGATAAACAGCCATAAAAAATAAACATGAGAAATTGTGTCACGCTGTGAACTATAGCTGCATTTAACTTGCAAACATGTTGCAATATTGATACCACCTAAAAGCTTTGGTGTTTATCCCCAGACAGTGAAAACTACAAATGACTCCACAGTCAGGTGCTCCCATAAATCTCAAATAAACATCCTAATTTTTACAACATGTCAGGTGCTTTGCTCCATGTTAAACTCACTTGTAAATGTTACTGACAAGACCCTCCATCAAGTTCTCTTCTCACCCTCTGAAATCAGGGGTGATATATAAGCTGATTCAAAGTTCTGGCAAGGAAGAGTCTGCATTCCCAGCAGAGAGTGCTTGAGACAAAGGCTTATTTCTCAGTGACAGCTTCATTAATAACCCGCGGTATTCCCTATGGCAGCCCTTCCTCTTTGTCATTATTCTGTTACTCACTTTCCATATTAGTCTCCCTCAGCTTAGCACCTGCAAGGAAAGATTAATATCATAAGTAAGCAAATGTGCTTACACACATGCAATATCACAAAATCACGTGCCATCTTCCACAACTGGGTAAGAAAAAATGTCTCAAGCATCTGGTCCCAGGATATTGTACTAAGCAGCCCATTATTCTAATTTGATATGGTGATTTCTATGTCCCTAATTCTGCTGGGGACAGCGGCCCTAACCTGAAGACAGGCTATAGCTTTGTGAATTCCTCAGAAGGGTGTAGATCTGGCAGAGTGGCTGCAAACATGGTATCCAGCTCAGGGTGAATCCTGGGAAAAGGCTGGAGTATAGCCCAGTCCTGCTGTGCTGACTATTCTCTGTCAGGGAAATGCTCCATACACTGCAAATAAGTATAAATCAGAACAGACTGAGGTTCCCCTTTTTCCTCTGTAAAAGCCGGTGCTGGAGGTATGATACAGGAAATACACAGCTAGCTAAAAATCAGCCTTGCCTCCTCCCTAGGCTGATGTTGAGCAAAGTTCAGAGGCAAGGAGGATATAGCACAAAGTGCCGAATAACCATCAGACAGCCTCCAGTTAGATTGCTTTCCATGTGATTGCTGTGTCATTTCCATGTATTCCATTGCATTTTCCATGCAACCAATACTGAGTTGAACTAAAAGCCCTTTTCTGAAACTAAGTTATCTTCCCACAAGTCTGTAGGAAATATTCTAGGTTAAATCAGGGTATTTATCAGAGTCCTCCTGGAACTGCAGAGGTAAATCCAACCAGTTCTGTACCTGTTACAAAATCATCTGCTCAATTCTAGTAATTGTAGCCCATCTGGGAGTTTCTCCTTCTCCAGTAAGTGTGAGAGGAAGTTCAAAGTTGCATTGAGTCAACAGCAATGAAACAAGTAAGCTAGGCCAGACATAACTACTGTGGTACCTTATTTCCCATGCTTGTTCAAGAGAAATGCATATTTATGTTACTGCTTTATTTAATGGAGAAAACATATACAGCAAAATGGAAAAATCTTAAGCATGACCATACTTCAGAGTTAGCCTTATAGCCTTCTCTCTGGATGAAAAACGATGGCATCTACATGAAATAAGATTTTGCAATTAAATAGAGATCCTGGTAAATTAGCTTTCAGCAAGCCTTTTCTGTTATTAACACTAAGTTTGGCAGTGGCAGTTTTCATACTGCTAAGACATCAAAATACTTGAAAAAAAAATGTAATTCGTTCTTCAGCAAAGCTCCTTATACAAACAATTTGATGAATATACTAGCTTCAGTTCATAGGCTTTATGAACGGGGATGATGTTGGACACCAGTCAGTATAAAGGCTTGTACAAAAAAGAAAGATCCTGAGACAGTCAACCCTAACAGTGGTGCAATACAGCTTCATGTCAGATACAGTTTCTCTTGCAATCTATAATTGATATGTGGAATTCTCATGAAACAGATTTTTGAGAAAAACTAAAACCACTTGAATACATGCCAGTCAACAAATTCATCGGCATAGATGGGACCTCAGGACAGCAACATATTATTTCTCACACAGTTAAAGAGCTGCTTCAAAGGTAAGTGATGCATTAGCAATGATAGGAGGATGGAAACGGTGAGTATTTTGGAAGTCTGAGGAAAAAGAAACATTTTTTTTTTTTTTTTGAAGGAGTTGGGAAAAAAAGTAAGGATGCTGAGGGGATAGGATATTCTGGATGTCTCAGGAGCCTCTTGGAGCCTTTTCTCTGGGGGAAAAGAAAAAAAAAAAGATGAAAAAATTAAAGCATTACTTTTTCTGAGGATCCTTGAGCCAGTATTGCCAGATTGCTTACTTTCTCCAGTACCCACTGGGAAAGCTGTCTCTTGTCTCAGACTCGGTATCTGTTTGATGCTTGTCCAGACTTCTCTATGCCTGCCAATTATCTTCTCATGAAATTGCTTCTGCAGACTGTAATAGCTTGCCTTTAGCAAGCCTTTAGCAAGAGTAGGTATATAAAGTAAATAGATTTGGTGTGCTCTGTGCCTTGCTGTGAGGCTGGAGTCTACTCTTTAGTCTCAAAATCTCTCTGGGTTGTTTTAGCTCTGACATAAGTTGGGCTCTGACCAACTTATTAGCTAAATAACAGGTCAGAAATTATTTTGGCAGATGTTAATTTGTTGATAATGTTACTACCATGAAGACTTAAGGAGTTCCAAGACAAAGCAGGTGCCTGCATATCTTTTAAAGGAGGTGGTAGCATTTGACTTGCTCACTGTGATACATGGGAGCTATAGCAAAGTAATAGCCTGCACCCATCTTCCAGGTTTATGCCAAGAGAACAAATCTCTAGCTTCCCAAAGATTTTAATAGCTAGCAGACATTTCAACAGGATAAGATTGTTCTTTTGAATTGTTTTGAGGCAGTTGAGAAATGAAAGGAAGGACTGCAGTTGTCTGTATGCACCACAGTCTAGAGATCTGGGATTTTTGGAAGTCATGGAATAGGGATTTGTAGAAATGAAAAATTCAGGAGTGCTGATGTGAGGAAAGATTTTATCATGGTGAAATCTAGACAGTG
Organism: Anser cygnoides; assembly: GCF_040182565.1. NCBI lineage: Eukaryota > Metazoa > Chordata > Aves > Anseriformes > Anatidae > Anser > Anser cygnoides. Next base: position 100,373,517 of record NC_089874.1, on the reverse strand, counting down.
ACAGGCTCAATAATATGGAGACTGATGGGTAAACTCATAAGACGAAATGTGGGAAATGAGAGAAAAGTAAATGAAGTAGAAGAAGAATAAAAAATGCTCTTTTACATAGAAATGATTGACATTGTATAAAGGATACCAGCAGCTTTAATGATGTATATACAGGTATTGCATCTGACCTTCTGAGAAAACTCACAGATACAGTTCTTAGAATTTCAGGGGCTATATTATTTATGTACTCACATAAATCTGCTTTGATAATATCTTATTGCCAAATAGAAATGTTCAGAAAGTTAGGACATGGAAGAAGAAAATATTTTTTGGATGCTGCTAGTTGGAATTGACTCAACAGAGATCACTATATACTCAAAAATTAAAAAAAATATATATATTTGTCCAAATACAAAGAGATTTTTTACTTTTCTACTGATTAAATTAATAAAAATAAATAAAAATAAATAAATAAATAAATTAATTAATAAAAATAAATAAATAAATAAAAAGCTCATGTCATCAGAGAAAGTCTGTATCCCTTCATGTTAGTTTGAAATTGATTTTCCTGGCAAAACTCCTTGTATAGTGGAATTTCTCCCCAGCAAGAATAAACCAACATCTTCAAAGACAATACTACAAACATACAACAACAACATCAAACACTAGCTTTTCTTCCATTAATTACCCACTCTTACAATGGCTATCAAGATCCAGATAAAAATTCATTATTTCCATATTTAGGGTGATGCATTGTAGTGCCCTGGACACACGCATCTAAGAGTCTTGATGCTCAAATTAATTCTTGGCCAAAATGACATACACGTGGGAAAAAGGACAAACGTTCTGACGCAAATCATATATTCTCACAAGAGACAACCTATCTAAGATCAATAAGGTACCACCTAGCATAATCAAGCTGTACTCCCACTGCTGGATTGTTCCCTGCATTTTAGACTTCTTTCTTAGAAAATTCATAGCAGTTTTGCAGAAAATATTTCCATGGAAAAAACAGAAGTCACCATTACCATGTTTTCTTCTTTATTTGTGAGAGTAAGCTTGCCATTCCTTCACTTCATAACTACATAACTGTGGCACATCTGTCTAACACCTTTTCTCTGAATGAATTTATAATTCACTTCTTTTTACTGAAAGTCCACCAGTGCAAGCATCTGTAGTATGTTTGCACAGTGAAGGATGACAAAAACAGCTGTCACATCAACTCAGATACAGTCAAGCTGCTATTTAGCAACTGTGGGGAAAGCAAGAACTCTGTGTGGTATACTGGGAGGGCTTTCAACAGGCAACAAAATATTCTCAGAACTTTGCTACTGGTTACTGTCCCTGTGAGGGGATTTATCAAATTAGCTGTACTAGTTCATTTCATATAGTCAAAACCAAAATACATGCAGCATCATAACATAAAATTGTGTAATTGTCAGGTCATTATGGCCATCTTGTAAAAGCCATGACAAATAGAAAATGATCTGACAAGGTTTGTACTGGAGAAGTAAGTTGCATTATCTTTTGTTGATTTTTTTTTTTTTAATTCATTATCTTCCAAGGCTATTATCTCCTTTTGCAACTACTCCTTATTTTATGTCACCGCCAAAGACAAAATGTCAAATGTATTCTGTTCACTGTAAAACAGATTTTATGTCTCAATAGTAAAGGATACTTATAATATGCATAAAGTGCTCGATCAATAACCTTTTTTAGGAGTAGTCCTTAATTAAAGTCTTTTTAAAGATAAGCGTGAGTTCAGCCAATTCACTAGAAAATTTTTTCTAGACTCTGTCCATGATACCTTCATTTCAAATGACATTTCACTGGGATACAGAGACATATATTATAGGATACGCATACTCTATCAAGTAATCTAGTGAATATTCAAATGGAAATGAAGAACTTCCTTTGTGCTGTTAGATGAACACTAGCCACCTTTTTGAAAGTATATTCTTATTTATTAACTGCCAGTCTATATCTCTATGGAACTATGAGAGACTTTCTTTCAAAATCAAAAACCTCAAATTAATTTGCAATGGCAATAGAAATCCCCCTATGGGTTAGATCCTGAGTGGGACACTAAAAGAATGTTAATAAATTCAGGGCACCTGCTATGGTGTTCACCATGTTAACTTCAGAAAACTACAATGCATACTTCCTCATTTAAATCAGGCTTGCTGGGCTCCCTTCATACCCATAGGAGGAAAAATGGGCTGTTCTGCAGCATTCATCTGATTAATTCTAAACCTTGACTTAAGGATTAGACTAATTGTGTCCTAATATTCCTCTTTCTATGCTCCCCTAAAGAAGGAACACCAAGTATGCAGTTTAGAAGCAGGTGTATGTATAGATACTGACAGTGGGTCATGTAAGCAGAACCCCTTTTTTTGTGATTGTGAATAATACCTGCCGCTGAAAAATATCAAGATAGATCAATTTACATGACAGAATGGTTTAAAAAAAAAATCTTCTGAGACAGGTGAAAATACATCCAGCTGGCTAGGAAGCCAGTTGCAGTGCCAGAGCACCCCCAGGGCACAGACACGGCTCCCACTGCCCAGCCTGACCCTTCCCTGGCCCAGCTCTGTGCCCTTCCCCTGCGTCCTGCGCTTGGATCCCAGGGCAGAGACCGGAGCCTCCTCTGCGCGTCCTCTCCTCAGGAGGTCGCAGAGCGCCGCAAGGCCGACCCTCGACCTCCTCTTCTCTAGGCTGGATAACCCAGGTGTCCCCAGCCTCTCCTCACAGGACAGGCCTTCCGGCCCCGTTACCAGATTTGGTGCCCTCCTCTGTAGGCTTCCAAGGACCTTAACATCCTTCTTATATTGGGGAACCCAGAATGTCACACAATATTCAAGGTGAAGCCACACCGATGCTAAATACAGTGGGTGAATCACCTCTTCTGACCAGCTGGCTACCTGTAAAAGTTTGCAAGTGTAAAACGAATGCAAAACAGGTTTTCTTCTTTCTACTGACTGATTAAACGTGTCAGCTAAACATCATCATCACTGGAAAGGAAAGGCAAATGGTCATCCTTTCATATATGAGATTTGATGAGCAGCAATACTATCAACATCCTTGTATTAGTCCAATGATATATTTTACTTTGACATTGTTATACACATAAAATCTAACTTGACTATTGCAGATGATTTACCATTAAAATAGGTCTTGGTCATGGTTTTCTTTTTTTTCTTTTATTTTTTTTTTTAGTATTGGCTGATAAAGTGAATGCAATCAAGACTTGTATCTTGTATGCATAAATAACACAATCTCTTTTTTTTTTGTCCTTGATAGCCTTCAAAAGAAATTGCTCAATAGCATTTTAACTGTAAAAGTGTTTTTCTAATGTGATCCACTTCATGGGCTAAGTGGTGCTCATGGAATAGAATAAAAACTCATGAAACAAATTATCTCATTCTTCAGTTTTTCTTGAAGAAGTGTCCATATCTATCTATTTATCTGTCTGTCTCTTTTTTCCAGGAAAAAAAAATAAAGCTCCTCTCTTAGAAATACAGTTTGGGCATCAAGGATTGACTTAAACAAAACTGCAGCTTTCAGCTTCATTTTAAGAAAAGGTAGGAGTGTAAATGTCTGTGTGTGTGCGTCTGTATTCTGTACTATTTCTGTTTACTTTGTGTTTATGTTCAGATCCCAAGAAAGTCAAAGTGCTATTTTCCTTAAATAATAAAACCTTGACTTACGTTACAGGAGCTATGACAAAAACAAATAAAATTGGTTAGCTCTGTATGCGTTTTGCATTATTTTCTTTGGTTAAAAAATACTTTCTTTAGATTAGAAAAAATAGTAATATCAACCTAAATATTTGAATATTTTCCCATGCATTCATAAATGCACTATGGATTTATGAGATCATTAAAACTGGAAGCTGACTTTCAATGTTATTTTTTTCCTAAGCTAGCAGATACTCTCTAAACTACTGAAGTGAGAAAGCAGAGTGAAGAAACTCTGTCTAGCGTTGTACATGCAATACCATCAGTCTCTCCTGAGGACCAGATTCAGTACAACCAAAATCCTGTAATTATTTCCCTGCAGAGCAATACTAAGTAAGTTACAGAAAGGCATCACTGCTGCTGGTAATAACAAGCAATAACATGCAGCAAGCACCACAGCAGGGAAAATTTTTCAGGGAAAAGTTCCTACCTCTGCAGTCAGGTGTAACTTCTTCTCGGAGTACTAAAAATAAAAATAGATGGGCTCTTTCAGTAGTATGTGAGCTACTTTCAGCACTGAGCCCGCCTGAGGAATTAGGAAGCTGGTTTTACCTCCATTTTGTTTCTCATTTGTCAAGAAAGTGAAAATTTCCATTCAATCTCTTTGGGAACTAGAGCTGATATCTCACAGGACTCTTAGAATTGTATCATAACGTGACATTACATATTTAAGAACAGGTAGAAACAAAACAGTAACAGGAAAGGCCTTCTGCTAATATCCACAGAGGAAAAGTGTCTCCAACTGCACTGTAAGAGAAAAGTTATAAAACAAAATAAAGAAAATTCCATGGTAACTACCATGAGAGCTAAAAGAGTTGAGAAAGAGTGATAAATAGTCTCAAGAAAGAATCTCCTTTGTCTCCATTTGCCTTTCTGAAGGCCTGGTCTTGCTTTCTCAGGCAGGAGCTAGTCAGCTGTTACTGCCAGCGATGAGGGAGGCAGCAGCACCTTTGAGTCTCTTTGGGTGCACTCATGGACCACTTACTTTCTCATCCTATTTCTCTTCACTTTCTTCATCCTCCTACCTTACCACCATAAGACATTCAGCCTGCTGTATGGGCATATTTGCTCTACACTTATTGAATGAGGACTTGATGTCAGAGTTTCACAACTATTTCCAGATGTCGTCACTCTTAACTACCCAAATGTTGAAAGACTAATCTTTATCAGCCAAGTAAGCTAGGATTTCTTTAGATATATATGGACACACACACACATTTACCTCCTTTGCCTTATCCTTTCTGGAAACTGACAGGTTAAAAATATCTATTTCCTTGAATGATTTCATCTTATACGTCACAAACTTGTAAATATTTGCTGGCAATACAGTATCTACCAAGATCCATTATTATGATTTAACTGTTATTATTTTATGGACAGTCACGCCTGTTGTTTTTTGTTATAACAGCATGGTTCACTTGCTGTTACATCAATATCCTCTGGGTGGCTGAAAGCAGTTCAGACTTTTCCTAATTTGATGTTTTCATTTGTCCTTTTTCCAATTACATTTGAAACTACTTTATTGACTGAAGTGTAATTCCTTTAAAGTGTTTTCTTCTAATGAATATAAATCGAGGGCAAGTAATTCAATAAGTAATTCAATTTTGGATTTCTCATTTTCACTTGTGGCTGTAAACTGAGCACTGATGGTAACAGATTCAAATTTTGAAAATAGAGACAAACAAAACTCCTATTTAGACTACTTTTTAATGTAACTAGAATCATATCTGTTGCAAAGTATCAGTTCATTAAAGGAAATAGACTATTTTTGTCTGCATTTTCAGTTTTGTTATTTTTTAAATAAGATTAAGTTAACTCCAAATTTGCTTGGTGGTTTGTAAGGTTTTTTTGTTTGTTTGTTTTTTAAATGGGAAGCCTAAATTCATCCTAGGATAACTTACTGATTCAAATGGAGTTCTAACAGATGAATTTAGTCTGGTACCTCTCACATGAAGCTATCTTTTTAATGCTGGCAGATTTCCAATAACATCTTGATTAACAGAGATCGTCTTCTTAAAAAAAAAAAAAAAAAGAAAGAAAAGAAAACTCAACTTGCCTTCTAATGCTACACAGCCTGTTCTTTTCCTTAGGCAGTGGGAGCAAACTTAATGGTTTGATGGGCATCATCAGCTGCATTGAAGTGATCTGCTGCCCCACTCCTAGCTTCAGGCTTCAGGCACTAGAAAATGTGCAAAATGTGCCTTTTACTTACAGTGTTTTTGTGACCCTAAATAAATAAAATAAATCCTACAATAAATCCTGCAGTCTTTTGAGGTCCAGATTTGCAAAGGTGTTCTAGATGTCAAAGTATTACAATCATACAACAGGAAATTTTTAAGTTGCTAAATATGTTACTTTCAGTGAGATTTGAGCAGGGAACTTTACCTTCAATGGGTTTTACGGTCCTAATTGTCCTAAGAATGTACAGATCCAGCAGGATACAAAGTTTTATTTTGAACAAGAGGGCTTTGGGTATTTGGTCTTTAATGTCCATGTGTCTTTATCTAACGTTTATTCTCTTTCTTCATAACTTCATCCCACTGATGGAAGTCTTTTGGATCCTACTGGGATAAGAACTTAGCCTTTAGATTTGATCTTTTAGTTTTGTTGCACTTGAAAATAGCAGTAGTTCTGTGTGACTCTAGTTTCAGAAAAATATTCACATTAAAAAAAAAAAAAAATAGAGGAAGTTTTGCAAAATTCAATTTTGTATCAGCTGACTAATCAGGACCATAACAGATTTATCATTCCAAAGTGGTTGTTACTGAAAGAGCATTGTTATCAATGTGACTGCTGCAAATGATTTACATATCTTTCAACTTATTAAATAATTCTGAACAGTATTTTCCCTGAAAATATTTCATTAGGAGGTAGCTAATTACCTTCCTAGGCATTTAATTTTCCCTGTATATGTATATATGTAGTTTTTACATATACACATATAAACTACTCATATCTATATGCACACATATGTAAAGTATATATTAATTTTTATACATATATATAAACTATATGGTGGAATGAAGATATAAGCATGAGTTGTGGTCAAATTGAGAACAAAAATTCACTCTTAGTTGTATTAATTCCTGGTACAGAATAACTAATGACTAATTTGGTAGCCAGAATCAAGTGGATGTCTCCTAATATTTAACACAAATCTGCTGTGTTTCATAAGCATTTTGACATTAAGAACCTGAAAGAAGAGGGCATATTTAACATAATACATGAGGAAATGTTAAAATACATGATATACTCAAACATCAGATATATGAAGGCAAATACAGTGGGCTGTCTTTGCTGTCTCTGGATCCATATTCAATTTACCATTCCTTCTACAAAAAGTAAAAAAATAAAAAATAAATAAAAAATAAAAAGCTGAAAGATTACTGGATCTATTGACATGTTACAGCTATTAATACTTTCATATATGATAGTGATTTTAAAAATTATACAAAAAAAAAAAACAACCACTAAGTAGAATGAATATGAAAATTTAGCCAGAAGTCCTCAGTTATATGGCAAAGTTGAGAAATTTTGATTTTTCTTCCCCCCACGTATGATCTCTTCACGATGAAACCCACCTGCCTCTCGTAGATGTTATACTTTCACAGACTCCTGATGCAAGACACCATTCCCAGCTGGAGCCACATGGACCAGCTACTGATATGCATTTGAGAATGAACAGAAGAGGGTGAAGAATGAAGAACAGAAGAGTGACTAGGAATGAAATAAATCCCTATTCCTCTGTAACTTTCTGAGACATGGGTGGAATCTTTGCATTTACACAGAAGGGTTTGTTTGTCTGTTTGTTTTTGTTGTCTGCTTGTCTGTCTTCATGTTTCTGCAGCAAAAATTTTGTCTGTTTAATTACAGATTGTGGAAAGAAATACCATTGCTACAGGCCATTCTAATCCATCATAAATATCCTGCCTCTCAGACAAACTATCTAAAACTCCTCGTATTGCATGACTGCAGCAGGGATCAAGGAAATACATGGTCTAGTTGGTCTAATCATCTCATGCAGAATATAGGTAGAGCTTGGGCATCTCAATAACTGTAGTCACTGGCACACTTCTGAATTTATGTCACAGCTAAGGCAGAGAAAGTGTGAAAAATACCCAATGAGCATCTTTGTTGCAGAAAGAAGAGGGTGGCAAAAAGAGAATGCTTGGAAGTTGTCTAAGGAGGCTCCTGGGAAGCTGGATGTATGGGACAGTTAGGGTAGGGGGACATCCTGAACCACCCACACATGCCTCTGGTGCTGTTATCTGGAGACAGATTTGCACCTTCTTGGCTGGGCACTGCAGAGCATAGCTCAGCACTGCTGCCATAGAAGCTCTGGTTTTCTTTGCAGATTTTCTCATGTGGTGCCTTTTTGAAATCATCAGATATACCCTAACTTCTGTTTTTCTTTTTCCTTTGTTGCTCATTCTTGTGCTAACATGGAGAAGATTTCAGACGCTGCTTAAAGCAATGATAATAGCAATGATCTGAAATATCATTAGAAGAAAGGCATGGCTAAGCTGGTCATATCTTCAAACACAATTCATGCTCAACTGATGCAGGCAATTTCCTATCACCTTGATCTTGAGCAGTATGACTGTCATTAATTATGCTTATAATTAAAGTTAACATATGATGGACTTTGACACTAGGACATTGTCTTCAACATAAAAGTCAGAGTATGAATAATTTGCTAGATTTTAAGGTCAGTGTTGTAATTACACTGCATTAATTTAATTACTCAAATTTAATCTTTTAGATCTGCTTCTTATCATGTTTTAGTCTGTATGACTCATGAACCGCAGGCATGCTAGAACACTGAGAAAAGTATGCCATATACTGTAAGCAGAGACAAATTGAGTTTTGGGGAATTATTTGAAAATAAACAATATGTGGATGTGTAAGAGTAACCCACTCTTCTGATTACCTGCAATGCAGTAGAACTTACTTCATTTGTTCTTATCACATAGAAAATGTTTTACCACTATAGAAAAGTCAAATAATTTATCACAGGTTACACATACTAATAACCTTTATGTCATACTATAAGTTTCATGGATATTCTTTTTGGCCACTTTGATTTTCTACTTTTTTTTTTTCTACTTTCTAAATCCACACTTAGTTAAAATCTTCTTAAATAAGTTTGTTCTGCTTGGTTTCTCCTTGAATTTTGCTAATGTTATAATTAAATTATAAACCTTCTGTTCTGAGACCAGAAAAAAAAAAATCAAAATAATGAATTCGATTAAAAGATATGGGGACTTCCCATATAAAGTGTCAGTCCCCATAAAGGGAATAAAAGTAAAATTCCCTTTAAAGAGGGTGCATTTTCCTGATCAGCTGTTGCTCAAAGAGGCAAAACCCACCCCTCTGTCACATACTGATTTTTTTTTCCATCACTTTCAGTCCTTGAGAAGCTTGTAACTGATAATGAACCAAGCAGACTGCCTACCTCCCTTTGTCTGAAACAGATGCATCTTCAGAGAGCCAGCTATCAGCAAGCCAATCTGACCTAATACTGGTGCAAAGGACTTCAACAAGACTATCAACAAAAAAAAAATAAGTCCGAGCAGATCTCTGTATTGGCAGAGCTCATCACGAAACAACAGCTTCATTAAGTTCATTTCAATTAACTTCACAGACATGCAGGCAGCTTTTGGATTGTATGGTCCTGCTAGCAATGAGAGTAGGATTTGTACATAAGAACCTGGGGTAAAAAAAATCAAATCTTAATGCCCTGACTGTGGTAGTTTTACCCTTCCATGGAGCTAAACTCCACCAAAATTGTGCTCTCTCTCCCCCTCCTCAAAAGAAAAGGGGTGAAGAAAGTACGATGGAAAGAAAAAGGCTCATGTGTTGAGATAAGGATGATTTAATTAAAGGGAAAATAAAGAGGGAAAAACAAGCAAAGGCCATGTGGAAGCACAGGGGAAAAATATTCTCTACAATTATTCAATTGTTCTCTACTTCCCATCAACAAGCAATGTTCGGCCACATCCTGGGAAGCAGAGCCTCAATACACGTAGCAGTTGTTTGGGAGAACAGACATCTTCATATCGAGTGACCCCCTCTACTTCCCCTTTCCCGCATTTTATGCTGAGTGTGACACCAGGTGGTACGGGATACCCCTTTGGACAGTTTAGGTAAGCTGCCTTGGTGATGTCCCCTCCCCACCTCTCGCCCACCACCACTGGCTCTGTGGGGAGTTGGAGGGAGTCCTGAGGCTGAGCCAGCACTGCTCAGCCATAGGCAAAACATTGGTGTGATACCAGAGCTGTTTAACCACAAGTGCAGAGCACAGCACTGTATAGGATGGTGTGGAGAAAGTTAACTCCATCCCAGACAGACGCAGTACACCTCAAAACCTTTTTGTTTGCTGAATTATATAAGTAAAGCCAGATTAAGCACGTAGGGAAAAAGTTCTTAATGTAATGACAAAAACATTTGGGTAGTAATCAGAACTTTTTTTTTAACAGATAACCTCCTTAATGAAAATATTCATCTAAAAACAAGCAAGCAAGCAAAAAAAAAAAAAAACACACACACACAATGAATTTAGAATTAAAATAGTTTTACCCTGTCATTGTCTGTTCTTATGAATGAATCTTCCCAGGAGCAAATTAAGATCTTTTAATTCTGACACATGCCTTCCTTCAGAAGTACCATCGTTCACCTCTTTTTAAGATATTACAACCTTTTTCCAATTCTTTTTTTTTTTTTGAAGGACATTTTATAGCAGTCAGGCAATTAGTTACAGAAAAAAAAGTTGCCTTGGTCTTCTTTGGCAATGGCCTACATTGAATTCAGGTATGTCCCGTGATCTCCCTTGGTGCCTCAGGAGGTTTCAGGTCATTGTTCTGTTATTTGATCTGAAGCTAACTTAATGTAGCACAAGGACAGTCTGGAGATGTTACAAATCCTCAGTGTATTATCTCTAATTTATTAAAGTTAATCCACTACGGAGATATTTTGCTGAATCCCTCAGTGAACATTGAAATGTGTATGTCTGTAGGTATGCCAGTAAATCATTTGCACGTATGACCATTCAGCCCATCTTTTCCCAGACTAATAGGCTCCTCGTTTCAGTGTTAGAGAGCATGTGGTTAACGTCAGGAGTTCCATAATCCTATCAGATGAAATGCATGTTTCTTTTGGTCCTTTTAGGGGATGTCACCGTGTGTGTTACTACTGTTTTCATGCAGAGCAATTATACCTTTTAAAGGCCCTCAGCACAGGCTTGGTTTTGATTTATTTGTTTATGAAATGACATTTGATTATTTTATCTGTAATTATGGAAAAAATGAGCATAAATTTTAAAGATCTGTGTAGCAGTAAAAGGAAGACAATACAGCCAAAGCCATTAAACAAGCAATACCCATACCTTTTACAGAAAAAAAAAAAAAAGACTTTCCATATCAAAATTAGTAGATAGGTGATTTATTCTTTTACTATTTCTCAATGAAAAGCCCTATATAACATAAATTTTACCATGAAATGTAATAATAGTTATATAGCTATGTGTGGCAGACTTAGGTGATAGGATAATACTTAGTTCTTGTGTTAAATATTTGTTCCAAAACTGAAATCAAATTCACTTAATTAAGCATGACATAGCAATGTCCATACGTATAACAACTCATTTATGTTTGTAGCGCACACACACACACACACACACACAAAACTAGCAGAAACAAACAAACAAAAATCCTATAAATGGCATGGTTAACAACATTCATTTTTTTGCAAACTAGGTTTGTGATTTTTGGAACTTGAAAAATTCATATTCAGTCCTGCACAAGTGTCTGCATGGCATATCCCTATTCTCCTAGGGACCTAGGGATCTGTCTAGAGAAGAGTTCATAGAGGAAAGGGGGCCTTAATAATATGGATTAATTAGTAAATAAATATGTAACATTTTATAAGTGAAATTACATCTTTCTATGGGTTACAATTTCTTTAGTAATCTGGGAGTAAGCAGTAAGAGAAAGGTGACACTGTAAGTGATCTACAGCACCTTGATAATTCAAAGGCATGCAGCAATCAGGAAGACTTAGATGATAAAAGCAGTTTGTTTTTAGTATTATACATTCACAAGTTCTTATGCTAGAGTGAGAATTTTTGAGGGCATTTTCACAGTTGTTGCAGCCCTTTCATGCACAAGTTTGCTAGAGCTCCTTACGTGAGTTTTTCCCCCACCATCTTGGGAAAGGTACAGCTGGCAAACAGGTGAGCACAAGACATGAACATAATCTCCTCCTCCTCACCTGACACACATCTGACACTGCAAAACACAAATGAGAACAGAGAGTTTGTAAAAAACAGTCTTAAAAATCAAGTGCAAATCTAAGATGAGTATTTGAAACAATGCTGACTGACAGGACTGGCTATTTGAGTTTGGTGATAAGGTAGTAATTACAGTGATTACGAAAGTACATATTGCTGCTCCTTAGCAATCTTCCAAGAACCACTTTTCTTAAAAAGAAAATCCAATGAGAAGCTCAAACCTTCGGCATGAAGTTGTTAACTAAAATAAAGCAATCATAAGGTGCATATTTTGACTGCTACTTAACATAACTCTGTCTGTAAAAATGTAAAGCTGTCCCAAACTGGGTTTGAATATATGCTTTTTCTAATACATAAAGATCATCAGCATGCTCTGATGTGCAGGGGTATGGCATATTGTCAGTCAATTTATCACCCTAATCTATTCCGATATTTTTCTTTAAAAAGAAGAAACAAAATAAATGCCTAGTTCCACTGTATATACAGAAAATTTCCATTTTGGTTGTTGCAGTTTCAGCTGCTACTATATAAAGGAGAAAAAAATTGATTTGATGAGACAAAACCAATATATTAAAAATGAATATTCTTTCTAGATGCTTGTAGATTTATAGTGCGTGAAAATTCATGTCCAAAAAATATTTTATTTGAATTAAAAATGTTTCAAAATTATTATGAATATATTGTGAAACTAATACTGAGTAAAATGAAACAATTGCAATGATGTGTGCATTTGGAGACTTCTCAGCCTTACCTACTGTTATCATTTTCTATCTTATTATTGACTTGCTTGACAATAGCTACACAAACGATGACATTGATTAATCTTTTTTTTTTTTTTTTCCATTCAGGAAGTGTGTTGCTGCAGGGGATTATTGCTTTTCTGGTTTTATGATTTATGAACATTTTTTATGACTCATTCCTATGCCATAGTAAGGTGATTATTAAAAAGTGTTTCTAAAGTGATACCATAATTGTGCTTATGTACATTACAGAAGTAAATTTAGATGTTTATCACTTACAGTTTCTTGAATATATCTCATGAGAAAACAGCAATTTAAACTGAAGATTGCTGTATGAAATATTTTGGTCTTCCCCAAAATGACCTTTCATAGAATCATAGAATATCCCGAGATGGAAGGGAGCCACAAGGATCATCAAGTCCAACTCCTGGGTCCCCAAAGGACCACCCAAAAAATCAGACCATGCATCTGAGAGTGTTATCTAAACACTTCTTGAACTCTGGCAGTCTCTGTGGCATGGCCACTGTCCTGAGGAGGCTGTCCCAGTGCCTGACCACCCTCTGGGAGCAGAACCTTTCCCTAACCCCCAGCCTGACCCTCCCCTGTCCCAGCTCCATGCCGTTCCCTCGGGTCCTGTCGCTGTCCCCAGAGAGCAGAGCTCAGCGCCTGCCCCTCCGCTCCCCTCGTGAGGGAGCTGCAGGCCGCCGTGAGGCCTCCCCTCAGCCCCTCTGCTCTGGGCTGGGCAAACCAAGGGACCTCAGCTGCTCTTTATACGTATATCCCCCCCCCCCCCCCAACCCTTCACATCTTTGTAGCTCACTTTTGGACACTCTCTAACAGTTTTATGTCTTTCTTATACTGCAGCACCCAAAACAGCACACAGTACTGGAGGTGAGGTCGCACCAGCACAGAGAAAAGTGGGACAATCACTTCCTTCAACTGGCTACCAGTGCTGTGCTTGATGCACCCCAGGATACGGTTGGCCCTCCTGGCTGCCAGGGCACACTGCTGCCTAATATTCAGCTTGCTATTGATCAAAACCCCCAGATCTCGTTCTGCAGGGCTGATCTCCAGCACCTCATCCCCCAGTGTGTGTGTATAGCCAGGGTTGCCCCTTCATATTGTTGGCGATTGCCCAACTCTCCAACCTGTCTAGATCTCTCTGCAAGGCCTCACCACCCTCAACAGAGTCAACAGCTTCACTCAATTTGGTATCGTCCGCAAACTTGCTGAAAAAAACTTCAAGTTCTACATACAAATTGTTTACGAAAACATTGAAGAGGCCTGGTCCTAAAATGGAGACCTGGGGAACCTGGTAACCCCACAGGTCACCATCCTGATGTAAACCCATTTAGAAGAACCCTTGGGGCCTGACCCATCAGCCAATTGTTTAGCCACCTTATTACACTTTTATCTAACTGTATTCTGGTCATTTTGTCCAGAATACTGTGAGAGACAGCGTCAAAATCTTCACTGAAAGCCAGAAAGATTACATCAACTGGCTTTGTTTGGTCAACTAGATGAGTGATCTTGTTGTAAACTGAAATCAAGTTTATTAAACATGATCTTCCCCTTGTGAATCTATGTTCGCTGTTACCAATGACTGCACTGTCCTTCAGGTGTTTTTCAATAATTTCCAGAATAATCTTCCCCATAATTTTACGAGGAACTGGAGCTTTTTTTGCTTTTGCTTCTATAAGATAACAATGAAAGGAAACAAAACACTTGCTCTAACATCCTCTGCAATATGCCTAAGCCACTCAACAGGAAACAATGTACATTTTGTGGGCATTTGAATACCCAAAGAACAAGCCTTCATGTTCTGAAACTTTTTATACCTTCGTGTTCACTTGTTTTCTGGAAGCGGGCATGCAATAGGAAGACAAATTATGGTTTTTGTTTTGTATTGTTTTGTTTTCCTAGATAGTTTTAGAAATATAAATGACTTGTATTTTTTTTAATTATTCATAAAATAACTTAAAAAAATTCTTCAGCTGCTTGCCAAATACTTCTCTGCTAGTAAAGCTGTTTAAGTACTGTTTTGTTAAATGATGAAAAAAAAATAGTGTTAAACTACTCTTAAGTAATTATATGTATTTTCATGTCTGTAACGTGATATATGTAACTTTTAGGTGATATAGATGAACAATACTGAACAGAAGCATTCAACAACTGTATTAAGACACAGGTATTTCCATGCAGAAAACCATTTGAGAATTAACAATACTCTGTGCATTTTTTCTCAGGTACAAATTAAAAGAAAAGTAAATATTTGCTTTGATGACACCGAGATAGGAAAGGTTTCCAACATTTTTACCCTTCATCCAAGTCTCGTAGTAGTTAAAGCATTTTCCAGATCCCAGTTATTTTTCATAACTGTTGCTTAGTGGAGATATCAAAAGCTATAGACACCTTTTAGTAATGAATACTGTACCCTAATTTCAATTCCTTAATCATTTAGCTACAACTGCAGGCTGTACCAACACAGACTAGACAAATGGTATGTCCATGTCCTACAAGAAGAGTAAAAAAGTTTTCCTTATACTAATGCTTATACCCAGAAGCTGATCACTCTACACAACTATTGCTCTGGTGGACTGAAGCCAAATGACTCATCATTTGGAGAACTGAACTTTGAGCATGCCTTATATCCATCAAATTTGTTTGGAAATAAATGAGTATTACAGAAATCATAGTTTGCCCTAAGTAAAAGTAATGTACAGTTACTACACAGTAACAGCAGTTACTGGCAACTTAAAAACAGATGCTAGCGAGGCTTCAAATTATTTCAAATTTGCCAAGCTTGTAAAGGTCAGCATTAAGACTTGAGGAGGAATTGCAGGGTATTTTCAACAATTAGTCAGCAATTCAATAAGCAATTTATGTGGTACTTTGGATTCAAAAATATTAAGCTGTTAAAATAGCCATTTGCAATTAAACAGTCATGGTTGTACAACAATTTGCTAAAGACTTGCTAGCATTTCAGTGTTATCGCAGTAAAAAAAACATTCCCTATAAAAGGTAAAAGAGTTTGTCAGGAAATTCTGGTGAAATGCTTTTAATTTCCTTGATGACTCATAAAAAGATAGTATATTTTAAATAGAAATAATTTTCTTGTTGCTTTGCACCTGTTCATTTCAGGGCAAAAATCTTCTAGTTTGTCTTGCTAGGATTAAGTCCTTTGATTTTGTGCCTTTAATACATTGAACTGTACTTTGTTTCAATTTTCAATACATAGTTTCCAGACTACACAAATCAATTAATTAACAAATTAGAGAGTACTTAGCTTGTTTTAGGTAAGGAGAGAATGACTATGACAAGCATTCCTCAGTCCCAGTTGTGTCAGGAAATAAGATAATATCACACAGCAATTAAAATAACAGAAGCAGGAAGAAAAGATACCTAAGGCAAGTGAAAACATATTGGCAAAAATATTTTGTAGGGAAAGAAATCTTACTCTGTAATCTGGCATCTTGGTAACAAACTGCTCAAAAATTGTGTGCAATAGAGATCTTGGAAAATAAACTGGATACAACTGCACAATTTGTAAGGGGCAGTCATGAAGTTAATTGCACACTACTGTGTGTTATCACACAATGTAACTAATAACAGTTGAATAAAATGGAGTTTTATATCTGCTATATCTGCTTTTAATAGTTTGGTTAACCAACCAATTTCACCTGCAATAACAGATGTTGTTTTAAACTGAAAACATTGATGCCCCAAAAGTACTTTTTTATCAGTAAGATGGAGGTATATATGTTTCATGTGTTTGTTACCTGCTTAGCACATCTTTTGACTGCAATTTAGTATAATAACAAGTTCAAAGAATATTAAAGCTGCAAACAGGTTAAACAGTACCAATGCTATCTCAGTGCTCAAAATACAAGCTGACATGCAAGACTTTACTGATATTATTATTTTTCCTAAGAACTGTAGTCTTACTCAACATATGAGATAGATCATGATATTCCATGCTTTGTTTGTCTGTAATATTTTTTTCTTCTTTCTTTCTAGGAGACAAACCTGTGCTATACACGAGAGAAATTAGGTGAAACTGTGGCATCTTTATCACTTTATCTGATAATTACAAGGGGAAAAAAAGAAAAAAAGAAAAAAAAAAGTTTTACCGGGGCTTCTATCCAGTCAGTATTTTAACTACTGGACTAGCTTAGTGCCAAAATGCAAGATTTTTCCTACTCTTGATGTTGTGGTTGTTGGCAATGGAACAAGGGACAACACTGTCCTACTTACTCTCAGAGGATGCCCACCAGGCCAAATAGATAAATAACCAAATAAAGCACACTTTTTCAGTGTGTCAGCAACTTTGTTCAGTCACTTGGGTAATTCTCAAGGTTTCTCAGTTCAGAGGTCCCCCCCTCTACGTAGTGACCATCAGTAAAATGCTGAGGTGAATTACTAAGGGGTATTAAGTTTTAGAAGACAATCAACACACGTTCCGATTCAGAAGCACCATGATCTCCATTCATGTAATTCAGCTGGGCAGACTAGAAACAAAACTTTTTTTTACAGTATGTTAATTCATTCCTATTACAATATTGACTTTATTTTTTAAAAAAAAAAAAAAAAAAACAGTGGTCTTTCAAGTAGCAAGTTACTGTAATTCTTCCCCAAGGGCCTTTCTGCGACTGTCGTTTTAGGTTTCACTAACGAAGAAGCCAATTACATGTTCAGCAGTTCACTCTCACAAGGGAGCTGCAGGATATTGCTGCTGTCTCTTTTCCATTTTACCCACAGCTGATCATTAGCTCTTCTATAATAATCTATCCTGTACTAGGTAGCAAAGATCTAAGAATCTCTAGTGTATATATCAGGGCACTGTGGGGACAATGGCTCCCCATGGCTGGGAGACAGGAGCGTTGGGAGCTCCCCATGGGGCAGCCTCCCAGATCGGGCCCATCCCACCACCCCACCAGGATCCGGCACAGGGGGAGCCCAGACCCCAAACAATGGGCGCCTCCCTGGGGACAGGAATCATCCAAGACCTGGACATGGGCCCATGTGTGGGCCCAGCTGGGCAGGGTCCATGGCTGGGCAGAGCAGGGCTGTAAGGATCTGCTCTGTGGCCTTGTTGGGGCAGGGGCTGACGACTCTAGGACTGACATAGGGTCCTGGGCCATGGGCAGGGTGGTGGCAGGAGGTGCTTGCCTGCTCTCCCAAAGCGGGGGTCAGCTGCCCCTGCACCCTGTCTGACCCTGCAAGAGGCAATCATGGCTCCAGCACAGCCAGGCTTCAGAGGAGATGGGCCCTAATCACAGCTGGGAACTGCCGCAGGAGCTTGAGGAAGTGGGGCAGGGCAAGGCAGAGGGACGCCAGCAAGTCCCGAGGAAGGCCTCTCAAGTTGATATTGAGTTGAGATGGAAGCACCAGGACTGGTTATCTGGAAGAGACAGAGTCCAGAGTCCAGCCCAGGAGGTGGGAGAGAGACAGAGGAGCAGGCCTGGAAGCAGAGAGATGCCCAAGCAGGGTTAGTGCTTTGTGCCTCAGTGCCCAGAGGCAGTGACCTCTTTCTCATAGGCGACCAATCTTTAGGCTTAACAAGTCCTGCTTCTGCATTCAGCCCTTTGAGATTCTGTAGTCTCATAGTCCCTAGAGGATCCTACAGTATGGAAGACAAGCCACAGACATCTTCTCCTAAACACCAAGCATCTTTCAGACCGTGCTGTCTTGTCATCTGCTCTTGCCCCTAGGCTTGGGGGTTGAGTAACATCAGCTTCTGGATTTTTTCTTCTATTTCCAACCCGTTCATTTCATGTCTGGGTACATGACTCATGTTTTCAAGGCTGGGGTTAATATGATTACAGCAGTATCTCTGCATTTCTTAATACACAATTTTACCATACAGAGAATTATTTGAATATGCACAGGCAGTATGACTAACAGCAGTAATATGGATAGAATATTATACAATTTCTTTTTACCTAACAACCCTATATTTTCAAATATGTTTTAAAACCCACCCCACGAATTCCAAATATTGGGTTGTTTTGCTTTGCCTGCCTCTTTTTTTTTAATGTGCTCATTCCAATAATAATTTCAGAATTGTCTGGAATATATCCACTACTTTATTTTCCAGTTAAATTGCATACTGCGCCCTTACAAACTCGTATAAAGTCAGTCTCTAACCCGTTTTGATGGATGACTGGATGGGTAGCAGTCATTTCAATGGTTACTTGGTCAAAAGAATCTGTAGTGTCAGTTTTTCTCTAAAATAATCCCTAATAAACTAATTTCTTTCATGGAGAATGCAATTGTACACAAAAATTTCTCATGCTTTCTTGGTAGTATTGAGAGACAAATGTCAAATAGCTAGGGCTATATAGCCCATATAACATGACAAATGGGTTTGTAATACTTATAGGGGTTATAGGTATGCAAACGCACCACAAAAGAAATAGGCTCCAAAGGAGGCATGTAGAGCAGATGAATAGAATAGAATGATATAACTCACATTTTTGTGAGTTATCAAAGAAACACCTGCTATTATTCTGACAATTAAAGAGTTTTGTTATTCTCAGGAGAACTTGACCCCAGATGGAAGGCAGAAAATGGATCTTCATGCACACCGGTATCATATCAACCCAAATCAGTTCCAATTTATTGTCATCAGTGATAATCTTGGACAAGGAATTTCGGCTCTTCTGCCCCAGATATGTCTTTTTGCTTCCTACATGCTGTAGGAAGCATGGAGACACTTTTACCAGAATTAGGAGATATATGGGAACACACATAATATTTTGAAACATCTAATTCTTTACCATGATGGTAGGCCAACTGAAAAAAGGTATTTTTATGGTTTATGTGATGATATAAAGACTGTTGACTTTTGGAGGACAAGGTGTCTTTCTGTGCTCTGTTTTGTTGATCTTGTGTTATCTGTGTGTTATCTGGCCAGGACAAAATGATCCAGACTAGTGCCACTGAAAATAATCAGAGAATGACTAGCTGTGGTGGTTTTACCCGGGTGGTTGTCCAAGCTCCACCACAACCGCTCTCTCACTCTCCCTCCTCAAAGAGGAACGGGGAGAAAATACGATGAAAAGGGCTCAAGGGTTGAGATAAGGACGAGGAGATCGCACAGTAATTATCGTGACGGGCAAAACAGACTCAGCATAGGGAGACAGTAAGATTTATTACCTATTACTAACAAGCTAGAGAAGTGAAAAACAAATGAAAGAAACCAAAAGCACCTTCCTCCCCATTCACCCTCTTCCACCTCCTCCCCCCGAGCGGCTCAGGGGAATGGGGGAATGGGGGTTATGATCAGTCTATAGCGCTTCTTCTCCGCGCTCCTTCTCGGTCACTCTCGTCCCCTGTGCCGTGGGGTCCCTCCCACGGGATGCCGTCCTTGCAGAACTGATCCGGCGTGTGCTTCCCACAGGCAGCAGCTCTTCAAGAACTGCTCCAGATATGGGTCCGTACCACGGGGTCCATCCCTCAGGAGTGAACTGCTCCAACCTGGATCCCCCACAGGCAGCAGCTCCTGCCAAGTCACCTGCTCCTGCGTGGTCTCCTCTCCATGGGCTACAGGTCCGGCCCGGAATCTGCTCTGGCAGGGGTCTTCCACAGGCCGCAGCCTCCGTCGGTGCAGGTCCACCTGCTCCACCGTGGTCTCCTCCACGGGCTGCAGTGTGGGACCCTGCTCCACCGTGGTACTCCATGGGCTGCAGGGGGACAGCCTGCTTCACAATGGTCCTCACCCCAGGCCGCAGGGGACTTCTGCTCCGGCGCCTGGAGCACCTCTCCCCCTCCTTCTTCACTGACCTTGGTGCCTGCAAGGCTGTTCCTCACTCCTCTCACTCTGCCAGCTGCTGTGTGATGCAGCATTGGTTTTTTTTGTTTTTTTTTTTTGTTTTTCCCCTGTCTTAAATATGCTCTCACAGAGGTGCAAAACAACATCACTTATTGGCTCAGCTCTGGTCAGCAGTGGGGCCCTTACCAAACATGGGGCAGCTTCTAGATCCTTCTCACAGAAGCCATCCCTATGGCCCCCTGCTACCAAAACCTTGCCACGTAAACCCACTACAGCCTTTCTGGGAAACAAAGAGTTAGGTAGTGGTCTAGTTTCTTTTCCAGAGGGCACAGAAACTTTGTTTTGGCAGATTTTCTTTATCCTGTTTTCTTTATCCTTTTCTTTATCCTGAGTCTTGGTCTTCCCCTGGATCCAAATCTTATTGTTCAACACTTGGCTCTTTTTTATTTTATTTTATTTTATATTATTTTATTTTATTTTATTTTATTTTATTTATTTTTATTTTCTTTGTTAGTGCTAACATCACTGGGTTGGAGATTAATGGTCATCAAAGTTTTAAAATGAGAAGCTGATACCCAGGTTGGAAGACCCCAATATTTAACAATTTTGCCAGAGTCATTTGATAAGGTCCTTTGGTCCTTCTTATCTAGACTGGATAGGCCAGAGTTCTTTCTTCTTGTTCTTTTTACTTTTTATTTTTTCCCTCTTTTTATTCTTTCTAGTTGATGCACCTTGACGTGGACCCAGTCTGTACATTCCCAACAGTGTAATGGTTCAGCAGCAGGTTCTGGAGGGGCAAATTCTACCTGTGAGTAAATAGTCCTCACACATTTTACTAGAGCTTTGCAATAATTTAGCATAGTGCCATCAGTTATCTGTAAGTTGGTTTGATGCAGAAGCTTAGGTGGGGTGTGCAGTAAGTCAAGGGTCTATCCATTAGAATTTCATATGAGAACAGTGTGTGATTTTTATTCACGGTGCTCTTTATACAACAGTAAAGTGTGTGGCCATTCGAGGTGATTGTTTTCACAAATTTTGTCTAGTTGGGTTTTTAAATCAGAATTCTTCCTTTCAACAGCTTTGCTGGATTTTCAATGAAATGCACAGTGTAAATGCAGTTGAATTATCCTGGCTTCTTTTAAAGTGAAATAAAGCCATTCTACTTCTGTGGAAAAGTATGCAGGTAATGCTTTACTGCATGTCATGTTTGCACCTCTAATTGATTTGCTGTTTATAAGTTTGAGTCCTAAATGTAGTTCTCTATATATTTAATAATTCCATTTTATATGGCATAATTCTCATATGATTTTACTTCATTCAAACTTCCTGAAAAACAGCTCTTTTTCAGATGTAAGAGAGAGTGAAGAGTGTGCAAAAATGGGTAATTTTACTTATATAACAAGTATTTATTTGTTAAATATTTTAAAGCAATTGTGTAAAAATATTGTATTTTTCTTTCCTGTAGTTGTTAAAGTTTTACCTCAAACAAATGACAAACCTTTAGATTTAATGTGTTTCCCATACTGTATTAGCAGTCTTAACACTAACTGAACTCATCATTTTCTTACAGCTTGAATGGAGCTACATCTACTCACATGCAACATCCTTTTGAATTTATTTCTGGAAGGACTAATAGGAAATGCAATTCATCAAGGAGTATTTACGCTCTCCTCAGAACTGCAGAAACTTCACTTTGTGTTAAATCATGAGGCAATCTTATCTTATTGTCTGGGATTGCTTTCTTCAGACAGATTCCCAGGATTTTTCTTTTTCTTTTTCAACCTGCACTGCTTGTTTTTCTCTTAGAGAAACATTTTTCCGTCTCTAGGGCTTATCCAGAAAGCAATTATCTTGAGTATTCTTGATTTTGGCAGAATAGGTTATTTATTGCTGCCTGTATCTTATCTGTCTTACAGGCATGTTTCATTTTTATAATTTTTCAAAATCATGACTCTTCTTCACATAAAATAATACTTAGAAAACACATAACTCTAATGCCACAGGCTAGCATAAATATAGATAATGGCATATTTCAATGTTATTATTTCACAGTATCCCAGTGTTGTGTATTCCAGGATCTTCCATGGAAGTTTATGATCTTTCTGCTTCTCACATATGCTCCATCATCTGTGCTTAACTTTAAGTCACTGAGCAGGCAAGCTTAATTGAGTAATAGCACACTGGTGTTCAGGAGTATTTGACTGAATCCAGAAAAGAATTATTTTTCATAAATGATGTTAAAAAATGTGATAAGAAGATGTGCAGTCTGAACTCTATTTATGTTCTTTGGGAATTTGAGCTGGCCCCCATTAAATCAATTTAATTTTATCATTAACTTCAATGGGAATAAAATTGAAGCCTAGCAGAAAAGAGAAAATAGTGGGGGGGGGGGAAGTAAATTAAGAAAATAGTTCTGAAGCACTTGCTACTAATTCAACCCTTTCTTAGGTTTTGATTTGGCTACAGCAAGGGACAGATTAAAAATTCAGGAATCAGTGTAAAGCACCAGCTTGGCCAGCAATGTGGGGTACGTTATCTTGCAAACATGTTGGTTAGCTAAGCAAGGGTGTGTGTGTGTATATATATATATATATATGTATGTATGTATATATTAATCATCAGAAAGGCAGGTAAAATGATACCTGCTAATAAACTTACTTCTAATAAACTACAATTACACCAGTAGTGCAGGTCTCTGCTTGGATGCCCTATTAGGGAGGTGAGAGCAGAGTTTTGCCTTCTTTTGGGATCCCTCAGCCTGCAGCAATGCCTCGCTCACGTTTTGGGGTTAACCCACCACAGGTATGCATCTCTGGATGACTTTTCATATCAGAGCTTGCCATTTTGAGATGTTCATGATGTGTAAGGATAAATCTCACTCTAGAAAATACAGGAACTTGCATGCAGGGGATGAAACGTCTGCTGAGAAAATGCTTCTGAAATCTTTTTGTTTTCCAGATCTCATGGGTTCTTCTAGCATGAATTCTTCACTTCACTGAGGACAGAAAAGAAATTGGTATATGTCCATTTTCTAAGTTAACAATGGGCAGCCAATTTCTTACTAAAAATTGAAGTTTAGCCTTAATTTTTCAATGCAACGGAATGCTACATATGTGTTATGGCAGACTATGGTAATACTGGAAAATACAGACTATAAAACAAGCCATAGCAATCAGGTCATAGAAGATCCAGCCTAATGACACCTCCCTGGTAGTGGAAAAAACAGGGAAGCCTAGTGAAGAAAGCTTAAACATAAAAAGGAAATTTGCTGTTTTGAAAAATAATAACACTGAACACTTCCAGCCTTCACCCTTCTGTGGTTTTGAGAGGTTTATTCCTAGGAAAAAAAGTATCTGTTGAAGGACAGAAAGTGAATATATCTTACTTGTGTAAGAGAAAAGCAAAAACAAAAATAAACAAAACTTTTTTTTTTTTTTTCGAAGAACTGTAAATAGTAAGCAAACAGAAAAATGTATACTTCAGTTCTGGATTAAGTTTTGCTTCAATATTGTATTTATCTTCAAGCCTCAACTGGGGATAATGGTTTTGTTCAGATTCATGCTGTTATCATATCTAGGCAGATATTTCTAGATTACATGCTCAAATGGTAGTACTTGACAAAGATTATCTGAGACTATGAGATCCTGTTACACTGATTGGGAAAAAAAAATCTCATAAAAGTAAAGCTGCTGCCTTGAGATTTCTGCTCTTTCAATGCACAATTAGTCAGGACTGGGAAAAACATTTATTTTTTTTTAAGTCCATGATGCCTCTCTCAAAAAACTGAGGAAAAGAAGACAGTTTTAATGTGCACTTATCCTTCAGAACTATTTATCTAATTATATCTATGCCCAATTGTATAAAAAACATTGTATCTCTGATTTATATGGGCTCTTTCACTTCTATAGTGATTCCTATCCAAGAAGTGATATTTTAAATTCCTTCTATTTAAAAGCTATTTATGTGATTTAGTTTTGCATAGAACTTAAGAGCATATACACATATTCAGAAGCAAGTAATTAATGTTATCTTATTTTTTAAAAGGCAAGTAGCACTATCTTTCTAAAGCTACAACTTTTTTTCCCCCTAATTGCATGCCAAAAGATCTATTAGGAAAAAAAATTAGTTAATTTCTGAGGAAGATCAGTGCTGATATGAGAAACCATGTTTCTCAGTACGCTAGATTACCAAAAGAGGGTTGATTTATTTTATTTTTTCATATTGTGTGGATAGTTCCTTCAAGCAACTTTAGTCTTAAAATCATAATTGAGGAAACATGGCTTCTTCAGTTTGTTTTTATACAAATCCAGTTTGAAAGGTACCTGTTTAATTTGAAATATTTAAAGAAATGAAATTATTCTTTGTTTGATTTAATTACACAAAACCTAATAGGATGCTCTAAAATCAGAAATTTTCCCCAAACTGAAAACTCCAAGAAAAAATGCACTGAGATTGCTAGGGCAAAGCCTTCTTTATGTATTGCATGTTGTACAAAGAGTAGAAATGTCTAAATTGGAGAAATGGTATATACATTTTATATTATTTGGAGCAGTCCTAGTGGCTGAGAAGACTCCAAACCATATATTTAGAAGCTGTAATTACATTTTAGTTGTGAACGCTGCTGTAGGGTAGTTCATACCACGTGAATAACCTTGTGTACCTGCGTTGTGAAGCAGAACTGCTTATGAATACATCTGATTGCACAAAGATTTTCTTTGTATATTCAGTGTTTTGAAATACATGAAAAACATAATTTCTGGTAATTATATCAACACACTTAACAAAATGTTAAATAACATAAGTGAGGGTGACTTCAAAGCAAACACCTTGAGATTTCAAGTAACGGTAATTGACACTGTTACAAATGTACAAATAATAATTAAAAACACACATACATTTTTATGTCCTGGAAATTAAAAATAACAGAGGAACTGTTTATTTTTGCAAAGAAAGGGGACTACAAATAACTTTGAAGAGATAATGCTTACCTGAAAAACAGAGACAAAGTTTGAAGACAGAAATGGCATTGCAGTCTATGAAAGTAATTGCTAGAGGCAACATCCAGATGTGAGGCATCATCTATGCATGATGTAACAGTACCTGAAATACATATTTTTATTTTGTTTAATAAAAAAAAAAAAAAAGCCAAACCTCTACCAACACACCAGTTCTGTGACATTCCTAGAAAGACCTTCAACCTCCTCTCCCTCCCCACAGCCCCAAAACAGTAACTAAGTTAGAGATGAAACTCTCTGAATCAAAATATGTAAAGTTGCATCTGCATTTGTAAGCTAATTATTTAGCAACTTTAAGGGACTCTGCAGTCTCAACTGTATCTGCATTGCCCTTTGATAGCTTTTCACATTTTAGTCCAGTCTATTTTGTTGCTTTACTATAAGCTGTGCAACGTCCAGGGTCTATCTCATGGGATTGATGCTCTGATTGGAAGTGGGTACAAACCAGAATCATAAAACAAAATAGCTAGAATATAGTTTAGAAAACATATCTGCAATGTGTTCTGTTGGCAAACACAGTTCCCTTCTGATTTATCTTTGCAAGATCATACTAGCAGTTACTGTCAGTGGAGAAAAAAAATCAAAAAATATGTTATAGATAAACATGCAAACATCGCTATTTCATTGTGACAGAAGCAATGTTCACAGTACCAGGATAAATAGATGCTAGTAAGTAATGTCCTTATTTTCATTTTTTTGAAGATAGATATTTAAAACTCTCTGCAGTTCTGTTAGGTTACCTTTGACGTTGTTGACAGATGGAGATCCCTTGTAGTAGGTCACTCATTCCATTATTCAGTTCTATCAAAGTTTCAGAGTGCATAAGGCAATATGGTTCATCTCACTTGTTCTGTTTCTTATTTATCTGATGATTTAACTTGCAATTTTCTTGGTATATCATCTTACCACCTGAGAATAATAGGCTCATAGAAAACTAGGCTTGTGTTCTGAAACATTATTTATTCTGCAACATCTATTCAGCTGGTGTCCAAATGTCTCATCTCTTCACTGAGAAACCACGGGTTTTCAAATGCAACAATCTGCAGGATTAATATACATGCTGTCTGAATCACTTGCTTTAAAATAATACAAGTTGGAACTGCTTGATGATTTCTCATCCCACCAGCATAATATAACAAAACAATTTAAGGAGTCGGTAATCTAGTAGTCCTTCTCAGTGAAGATTTACTAAGGCATACTTGTTTTCCCAATTGATTTTGCCATTTACCTTTTGATATTTTATATGAGATTTTTAATCTGATAGTTGTTTCTGTATTTACTGAAAAATGTTGAACTGTTATATTAAAAAGTATTTGATCTTTATAACTGATTATTTTATTCTATAAGTGCCATGTTTCTTGCATTTTCAAGTAAAGGAAATTTTTGACTGTCTACAGAAATTGTTAATTTTGGTTCTGAAAATGAGAGGAAGGTTGAGAATCTCTGTCACTTTGTCCAGCTCTGCCAAGCATTCTCTGCTTGAAGAACCCCAGGAATCAATAACAACATTTGTTTCTCTTTTCCTATAAGATGTATGGTGGTCTCAAATGCATAAATCTGAAGTCACAGCAAGAATCAGAAGCTGGTTAAGAGGTTTAGTATTAGCCAGCTAAAACCAATCATGAGGTTGTGGAGAGGCACAAATTACCCCATGTTGATCAGGTGACACTTGGGTATGGAAGGAGGCTGACATCCTTTGGAAACAGTCACCTCCAAGAGTTTATCTACATCAATAATTTAGTGCCCGGATAGGTTGCTTTCACATTCTGCAGACTTCTTGGGTCTGCACTAGATGTGCTGTGCAGCTCATGTCTTTGTATCACTGGTGCTCAGACAAGGGCTTTCATGATTTCTCACTCGTTAATGCTGGTCAATGTGCTGAGAGATCAGAAGGGAGAGGTGATGTTTCTGGAAGGTTATAAAGAGAGAGGTTCAGACAAATGCAGATGAATGAGGTCCTTCTGCACAGATTCTCTAAATGAGGCAATTAGACTGAAAAAAATCTTACATAAAACTCATTAGCCTGCCCAGTCTGCATTGTCAGGCGGCTGCGCGATGTGCCTGCTGCTCTGAAACTATGTATAGCTAGATGGGGGAGAAGGGCTTGAGGAGGAATGTTTTGTCTTTTGTTTCAAAATAGCCTTATCAGTGTGTAACTAATTGCACCATATTATGTGCAATTTTAGGCTGTGTAGTCTAAATTGGTTTCGCATTGAGGGAAGAAAGGTGACTCATTAAAATAACCTGAATCATGGTGATAAACTACTTTTTTTCTTTCTAAATTTTTATAAATATCCAACTTCTTTACATAAATGTATATCAAAGCAGAGGATTTGAAGTTAACAATAAATCTTTATTACAACATAGCACTAAGTTACACTCAATTTCAGATCTTTTTGTCTAAGTTCTTATAAAAAGCTGTTTAACCTCACAGTCTCTGCAGTCAGCAGTGGTGCTAAAAAATCTCAACGTTATAAAACTTTTCATAGTGTCTAACCTAAATATCCTTTCTTCAAATTTAAGTCCATTGTTTCTTCATTTTTTGCCCTGGACATGGAGATGACTGCCTTGTCTTTACTAATAAGCCTTTCATTTAATTGTAAAATTCAATTCAGTTTTCATCTCTCAACTAAACAGTCACATTTGTGAATCAGCTTTCTTTTTGTGAATCCTTCATATGGACCTCTAATCATTCTGCTTTTGCTTTGAAATCTCTATCAGTTAATGTGGTGCTCACAGCTACATGTAATACAGCATCTCTATCATCAATATCTGTATTATATCTTCTTGGTGCTATCTGCTTTAGAGCAGGAGTCCTTTAGATGGCTTAAAGCTCTGTTGATTCTTCCACTTGGCAGTATGACCACGGAGGGGTATAACGACGTTGGCAAGTGTTCAGTTACAAGCTACTAGAATCTCCAGCCCCTTTTCCACAATATTTCCCCCTAGCCAGTTGTTTCCTCTTCTATCTTTGTGCAGGCGATTGTTCCTATTTAACTGCAGAAGCCAGTGCATGTCCCAACCCAAAGGTAATTCCTCGGGCTCATAAAACATCCTCTGATCCTGTTCATCAGTGGAATTGCAAAAGCTCCCATTGTTTTGTGCACATCTTGTAATAAGCATTACGTACTTGAGATTTTAAAGTGTACTTAAAAGACACCATCAAAGAAAACCTGATTAAACATTAAAGGCCTGATTTAGTGTTTGGATATGCATATCTACAGCTTCTAATCCATTCTCGGGCTTTTTATCCTATCACAGGAGAGATTTGATTGATTTGATATTATTAAGGGATTTTTTAGACAAATCATAGAATCATAGAATCATTAAGGTTGGAAGAGACCTTCAAGATCATCTGGTCCAGCCATCACCCTACTGCCAATGTCACCCACTAAACCATGTCCCTAAGCACCAGGTCCAACCTTTCCTTGAACACCCCCAGGGACGGTGACTCCACCACCTCCCTGGGCAACCCGTTCCAACACCTAACTACTCTTTCTGAGAAGAAATGTCTCCTAAATTCCAACCTAAACCTCCCTGGTGCAACTTGAGGCCATTCCCCGTAGTCCTATCACTGGTTAGCTGTGAGAAGAGGCAGACCCCCAGCTCCCCACACCTTCCTTTCAGGTAGTATATTCTTTCTGATACTACTCCCTATTTTTCCTTCCATATCTTTCCAAATAGCTCATTGGATTATTTTTGCAGATATTGTATTACAATATACAGCTTCTTCTAGATCCCCTTTATTCCCTTTTAAAGACAGCCATTATTTTCACCTCTGCAACCATACACTTCACAGGTTCTCTGAGATCACTTCAGCCAATTCTTTTTGTTTACCAGAATCAGCTTTATCAACTTTATTCTTTACCATCTTACCATTTTTCCCTTTCTAACAGATTTTGATGGCTCTCATTCTGTTAGATCTCTGTTTATTCCTTTTAGTGAAGATCAACATGAAAAAAGTGCAGTAGCCATCATGTTCATTTCTCATGACCTGTAATTTCTCAGGTCATTTATTTCTATGGTTTCTCCTCATAAAATCAGCACAGTAAGACTTTCTATGTTTCCTTCCCTATTTTGACGTGCAGAGAAAACAAACTACGCCTTCTCAGTTCTTGAATGATGATATACATTTGCAGGATTAAAATGTTCATACCTATGTGATACTGAATTTTATTGCTGTCTGATCAAAAAGCATTGCTACATAACAATGCTAAGCATCAATGTTGCAAAGAAAAAAAAAAAAAGCTTGATTCTGTGCCATTTTTAATAAGAAGAGATTTTGAAACTGCATCAGGAGAAAGCTAAAGACATTAATTCTCAAAATGAAAAGGGCTACAAAAATACAGAAAGTGAATTCCTTCGTAAGGCAGTATTATTGCTAGTTGCAACAATGGCAACAGAATGGTGATCTACTGCCATTGCACCCAGTGGAGCTAATAAAACCTATTGTTCATGTAAAAAGATCAGACTCAAAACAAATTGGCTAATAATTCTAACCAGTAACACATATTTGGGGAAAAAAAAAAAAAAGGAAAAAAAGTTGCAGTGGTGTATAAGTGCAATTCATACTGAAATTCTTACAGCAAAATATCCTGAATTACAAGAATACAGTACAGAATGTGAAAGCAGCATGATGGTGTATGGTGCCAAGAAGGCTCTTGGTCCACAGGCAAGTGTACACACATCGAGGACTTAATTTACTGTCTATTCACAAGCGCCTGTGAGCTTTACAATGCGATCTCATACAACTGTTATAACCAGTAAGTCACTACAGTAGGAAACCCATTCTGCGTAGCAATGACCATAATATGATGCAGAATGTGCAAACTGTAGCTTTTCATATGACGTACATGCGAGCAAAGTATTTCCAGTGCTTTCCTTCCTTTTTCTTTAACTCAGCTGTTTCTGCAGAAGAGAAATTCATGTCTCACAATTTTCATCTTGTCTTTTATATATATATATATATTTATTTATTTTAATTTTTTTGGTGGTGGTCTTACCCTGGTGGGCAGCTGAACTCCACCACAACCACTCTCTCCCACTCCCTCCTCAAAGGAAAAGGGGGAGAAAATATGATGGAAAGGGCACAAAGGTATAGATAAGGACAGTGAGATCACTCACCAATTATCATCATAGGCAAAACAGGCTCAGCAGACTCAGACTATTGCATACCACTAACGGATTAGCGCAGAGAGAACTCAAAACAAAATTAAAACACCTTTCTCGCATCCACCCTATTCCACGTCCTCCCCCTGAGCGGCACAGGGGAATGGGAAATGGGGGCTGCGGTCAGTCCCTAAAGCTTCGCCTCTGCCACTCCTTCACGGTCACTGTCTGCCCCTGTTCCATGTGGGGTCCCTTCCATGGGATGCCATCCTTCCCCAACTGATTCTGCGGGGGCTTCCCACAGGCAGCAGCTCTTCAAGAACTAATCCAACTGCTCCAAGGGCGGCAGCTCCCCCCAGACCCCTGCTCCTGCGTGGGCTCCTCTCCACGGGCTGCAGCTCTGGCCCGGGGCCTGCTCCTGCGGGGGCTCTCCATGGGCCACAGCCTCCTCCAGGCCACATCCACCTGCTCCACGTGGGCTCCTCCACGGGCTGCAGCGTGGAGATCTGCTCCGTGTGGGACCCATGGGCTGCAGGGGGACAGCCTGCTCCACCAGGGGCCTCTGCACAGGCCGCAGGGGAACTGCTGCTGCCTGCCTGGAGCACCTCCTGCCCTCCTGCTGCACTGACCTTGGGGGCTGCAGGGCTGCTTCTCACTCCTCACTCCCAGCTGCTGTTGCACAGCAGTTTTTTTCCATCCTTAAATCTGCTCTCCCAGAGGCCCAACCAACATCCCTTACTGGCTCAGCTCTGGCCAGCAGTGGGTCCCCTTGGAGCCATCTAGATCTGGCTCTGGTCTGACATGGGGCAGCTGCTCACAGAGGCCACCCCTGCAGCATCCCTGCTACCAAATCCTTGCCACTTAAATCCAGTACAGATATTCTGCATGGTTTTACTTTTATTATTAGATTTAGGTGGAAAACAAAACCAAAATCTCACTTCTAAAGAGGTGTGAATTTGAGGAGAAGTTGTATTCATGTTTTACAGCTCAGACCCATCTGTAAAGTCATCATCAATAGTCTACTTCCTACATTTCTCAACTGCCCTGTTTTTTGGATTATATTAATGTTAATCTTGTCTCCTTTCTTCAAGATTATCTTGTGCTAAGACCGCTCCAGGGAGTCCTAGAATTGGTTCCATAACTAGAGCTGAAGCACGATTTTGAATCTTTTTCTGAATTGTTCAAATTGTAGGACCATCCATTACTTTTATTTTCTCTGCTGTAGAACCTAGACCTACCAGAATATTAGTATGTGTGCTCCAAAAGGACCATTGGAAAATAATATCAGTATTTAATAATCCTTTATGTTGGATTTTATGAATCATTGTGAAGAAATTCAAATATAGAACAATATAAGACATTGGGATGTCAGTGAACTTATGTACACCCAGGTTTTAAATATAGCCCTCAGATACACAAAGGTTTGGAGTTGCAGTTTATTTTTAAAGGTTAGGAGTTGCAGTTTATTTTTCAGAACGATGTTTCAAACCATTTTAAAATGTAATATTTAATGCATTCATATTTATCCTGTGTAATTTTAAACTAATACAAATATAGCTAAATTATGGGCTGTATATTTTTATACTTTTATGTCTATATTTTTATCTATATACATATACATGCACATATCTATATTACATTGATGTTTATGAATGTTTTTACAAAATTCCTTCCTATTACAGCATGGATCTTATGGTAACACTGTGCAACAGTTTCATAGAGTATTTCTGTTCCTGCCAGTGCAGACTCAGGGTAGAATACATTGAATATAAAACCTATGTACATTGTTTTGTGTAACAAAGAATAAATTAAAATTATCTATGACTTGAAAGAAGGAGTTCAATCTTCAGACCACAACATATTTTCTAATGGGGTTATTGGCTTCTTTTATTAATTGTTATGATATTTAAATCATAATGTACTTCTGCATCAACACTTTTTACTTCCTTTTTTGGAATGTGAGATGTCTTTCGTGGGTAAATCTCTTTTTTTCCTGTTGTGACTTCACTGGGTCAGCCAAAAGAAGATGGCTTCAATGGTTGCATTCTCAAAAAAATATAGAAATCCTTTTATGTTTAAACATGAATGCACTGATGAAATAAACAGCTCCATTACTGACAGCTGTTCAAAAGTCACTCAGCGACTAGATGAAACATTTACCAGGTGCTGTGCTAAATAGAAGGCATTTTGTGAAAACAGTATGGGACATTAACATCTCATGGTCTTATATAAAATGAAACTGGATTTGGTGGAAAACAATCCAAACTATATGCACTGTTTTAGACCATATAGTTATACTTGGGTCCTCTCCTATTTCCTGTGGTCATAGGTGGTCAACATACACTCGCACCTCTAAAAACAAAAAGTTTTTAGTGCACTAAAGACTAACTAGTGGTTCTTTGGGGAAATTAATGTTCCTGGAAACTATGTTACACATTTCTAGAGTTAAATATCACAACCCTGGAAATTAATAAAGGAATTAAGTGTTTCCATAACACAACCATTGCATTGTGATCCTCAACCAGGTGAAAACTAAAGTCCTGCAACAGAGTCCTTACAGAAGATGGGTTTCCATTGATATATTTTGAAGCAGAGGGTCATAGACAATGTGAAAATATGGATACTGTCAGCAGCAGCAAAACAAATGGAGCAAACGAGGGCTGTCTTTATGTTCCAGCAGGATTTTCAACCCGATGTCTTTGTTTCCAGAGCATTTTAATGCTCCAGCAGTGACAGCAAAGTGATTTTGTTGTCTTATCTGATGCAGAAGGTGCTGCAGCAGGGAGGCTGACTTCAGACTGGTTCAGAATGAACACTTAAGGTCCATGCCAGAAGACGACAGTGAAGCAACCTTGATTATGAGGTCGGTCCTTCACTGTGAGGAGTAAAGTGGGTAGCTGCAGAAATAACAGATAGATATAGTTAGATATATAATAACTGATACATAATGTAAAATAATAACTGTTAAGTCACAGAGGTTGCAGGTAAAAACACTAAAGAATTAGTGGTAAAAAATGTTTTTAAGCAAGAATTGGATTTTCAAGCCTAGATGTGTGGGGAGAAACCAAATCAGTTCTTTCATGTTATAACAGAATAAAATGGATATGGTCAGCAACTTGTAGATTTGTTTTGTTTATCCCTGTTTCTTACATTGAAGCCAACTGCATGATTTGAGTTATCCTATATTTTAAAAATTGCTTTGTAACACTCATTCCCTAATGAATGCATACAAGTCTTCTCTCTGCCTGGTTTGTTCAAATTCTACTAAAATTCTATAGCTAATTTGCAGTTTTTGTAAAAATACATCAAAAGGTGAGAGAGAAGAATATGTAGCTTATCAAATGCCTTACACTACTTTTAGACCATCATCACTCTTTCAAAAGGATTTCACACTAATTCAAAAATTAATAACAACTGTGTGATATTTCTGGGTAATGTATTTGCCTTCATGTATAGTCTAGGTACAAATTTCAGTTGATGTTTTTTCTGCAGCTATGGTCACTTTTGGAGGATATTAGTACAAGTGGTTACATAACTTCAGTAATCTCTTTCAGCAACATCAGAATAAAATGAAAAAATTCATATAACAAAATAATAGTGCCCATGCAAAGTCAGTTTTACATAATAAGACAAAATACATTTACTATGATTTACATAAATGTAATGTGGGGAGAGAGAGAGAGGGAGAGAGAGAGAAATAAAAAAATAAATGCCCTGGAATCCATGAAAATTAAGTACTTTGTGTTGAGTGACTGACTATACTCATGAGTCCTTCACATCATATATAGTTGTCATCCTTCAAAAATAATTTTCCAGCTATATTGTATATCTTAATTAATCATTATAATCCCTGTGCTAACCACCACTTCTATAACATTATCTGAATATTCCCTTTTTATGCATGAATGAGTTAGGCAATTTTAAGAATACATATTCTACTTGTGAGAACTTTCCCTATTCATTATTAAAATTTATCAAGTAAGTTTTTTACTTAAAAATCAAATGTCTACATTTTTATGTCTACATAAAACTGCAACAAAATAATATGAGAACAATGTTTTCAATTTAATTATAGAGGATGTGAAATGAGCAAAGCAATAGTGCTGCTGTTCACAATAGTATTATATGTGTGCTTTGCTTGCAATGTTTTTTGCATCTCAGAATTTTGAATGTGTGTGTTCATTTCTTTACTGTCAAAACACAGGTTACAATATATGGGAAAATTATAGAAGTCAAAGTTGTATTCATATTTAAATATAAAACAATCTTTGCATTTAAAACATGAATTACTGGAGGAAATCACCAACCATATTGCTTGTCCCTTTATTAAAATTATCCACTGCTGGATAGTGTCCACTGCTATCCAGATGATAGTCCAGATGGATAAATAAATATTGTTTTTCCAAGTATAGGAAAAAAACTTCACAGTAAACAATGTTAAGAAGCTTCAGACAACATATCAAATTACAGAAATGCAAAAGTATAATTTAGCACTACGTAGAAACAGAAGCGGTATTGAAAAGACATAAATAATACGAGTTCAAAAGTAATTTTACAAGTACTTTCAAGATCTGCAGATCACGGAACTCAATTTGTAAAGACCTTCTCTGGCTAGAGGATGTTGTTCAGGCATACAAATCCCACAGATGATTTTTGGTTCCTATAAAATTTTCCTACAGCCAAATGAGCTGTCTTTTTTTTTTCTTATGAATATTTGAAATGGTTTTCATATTTATTTATTTTTTACATAAAAGTTAATTTAAATAGGCAAACAATGTAAACCCCAGCATTTTCTATACCCATTTAAGTATTTGTTTAAATATCATATGACTCCAATTCTGTGGCTTTCTAGAGGGATGCAACAAGGCAGACTACTTCCTCAACACATTGTATCACAGCTGAAGAGGACTGTGACATACAGTACAGAAACAATTCACTGGACAGGTCAGGGTAAGGCATGGACAGCATTATTCATAAATGAGATATAGCCAATACATTATTGTATGGAAAGCATAGCTAACAAAGAGGAAGTCTGAGAGATCTCTGCTTTGCCCCACTTCATCTAATTTGCCCATCATTTCTCATCTCTCCAACCTCCAGATAAAATACTTAACCTTTATTATCGTTAAAACATACTATCTCAGATTGTGATATAGTATGTTATTCAGATCTGGTTTTGTAGAAATTCTCTCTGCTCAGTCATCCCCTCATTATACCTGTGCTGCTGACTACTTCTACTTATTTGTGGAAATAATGCTGGTCCTTGTTGAGCTGAAATGATAATCAGGAGATCCCAACTCTAACCTTGCCCTTGTCCTTGGTCTGTCTCTTTGTTGGGTCACCTATAGTTTTATAAGCGTGCTTTTTATCATCCAATTTTGCCACAGAGAAAGCAGCAGAGAAGGAAGAATAGAATACAATTAAGGGGGGAAAACACATCTTTGGCTGAGTCTGCCAGTCTGCCTTGCTAAGAGAACGTCAAATTTTAAATCCTTTTTTTAGTATGAAAAAGTGTGTGTGGGGTGGGGGGTTGTGTGTGTGTGTGTGTTTTTTTGTTTTGTTTTGTTTTTGAGGAAAACAAATAACTTGTTTGAAAAAACTAATGAAACCTAGTAACTCAGGCTGGACCCAGATAAGTGTGTAGGTGCAGAAATCCCACTAACCTCCATCGTTCCTTCAGAGACTGAATCCTGGCCTCCAGGGTGCCCCAGAAAGGAACTAAACCTGCAAGAGGGAATTCATTTAAATCTCTGCCACCTCTAAGCCTCTTTTTCTATACTGCTGGAATAGAGTAACAGAACTGTCAGGTGTCTCTAAGCTTTGCAAGAGCATTTTTAATACAGAGGAATGCTCAGCTTTATTCTTCTGTAGGAGTTCAGGATGAGGAGTATCTATTTGTGTGTTGTGTCATCATGTTTTAATTTTCCAGTGGTGCAACAGGAAAGTACAACCACTCTTACTTAGAAAATAAAATGTCAAAATCGTTCACTTTTTTTCTTTGAAGTGAAATAGAGTTTTACATTAGGTTCATTTCTGCAAATTAATACAGGAAAGAGTCAGTAGAGATGTCTCTCTGTTGTTGTCCATGAATTCCATGTCCTCTGAATTTACTTAATTTTTTCATTAACATTTTATGTCAATATATTCTGAATCCCCTCCTTTTTATTTATCACTGTTAGAGATTTGGAAATTAAATTATTCTTTCAGTTAAGCACAGGAATATATACATGTAAGTGCAGTGTCACCCAGACCAGCTCTGAACAAGTAATCACAATAAAAAAGAGGAACTTATTTTCTTTATTACAGTCAGCAGTGAGTGATTATGTAGAGAAATAAGTCACATGGAAAAGATAGCATTTCTACATACTTAAGTTTTGAAGCAGAATTCCTCTATGGAGGTTCAATCCAAAGCAATAAGACTTCTTATTAATGACGGACTTGGCATTTTTTAATACAAATTTTCATAATCTACTATGTTTTGTGGAATTGTATCTTTTGCAATCTTTAAAATACATTAAAAATCTGAGGTGTTTCATCGATTTTTGTACTCTGCTTTTATAATAGATACGTTTTATGGCACAGCAAGGAGGACTCTAGAGTTTCAAAGCTTAGTTATGGGAATTTATTTTAAAATTGGAAACAGAAAAAGGCATTAAATTAGCATACTCATGAGGTTCCTCCTCTACATAATCCAATACTCAATGGTAAACTGTGTATTAGACAGGTAACAGGAAATTTGATGTCTTCATTCTTAAAAAACTGGTCATTACATTTAGAAACATGACATCCATAAATACTGCTAAAGAATAATGAAAAGCAAAAGGTTTGGTGCCGCACCATTTAATATGATGCATTTAGATAAAGGCTTATTGTTTTTGAAGCTGTGTTGCTACCATCTTGACATGTATTCAATATTTGCAATTAAGGAGGGATGATTTCCTACTGGGATTGTTACAGGGATGAGGATCTGCACCCAAACAAAAATCAATCAAAATGCCAGTGGACCTCAAAGGGAGGGAATAATAGGCTCTCTAATTTGTTGATGAAAATGTTATTGTCACACCTGCTTCTCTTCTAGCTATTACGCTGTATATTTTTCTACTATTTTTTAAAACTGACTGTGCCACAAAAAGAAGTGCTGTGCCAACGTCTTTGTAGTAGAAAGGTCTGATAGGCTCGGGCTTCCATAAGATGTTTCTCTTTGTGCAAAGTACCCAGAGCTTTTGACTGAAAAACTCTCCTTTGTTGGTGGATTAAAGTTAGTAAACTGTGAAGAAGCATGGCAGCTCCACAAAAAAACGATGTGTTCAAAGGAAAACAAGATTTTCATTTCCACAGAGAACTGGTAGGGACATTTTCATTTCTACTTCCAGCTAACCTTCCCATGTGAAATTAGCTCTTGGAGAACAAAAATAAACATATTTCTGTGACAGCTTCTGAAAGTTTTATACTCTTGCACTTGAGTTTTTACCCACAGCTGAGGACTAACACCTGCAATGTGGTTTTAAGAGCCTCACAAAAGAAGAAAAAGATGGATGTGTTTTTGGAGCAACACTCTTCCAGATCATTAACCTTAAGTGTCTCCTATCCCACCTGTGTTTGCAGATAGCCATTTCTTGGCTGAGCGATTCTCTTTCTTTGGTCCTTGTACATTCTATTAAGTGCATAAAAAAATTCTTTGATGTTAAAAATAATATGGGTTTGCTGCCAACAGGTAATTTGTGGAGCAAATGGACAACTCATATCTATTCTTTGAGATAAAAAGAGAAAACATTAAAGTTCCTTTAGGGGAAGAAGCTAGAATGGTTTTACAGGTAAAGAAAAGCATGCTACTTACAAAACAATCAAATTACTAGCAAATTAAGCTGGCAAGCAAAATTTTGATGTAAACTTTAATATTTCTGCTAGTCTTTTGCTATGATCACATCTGCCTTTTTTTTTTCTTTTGCTTTCTGTGGCATTGATATGTGCTTTATTATTCTGATAAAATCTATTGTGAAGACGTATAAATGCTAAAAAATGATGGAAATACCAGACAAAATGTTTTTCATTTGATGTCTGTAAGACTGTGCTCTCACTGGTTTTGAAACCGTATCAGAGAATGCTTAGAGTGATGCATCACTGTAATCGCACTCAGAAAAACAGTCAGTGGAAGCACAAAGGGAAAGGCTGAATTCCACTATTCATTTTCACCTGCATGAATTCCTGTAAATCTTGTCAATGGTGCTGTACAACTTGTGAGACAACACATTGTTTGAAGTGATACATGACTTGGTATCTATCAAGAAAGACTCTGTAAAGGCTGTACAAGGATATCTTCCCATCCCAGGTACGATGAAACAAATAGGGAAAAATAAATTTTAACCAAAAACTTAGTATCCATATGATATTCCATAAAATAAATGGGTCTGAGAGAGGGAAGAAAGACTTACTTACTTTTTTTTTTTTCAATAAACACTCTGAAAGACAAATTTCTATTTAATAGGTACAATGATAAGACACTAAATTTACATTATATTATTTTGAGAGTCCTAGCTCTTAATGGTGAATTTGAAGTGGATAATCGTGGGGTCAAAAATCAAGCATGAAAGACTGCAAATTTAAAATGGCTTAGTAATATGGAGCTAGTGCTAGCACTCTGCCTTAGTTGCATTGCTGATTAAGTAGAAAGAAATGAGCCATAACAGCCCCTGATATGAATGCTACTTTGGACCTGCCAGGAGTCCTCAGAGGAGAAAGCAAGGCAAGCCCAGGCCACAGGAACTTCTCAGCATTTTGTGTGCCTGGGCAGGTTGTTGAGAGCCCCATACTGTGCCACCTCTCTGTTTCCAAAGAGAGGTCAATTTTCTGCAGCTGGAGGCTGCTTTTCCTTGGTATTTGGTATCATTAAAAACATTCCAACTGCTTGGACTCCTCTTGTGGTTTTAATTTCCTTTTGTTTTCTTCTCTTTCTAAAACCAGCACTTTGAAGTGGTTGTTTTCCACTCACTTATCTGAAATGCGTGGATGGATGAACTAGAGCATATTTTAGATTTAGATGAGAATATATGTTTTTAGATGAAAATTTCTATATTAATAACACTGATCTCACTGCCTAAATCCTTCTCAGTGCAGCTTATAAGGGCATATCTCTCTCTTTCTCATGTTAATTTCCAATTTTTTTTTTTGGTTCACGTAGAAACCTCTTCTGGCTGGACAGCGGTAATTACTAGATCACTGACAATGCAGTACCTGCCCATCCATAAGCACATTGCAGAAAGGAGAACTGAGCACCTCAAAATACAGTTTTATCGGTAATGTTTGCAACCCAAAATCCTGATGCCTGAAGGCTGTAGTAGTTACGAGTTACAATTTAAAATAAACCCAATGTGATGCTGCTTTCATTTGATTTAAGGAAACCTAGAAATTTTGACCACCAAAATACCTCTGCTTACCAGTTGTGTCACTTAATCATTTGCATTTATTTTGCATAAATAAACCTCTGGATAATATGACACTGTAACTGCAAGCAACTCCTTACCATAGACACAATGTGGTTGCATTCCTGCTATGATTAACAGTAGAGCTGCCGCAGTTAAACTTCTTGCTATTTAGAAAGGAAGAACACTCTTAGATACCCAACTTAAAATCTGTATTAGAACCTGGCGGTGCTTGGAGGTGCACAGGCTGCTAGGACAGTAATGGAGGGTGCATCGCATCCACGCTCTAAGTACACAGCTCCAGCACAGGCACATTGCACAGCACAGTGGGTAGTACTAGAAGACTGTCTTCTGAGGAATTCCAGCCACTCTAGCGAGTTCAGTGATACTCTGAAGAGTAAAGCATCATTTTGAGCTTGTTTCAGCATATTATCTATGTGTGTGTGTGCACAGGAGAGGAAAAATAATATCTTGTAGTAGACCAACATACAGATCTGGAAAAATCGAAGATCTTCTGAGCATGCAAATCATTGGTCAAACTTTTTGCTTGGAAAGGGAATCTTCATGTCAATCCAAGAAAATCCTATTTGTTCAGAAACATGCAGAAGATCAATGTCAACTATTTTGCTCACCTGCTGAAAAACACCTTTTTCTTCCCCTTATTCTATGGTTATGTGCTGGAGTTATCTGTGTTTCTTGTTGACTTAAATCACCATTGAATTCATTGAGCAGATGTTAAAGTACAGTAAAATGATTTTAAAGCATATTTAAAAGATTAGAACCTCAGAGTCAATACATATATGTGATATGCCTAAGTTGTTTTTTGAACAGTTTTCTGTCACCCTGTAATAAGGTGTCTTCAGTTTTAAATCACAGCAATGCAGCTTAAGCAGTGTCCGTCTGGCAGCTTAAATGAACTGCTAAATTTGCAGATAACCTGAAGAAACAGGCAGACTGACAGATGGACAGAAAAAAAATAATTAAGCAAGCAAACAAAAAGTAAAATATTGAAAGCACAATAAAGAATTAAATTGTTTACCACTTGAAAATTTAAAATCCCATAGGAAAGAAATAAGATAAATTACAAAGATATTTGCAAGTTTTCAATTACCTATATTCATAGCAAAAACAAATATGGCTTTACTTTTGATGGTTCAATAAAAATAATAATAATAAACAAGAGTGAAGCAAACAAAACCATTTCTTTAATATAATAAAAGAAGCACTAAAAACATTAGTGACATACAGATCAAGGATATGATTAAGTCCTTAATTCTTATTGCCTTTTTTCCAGAAAGATATCCTAAAATTATTTTAGGAAAGGCAACATTCTAAATACTATTACAGCTCAGTTTTGAGAGAGCAAAGATTGGCGTTTGAACTGGAAATGACATTAGTCCACAACAGAGAAGATAAATACATTCCTGCATTAGAGCCCTTCTTTGCAGGGGACTCTTTAGAGGATTTATTTTAACTTAAAGTGACTTAGGAAGAGATTATGCAGCAGTTTAACAAAATCAATGGTAGCAAATTGCCTGGGCCAAACTGATCTTACCTTGAGTTCTTAAAACAACTCAAGGATGAAGCACATGAACCGATAACATAGGTGGCTTGCCTCTTGCTTGGAGCTGCCTGAGCGCCTGCAGACTGAAGGTAGCCTGTGCACAAAATGCATTACCAAAAGAGCTTCCTTTGTTCATCTAAGGAATTACAGTCCCACAAACCTGACATCTGTACCAGGAAAATTAGGAGAAATTATACTGAAAGCTAAGATTAATAAATGCCTGATAAATATGATCGTCACAGTTTAATCCAGCAGGCAGCTGAGCACCACACAGCTGTTGGGTCATTCCCCCCACAGTGGGATGAGGGAGAGAATTGGGGGAAAAAAAAGAAATAAAACTTGTGGGTTGAAATAAAGATGGTTTAGTAGGAAAGAAAATGAAAAATAAAATAAAATTATCAACACTGTTTTCCCCACAAATCCAAAACACAGTACCACACCAGCTACTACAAAGAAAATTAACTCTATACCAGCTAAAACCAGGACAATGATCCACTGGAAATATGGTTTTGGTTTTGATTTTGTGGGTTTCTGTGTGTGGTGTTGTTTTGTATTGCTCTGTTTTGGGGAGGGTGTTTGGTTTTGTAACAAGTCCTATAAATCTATTTGCTATATCTGAAATTCAGAATCATGAAGCATGTAGGTAATAGTGAGTTTGGTTGAGGTAGTTTTGTAAAAAAAAAAAAAAAATAAAAATAAATAAAAGACTGGTCACAAGAGCTGGTAGTAATTCTCAGGCAGAGAACAGGTAACAAAACAAATACTATGACGCCCTTGTTTGAAGCCATGGTCTGGCTACAGCTTGAAGGGTGCAGTTCTGGTCCCCTCATTCAAAAGGAACAAAATATAATTGAGAAAAGCTGAAAGAAAAGCAACCTGAACAAACCTGCTTGCAATGACATTTCGTCTACGTGACTGCTGAGGGAACCCATTCCATCTGCCAACCCAGCAGAGAACTGAGAGGCAGGAGGCTCACCCTTTCCATGTAATTAACAGTCCATGTAGAATCTATGGAATAGGCATCCCTCTTTATTTTCTTGGAGACATTTAAAACTAATAAAAATATTTGAAAATTTAAAATAACACTGCTTACTTACAGTACTCTTTCCTACAAGATAGTTGAAGCTAGTTGGTACTAAACTTTCATATACACTAGATCATTTGTCACCACTACAGTGGTGTAAGTGCCTTTGGTGTAAATATTGAAAATGAAATATTAGGC
Source organism: Anser cygnoides (assembly GCF_040182565.1). NCBI lineage: Eukaryota > Metazoa > Chordata > Aves > Anseriformes > Anatidae > Anser > Anser cygnoides. The sequence continues at coordinate 100,330,663 of NC_089874.1, read as the reverse complement.
TCTGCTACGTCCAACAAGTGTATCCAATTCCATTAGTCAGTACTGCATTAAATGGATGACAAATACAAATTTTCAGACCTCGTGGTATAAGCCAATCACTCATTAAGAATGTTTGAAAAAATGGTTTGAACTATTGACTATTGGCTATATTTTAACAGCTAAGTATTTATTTTAACAGCTAAGTATTTATTTAATTTCAATTTTGTTTGTTTCTTTCTTTCTTCTGGGGTACAGGACCAGGTGCAATGATTCAGTAGGCAATTTCACAAGTTCTCTGGGGTAGAATTTGGTGAAATATCATTAATCGGAAATATATTTTTCAGATTCTGTGCAAGTTCATTAACTCATTTTCTCCACCTAAGGGAGTCTTTCCCTGAATCCTATCTTGCTCATGTTGACAGACTCTTATCAAGTCATGTTGAGTTAAGTTGCTTCAAATTATTTTATCTGAAATTTTGCTTTCCTCTTTCTTGTAAAGTTATTAACCCACTCAGCAAAAATGTTAAATCGACACTTATGAGTTAAATGTATGAGTTCAAACTTTCCAGAATTAAATACTTGCCTAAGCAATTAATTAGAAAATACACTGTTTGCTGATCAATGTGCTATTTCAAACAATATTAATCTGTGTAGTAAAGATGAGCAAATCACAGCAAGATGTATAACAGTAGAAAAAATACATACTTAGCCATCAACTGAACTCTTGGTATTGTACAAGCTAATCAACTGAAACATATCCATAAATCTTCTTAATGCTATAAGCCATGACTTTCTTCAATAGGAAACCCAGAACTGGCTCTAGAAGGCAAAGCTCCCACAACCCGCCCTTTTTATATAGTTGGGAACTACAATATTTGGGCTCCTGGTTTACAGAAGGAAATTATGGTTTTCTTGGACGTAATCCAGGTAGCCCATTATTACTGTATGTCCTATGCTGAATGACTGCTCCCCCATATACATATATACAAGGATGTCACTACTACACTATATGCTGTGTATATAGTGCTCATCTATGATCAGGGAAAGGTAAATTCTCACAACCTGTATGTTCTGACCCATATATTTTTTTCTGGTTGGATCAAGCTATGTTGACGCATTGACACGTAGTGTATGCTGTTTTGATTTTGTTGTTTTTTGTTTGTTTGTTTGTTTTTCTTGATGAAAGGTACTGTAGAAACACAGTAACTACACCAGTTCCCGTTGTGTTCTCTGGTGTCTGTAACGTCCTGCCCTTTGTTTCCATGTCCTAATTCCTGTCTGGATGCCACAGATAAAGGTAGAGCACTATTGTGCATGCTAGGTAGGGTCTTTTTCTCTGTTTTTGTATGGAGCTCCTCTCTGAACTGTCTTTTCCTTAATATTCCTTAATATTCAGTGGAGAGAAAGAAACTTGCATGTGATTCATCTGGCTTATTTTACAGAAGTGTTTATTACATGCATATGTTGGTTTAGCTTAATAACTGAGTTGTTAGGGTTTAAATAAGAACTTCCCAGTAAACATGGCAGGGGGTCATACAAATTCCCTGTACTTTTCATGGCCAATTCACAATGTTGAAAGCAATTATGATCAAATCAAGTAGGAGAAGCAATTTTTGAACAAAATATGCAGTTTTCATGCATGACTACAAGAAATAAGGAAGCCTGGTTTCCCACAGATCTCCATCTGACAATACACAAACTCTAGCTGCAGCTTTGCTCACAGCTGTGGCCAATATGATGCCACTCTGTCATATAGATCTTCTGGGGGCAGGAGATCGTGTTGGTAGTCATCCCTGCAGTTAACTTTTCTGCTTTATCTTCGCTGTTGATTTTTTCATAAATTTGTTGGTAAATTGGGGGTATCTCATCCAAACTGAGAAGAAACTGACCTGTAGGTTTAAATATTAGTGTGTGTCTGAAGGAAGGAAAGCTAGATGCACGGGCACTCAAATAAATGCTTATCATGATCATATAAACCTCCTTCTCATAAGATTATGAAAAAAAAAAAGAAAGAAAGAAAGAAAGAAAGACAGAAAAAAAAAAAAAAACTTATCCAAGAAAAACGAAATTCTCTAAAACTAATGTTCAGTATTCTAATGTTTAATGTTTAATGCCTAATATCTAAAGTTTAATCTTCTATCCTCACCCCACCCCTCTTCCATACTGATTAAAAGTGCTTTGGCTGGCCTACTTTCAGCTTGAAGTAAGCTGATGTAATAGCAGCTATCACAATCTTATACACAAGACCAAGACCACCAACACTATTCAAATGGAAAATTCTATGCACTGATATCAAAAGCCGTAAGTTATGCAAAGAAGATGGCAGAAAAATGATAAGTGAAGAAAAAAAATTAAAAAACATTAAGGACAATACAAAGAAATAATGGTCTAGAGGTATTGGCCTGTCATTAAGTGGGTATTGTGTAGTTCTCAAGAATATATCAGAGGTCAGATTTTTCACTGATGTTTATGTTCTGCATTTGGGAAAAAAATCAAACAAATAGATGATGCATTCCCCTTGAAGAATGATGAATAAATATTCTCTAACTAAACTGTCTCTCAGAATAGGGTGATGAATAAAGACAGCATTTCCAGAAAGGCTTTACCCAACAGCTGGCCAAGAAGCTCTCCAAGCTGGCATAAAACTAGCATTGTACCAATAGTCAAAAATACTAAATAAGAAAATATAAAAAATGATTAGTCCTTCATCAGTAGCATTGATCCTGGACTAGAATGGCTGCTAGTGGAGTCATGTCTTGATGAGACTGTAAGTTTGGTTGATAAATGTAATATTTTTGATGTAGCAGACTTGTTCCTGTAAAACATTTGACTTGGTGTTGCTTGACATTTTGATCAATTACCCAGGCTTATACAAAATCAATGTGGCCCTAATGAATTTAGGACGGATTAAATGACAAGTCCCAATAGTAATTATAAATAAGGAATCATTACTGAGTGAGTGTGTTTCTCCTGACAGCCTGCAGAGCTCGGTTCTTTGGCCTCCGGTGCTTAATGATTTTATCAGTCTTCTGAAAGAAGGTCTAATATCAGTGAGGAGGTTTGCAGTTAAGCTGAAAAATTAAGTGTTTAATTTGATTACGAGGATATCATGTATTCACAAAGTTCTCTGTTTCTGCTTGTGCTGTGCAGTACTGTCTATCAACAGCTGAAATCACAGCAATGGGTTATTCTCTGCAGATCTGTAACAATGGTTTAAAATCAGATTTCTGGTATGGCTGAGCTGGAACTGTGCGTATTGTGCTTGAAGCTCTGAAACTTATTTCAATTCTTATTCAATCTCTAAGCACCGTATATTTAGCTACAAAGAATAATGAATTGTTTTCTGCTTGGTTAATGATCTGAAACAGCTCACTGTAGGCTGGTGAGTGCTGGAGCCAGCATGAAGGAGGCGGTGTGAAAGCACAACAGAGAACAAGGGTGCTGGGGAGGGCAGGGCCCTGGTGTCCAAAAACCACAGCAGCTCCTGTGAAACTGTCTCTTTCCAGAAGTTTCCTCAAAACCGTATCAATAATGTGAAACACATAACTTCCTAAGTCAATTTTCTTTGCTCATGGGAATAAATGCATGCAGAGCTAACCCAGCTTCACTTGAAAACCAAGTTAAGAGCATGGGTTCAGTCTGCAGTGTGAGCATAAATATGGCACTATGGCAGAGTCCTCTAGCACAGTCTTTCAGGAGTTGCTAGCAAGCTTTTAAGAGGTGTCCTAGCACCTACAAATCTCTGCAGAAACACCACATTTCTTCACCCACTTGCATGTGTGTAGCTCTGTTATCTGGCAGTCTTGGACGGCAGAGACCTGTTATATTTAACCACAGGCAAGGAGGGACAGAACCTGCTCACAGGACATTTCTCAGAGTGCCTGCTTTTTCCCTTGTAGAGGGCTAAAGCTAAGCATATGGCTTGAGATAATTAAGCTAAAGGAGCTTGATTATAATCTCATTTAGAAGCTAATCTCACTTGATTTTTAAATTGCTTCATTTTCACACCAGTTCAACTATGTTGGCTTCATTGGAGCTACTCCCTGAGAAAGCAGACTGCATGAGAGGTGATTCTGGCCCTCACTGATAAGTTAATATGACCTGGTGGATAGAGCTACATGGCATGCTTTCTTTTGCATAAAAGCCATTTTTAGAGACTCCTAGTTTTCTCCTGTTGTACCTGGCCCTATTGTGTCTTTTGCTGTTCTTCATTTGCACCAATTCCACTGTTTTTTGTACTGAAGACTGGTGAAAGGACCATGTTCAAATACTTCTCCTTTTGAAGAATGATTATTTTGATAGAGATCGTTGCAATGACAAAGTGCTCCATAAAAGGTTGTACCTGCACATCATATAGGAAAGGGCTCCTGCTGGAGTCAGGAAAGATGGGGCTGAGAGGAGGAGGGAGCAAAGACTTCACAAGCTGACTTTGCTGGCAAAAGAAACATGATAAAAGAACAGCCCATATGTGCTTTCACTGTTTTAAAGATATTTTGCCCATTACTTCCGTGACATCTCTGCTTAGTAATAGCGTAATGACTTTTGTGTGTTAATATATCTGCTGTTAAAAAGGATCTGTATCCTTATCACATCTCTCTGCTTCAAACTAGAAACATTACCCACTTCAAAGTAGAAGCACTACCCTACTGTCCTGGATAAATCACTTGCAAGGTACATTCAATACAAAATTAATTTCAGACTAGATCAGTGCAGAATAAATCCTTCTGTGTGACTTTCAGTCTGTGAATACGCAATTAATCTAGCTCACAGAGACATTTCAAATTAAGCCCCCTGACTGAGATATTTTAATTATGCCAATTAGTGAAGTAAAACTTTAATGTATCAGGATGTCAACACTTCTAAGTGACAAATAAGTAAGATTGTTGATCTAACTGCTAAATAATTTTCTGTATTGAAAAGAGTATTTGAAAATGGTAGGTGCTTTCACAAAGAGGTATGAAAATTTTCCTGACTGCTTATAAAATGTCAAAATATTTTCACTTTCTGAATAAGAAGGACTGAAGATAACTGGCATGTGTCTTCTTCAAAGATAAACAACTTTTAGTAATAAAATTGAATCTGTCCCAGCAACTTATAAGAGATGATCATTCCCTTTTTCTTGCCACTTGTCCTCTGGAATTTCCTTAGTAACTTAGTGACAAGGGAGAGTCATTAAAATTAATGTTCGATATGTTCAAAAAGTGAAAATTTTCATAGCAGGGCAATGACTTAGAGCAATTTTAAGTACTAAAGAACATAAGAACCCTCTCTGCCCTGAAAGGTGTTTGAGGGGCAGGGAGCAGATCCAGCTTGCCACCCTGGCAGGTTTTCTGATTTACTTGAACTAAGCACAAAACAACCTGCTAACATTTTATGTACGAGATGTAGGCAGAGCAAGATGGTAAGCATTCAACAGTGCTTTACAATGCTTCTTTATCTAGTGTGAATAATCTTTTGGTGCTTAATGAGCTAATTTGAAAGGAAGTAATAAGACAATGGAGAAATACTTAATTCTCAAAGGAATGTTTACAGAAGTCTGTGGCTGTAAATCTTTACCAGATAAAGTCTATAATTTCTAAGATTAAAAATGAAAGCAAAAGACTGAAAGCCAGTCTCCACAGCAAGAATATGATGGTTATACGAGCAGTAAACATGCCCCACTGGGGTTACAGATGTCTAATGCAACCAGCTTGCTCTTTTACGGTGACAAAAAAAGGAACTAAAGCTTTAGAACTTGATTTCAAATAACACTTTGTGATGAATAATGTCACTATAATAGAAGTATTAAATAGTATTTCCAAGCTCAAGCCTGTATAAATTGCTTTATTATTAATGTGAAAAATGAGTGAGACATCTCATTAATTTTTGTAGGAAGCATTAATCAGTTTTATTATACACAAATTACCCAAGGTATAAATCCATAATGTTTGTTTTTCACTGAAACAGTAGAAGTCCTCAGTGGTAACCCAGTGTTTGTTTATTCCATACTAATTTAACTCCTGATGTAATTCATTGCTTCCATACTTCCTTCGATTACAATTATGCTTAAACAAGCAGAGAAAGACGCAACTAATAGAAAGCTGTTTTGATTCAAGAAGTAGCCACATGTTAGCCCTGAAAGAGGAGATACTGAGCTTGATCTTACATTGCTTGCTTCTTTACCTCTGTGTGCACTCACGCAGACTGTAGCTATGCATACGTAGAACTAGTGACAGAGCTAAACAGAAGGCAGGATTCTTCTGACTTTGCATAGGCATAAATTCAGCAGTTATCTCCCCTAAGGCATTTTACCTTCTTTATTCCTGAAACTGGCACATAACTGCAAGAATGGCTGGTTTTGAAATGTTCTACAACTAGCTGTCTGAATGATACTGTAAGGCTTTGCAGGTAAAAGTGGAATTGCCTACTCTTCCTGAAATCTAACCAGACCCATACTTCTGGAGGTTTCTAACTACATCAGAGATCTTATTTATTTATTATTTGGCATAATTTCCTGAAGTTCTTGAACTCTACAAGCAAAAAATATTAACAGGGATACACTTGCCAAAATAGACATAAAATAAACGTACTGCTGTTTTTCCCTCCCATCCGTAGTCACATATCTGCTGCTTCACTGGTTCCTCTGTCTGGAAATAACAGACTGTGTTGGAGAACTCAGCAGGAATGCTACAAAACTGAAATATATTATGGCTCTATGATAACTGCATAGTTATTAATGCCTTTGAATGAATCAAGTAGAGTTTCAAACCTGACCCAAAAGCTGCCTGCATCTAACCAGGTGATAACAGAGTATCTAGTTGTTTGAACTGTAACCAAAGACGACCAAAGCTTGTCTCTTGCTTTCAGCTACAAAAGCACCCTTTAATGTCATCAAACCAGTAACACTTGACTTGAATAGGGTGGGTTCTGGAAAACTAAAAACTAAAAACTAAAACAAAACAAAAAAAAATGGCAAATTTGAAACCCCTTCTGGACTTTGTTGCTAACAACTTTTTCAGATTGTATACAGGGAGAATAACACATTGTACTTTTACAGCTTTCCTAATGCTTTCACATTTCACATTTTGAATACTGTTCTCTCAGGACTTTGACATACAAAGAAAAAACACATAGCAGGAATCAAAATAAAAAGGTTAGAGAACAAATTAAATAGTCCTAGCCTCTAAACATTTTAAAACAAAATTGTAGAGAGCGACAGCATGTGGCCAGGAGAAAGGAAAGCACTGTTACCCCAGCCCAGGAGTTAGCTGGTGGGAAAGCAGAAAGAAAGGGCAGCTCTTAGGCTGCCTCATTAATGGTAGCTTGGGCAATGAAAGAAAATAATGCCAGCTGCCCATTTTATTCACATCTGTTGGCACAGATAGGCAAAATGATGTGGATGGAGTAAGCTCAGCCCTTGACATCAATCATACACTCCCCAGCAGTCAGAATAAATACTGGTGGAGCTGGCCAGAAGTCCTGCTGGAGCACTCGCAGCTCATGCAGCTCGCCTCAAAAAGACTTCCACGCTTCGGTGACTGCAAACTTCTCTCCTTGCCCTAGAATCCTTTAACCAATAGCACCGTTCACATCTTGCAAGTGTTTATTCAGAAGCAACCGCCTGCCACTTCCAGAACTGACTCTGCAAGGGGCAGCTTTTCCCCAAATTTTTTGATCTCCTTTAAGACAATATCTGGAGGAGTTCAGTGGGTTTGAGCACACATAAGCACAGAGCTTTTAGCAGCTCATCCTCTCATTTGCAGAAAGTCCTTGGCGATCTCTCTCTGGAAGGCTGTCTGTTTCTCATCTGGAGTGCGTGGGAATGAGCAACACACTTGTCAGGAGTGGTCTGGGGGAGAATTTACTGGCATTACAGCAGCAGTAACATGGTTTGCCCTCCACAGATCTATCAGATTATCTCCTTATGAAAGACATTTGTCCTGACGTGTGGCGCAAGCGCTGCAGCTGAAGGATTGACCCATGGGATCAATTTGCTCTTTATTTTCAGCCTCATTGCACATTTTCTCCATATATTATTTTGATATTCCTGAGTGCAGATTCTTCTAATAACTTCCTTTAATTTACATTTTCAGAAGTCTTCTACCACATTTTCTGGGATAATTTGCACTGCAAAACCAGAACCACATGAGACCTGAATTTCAATTCTTAGCCTGTTAAATACTCCTGAATTATTTTAGGATAAACCTAAGGTGATTTCACTGATGAAATTGAGGGTGGAAAGAATCTGAGGGATGGAAGCGATGAAACAGCAGTTTCACATGACAAGAAGAAAAGGAATGAAATTTTGTGCAGCAAACTGCTGGGAGGAAGAACAAATCTCTAAAAGAGAAGTGTTTGAACTAAACATGAGATTTTGAGTTTCTTTTTACATAATTTAAGTGCTAGCTGCAGTTACAAAAAGTCAGATAGTAGTCCTTTTACTAAACAGATCAGAGCCAGAGGTAGCAGGCTGGTTTCCCCATCCCTTCAAGCTGAACATGGTACCACTAAAAGTGGGGAAGGGGATGCTGGTGCCCCCATCTGTACTGCAGTCCTGTATTCCCTCACTTGCTCTTCTATCAATTAAAGAATCTGATGTAGCTGTCGAACTGTAGAACTTGGTACAACGACTGACAGCACAGGAAAATGATTTGTGTTCAGTCAGGTTAATAAGCTCTTCAAAGTCCTGAGACAACACCATCATATAGGAATGTACATTCATGGCCAGGGGAAGTGTGAGGTCAACCAGTTTGATAACGTGGTTTTAGACCAGTTTAGATTGGCTAAAACATGTCTTATGCTCATACACAGAATGTGATACACAGAGGACATTGAAAGAAACTTAAATTTCACAATGAGGGTGATTTTCACCTGAAAAGGAGCATTACAACATTGCTCTCTGAAGCACATGAGTAATCTGCAGCAGAGCACCTTCTCACCTGTGTCACTGACCGTTCGCTCATCCTTCTTCTGAACTGCCACCTGGGAGAGTCACCTTTGTCATCAAGCCCAGGCCCTCACTCATTACACCAGAACAAGGGAAACCATATGGGAGTGAAAACCATTGAAAGGGACTGGCTTTTTCACTGGGACAAACAACCAACAAACCTTGATTTCCATGGGATGATAGGAACAGATACCAGCGTAAGATCCAAGCCTCCAGCATGAAAATGAACTACATTTATTTATTTATTCATTCAAAACTTTGTGCAAATAGCTGCTCCTTATTTGTCTCTTTAACTTTCTTCAAAGGGAATAAATCTTGGTCCCTGGGATAATGGTCCTGAGATGAATGAGAGAAAATTTATTTCTTAGAGTTTTAAAGACTAGCAATACAAATATTAAATGCAGCAATTACATTTGTGTCATTTTTCATAATAAAACTGTGATAGCAAAAGCAACTTTAGCAATGTGACAGGGTAACAATTCCTGTTCCCAGACATGTGTCTCCATATTTATCAGAAATAAATGACAATCTGGAACAAGAAATACTGCATATGGGAGAAGCCCTAATCCAATGGCTTTGTTTTTATTGAAACAAATGTTTTGTGAAAATGAAATCTCTCTGACTTATACATCTCATAGGTGAATTTTATGATTAGTTTTCTATTTAATTTTTATTGGTCATCATTATTAGTTTTGGATATGCTTTGAGCTTGGATCTACTCTGATTCTGTTTTTCTCTTTCATTCAGGCAGAGACCAAAGTCTCTCTATATTAGCTTTCCTCCCTGGTTCTTTTTTTATTTTCTTGCTCAGTTTTTAAGTTAATTTTTAGAGCTCTTTGTCCTTCTATGTATTCTTACCTGTAAAAAAAAAAAAAAAAAAAAAAAAGTATTTTCCAATGGATTGTAGCACCTCCTGTTAACTTACATTAAGTTTGGGGCTCCTTTTGCATAATCTATATGTAGACCTGGTGTTTAAGGACTGTAAGGAAAAAGAAACTGTTCAGGAAAGCTCAGGAGTAGAGGAGCGTTGTGTTGATATCTGGAGGGAGAGAAAAAGGAGAGACAAATGGACGAGTGCTGCATTCTGTGCTTTTCCATATATGATGGCATTTCTATTGAATTGTAGTGAGTGCACCCTAAAAGGAAAGAAGAGCGGAGTTAACATGGTGTGGAAATGTCCAGGTAGATAGAGATGTATGAAGCAAATGGTCACCCCAAGCTAAATCAGAATTTTCAAACTTGATTTTAGAAGTACATAGAAAGCACTTGAATTTCAGAGGAGCGAAGAGGGAGGAGGGACCTTCAGGAGAATTGTTTTCCACCACCTACTACTTATTTTATAAATTTTGAATGTTGAAAAGAATCAGGATTTTGGATATTATTTGTTTAACTCCCAAAAAAGGGAGACCTCCTTTCTATGAATTAGTCTTAGGTTTACAGTGAGTGGACATGTGTTCATTAGGTTTACGTTAGTTTTAGAGTGAACCATGAAGGCATCTTAAGGTTTCAGTCGCATCTCAGTCAGCCAAAGTGCTCTTACCAGAGTTAGTGATCATGAGACACCTGGCAACCGGCAGTGCATGAAACTATTACATGAGATAACTCTTTATTTGCTAAAACGTCAAAAGGCAAGGTTATTCCACCACAGACATTTCTCTGCGATGCTACTGCAGCTGCCAAAGCAAACACAAAGATGTCAGAACCAGCAGCAGGACAGTGGCCACATATGGCATCCTTCATGGGCAGTGCTCAGCATTAACAAAGGACACTGATGATCTGAACAGCTTGGTTCGATGGCTGGTAGCCTTCTGTTGCCTTTGTGGAGCATGCTGCACTCACCATAACTGAAGATTGTGTGTTATTTCACAAGTGCTTTAAAGCTATCATGCCTTTTCTTTCCCTTGCGCCAGGTGTTCATCCATTTGCAACAAGGATATCCAAACACAAGAACAAGAACATCCAAAACACAAGAATATGTATGAAAGTAATTTCTCACATTGGCCACTGCTCCACTGATGACATGGTTCTAAAGTAATCAGATAAGAAGTCTTAACATTATTATTTCCCAATAAATACTCTAAACACTGAGGGGTAAAATAACAGTCTTTTTCCGTAGCAGGTGATATGGACCTAGGGGCTGTAAATTCCTGCTGTGAGTGACATCTATCTGGGAGTTTGCAAACCTCTTGTTGCGTGTGTCTCATCTACCTGTCTTGCACAGCCAACTGGACTTGCTTCTGCTGCTACAGTGCTTCCTCCCACACCGAAAACTTCTACTGTCAAACTCAATCATTAGTCCTAACTCTGGCCTTACTGTCCCTTAGTCCTACAGAAGCTCAAGTAAAATCCATTTGTCATCAAGCATGCATTAACCAAGGTAAATATTAGCATCAAGGGGAGTATAAAACTTTACGATGTGGTGCTTTGCTTCTGCCTAATGTCTTAATACCATCAGTAATATCCACAAGAAGAATCTTAATTTGCGCTATAGTAGGTACACCAAATAGGATGGGTTCTCCTCCTGTTTTACAATTTTGGTTTTCCTTTTATAACTACAATAATTCGTTGCTTGTTTTAGCAATGAAAATGATGAAAATTAGATTATTTGGATTGTCCTATGTGTTCCTGGACATTTTTAATCCTGGATAACAACAACTAAGCACTGGCAGTTCTAGTTATATGGGTATTTCATAGCAGCACCTGCTACAGAAAACAAGCATAAACTGAAATGCTACATTTTAGCTGTTCCAGCTGATCAAGCAAGAGTAGCCTGCTTATCAGCGAGCTGGAGAATGACAGAGATAAAGAAATCAACCACCAGCGAGGATCCTGAATGCTATCATGCTGCTCAAGGTCTATAAGATACCTGTAAACTCCTCCCCTGTTATCAATTATACATATATGCATTATAACTGATAATTTCCTGTAATTTTCAAAGTTAATTTCCCGTAACTGGAAGAGAAAAACTCAGATGAGCTCTTCACTTATCTTGGATCTTCAGTGTTCAGCTCCATAAAGCTAAAACTTCTGTTTAGCTAAAAGTGCTCTCTGATTTTGTATTCCCTTCCTTGGTGTTGTCTAATCCCACAGGTCAGCATCTGGACTTCCCAGAAGTTTCTTGCCGTAGTAGCAAAGACCCAGTTATGACCTGGCAAGAGAGACCTACAGCTAAAGCAATTTGTTTTCGCTCCCCTCCTTGCTTACAACCTCAAAGGAGGCACCGCAAACCCAAGAACACTTTGGAGAACTCATTTCTGCTTACGTATTATTGCTCTGTCCTCTCTGCAGTGGCTAGTTGTTTCTGCACTGCTAAATAAAATTTGGACATGCCGTATCATATTTGAAGTGACAGTCTATATGCAATGTGATTGATCTAATAACATGCTGGAAAAGCAACCTGAGGACATTAAGAGATTGCATCAGAGCTGTTCTCACATACTGACTATGGAATTTGTTGTCATCGTGATTGTTTCCTTTCCTCTCCAAAAGGCGCTCACTTTGCATTTGTTGCTATCAAGGCAGATATTCCCATTTCCTCTCTTATTCAGCTCATAGGTATATCTGGCACTCCTAAGTGGCAGCATTCTTGTCTTGCCTTTCCAACGATGAAGTCTTCCAGTCCCATCTTTTCATAACAATACCGTGCTTGCAATCAACTATTCAACTAGCTCTGCTTACCAATGGCTTTTAAACAACAATAATATCAACATGGCATGCCTCACAACTGAAATATTAGATACTAACACTCTCTAATACATATATATCCATTTCTCTATCTTGTGTGTAGCAGTACTGAGGTTATGTGACAGATTTAAAGTTACCCATTTAACATGACAAAATAAATAATGTCTGCATGGAATGGCAAACTGTGATGGTCCATTTCAGAATATTACCGATGATTTGGTACTACATTGGCTTTCTGGTATGTATTTATGTTTCCAGCATCTCCTGCATTTTAATGCCATCCTGATGTTTCCTGGTATCATAGATGCTCCATTTTAAAATATGGAACTACACTATCCAAAAAAAAGAATAGCTTGGTAGCTAAAACACTGATTAAAATGGCCCAAATTCAAACTCTTTGTTTGGCATCTTTGGATGGATCGTTTGTACTTCAGAAGAATTTGGTGAAAACATTCAAAATCATTACTTTATAGCAGTTGTGTGAGTCATGCAAAACTCTTAGGAATGTTAGATACCTTCCAGAACAGGGAAAGGAAGTTAACAGAAATAAACAGGTACTGCACATGTTTTTAATGATTTATTTTTCACCAGAAATCCATTCAGTAACCACTAAACTAAAGCAAGCTGCCCTTTTTCCCAACATGGCATTTCTGCTTTAAGCTTGCAATTAGCAGTTTGCAACTTTCTGCTGCTTTGTTATGAAGAAAGAAGCAGAGGCATGGCTGGATACAACTTAACAGCGCTTAGGCTTTTTTTTCTGCTTAATGGATGACGATGGCCAGTGAAGTGCAGTAAGAACTCTCTGAAGAGCTCTCTGAAAGGCTTGTCTGGCGCAGGTGATATTGAAAAGTGCTCGAGGGTTGAGAAATCATGCTATAAAAATACCAGCTGCTTACAGGCTGTTCAGAGGTGTGAGATATTTGATCAACACAAATATGGCTAATATATTTTTCATATGCCTTTTTTATTTTCATATGCCTTTTTTTATTATTATTCTTATGTTTTATTTTCAATCCCTTATCTAATAATCTGTTATACATACAGAGTGCATAGTGCTGCATTTTGTCTCCAAGGAGCATGTAGACCTTCCAGCATTCCTGAAGGCTTCTGAGTCTATCTTGCCAGTAGACTTGCAGGTCGTGAATAGAACTGTAAGAAAACGCTCACTGTCTGACTGTCCTCAAATTGATAAAAGATGCAGCTCATTGCAATGGTAATAAGCATCAAGGCATTCAACAACACCGCAAGAGAAATGACTTACAGACTTCACTGTTATCTTACAGAGTAGATTTTAAAGCTGAGCAACACGCACAGCTGTTGTAGCAGGTTTGCAGCTTGATATGACCACTGATATGATATCTGTTTTCCTCTTCCAGTGACAGCCAAATGACTCCTGTGCTGCTGTGGCTGTGCCTCCCACCAAGATGCCTCAAGCATCCTTGTGCAAAGAAGAGCCCCTCACACTGCTCTTGCTTCACTACTCTTTCTCCTAACCATGACTGACTCCATTAGACCCATTTCTTTGACAAAATTCCTTCGAAATACTGCCTTATTTTTGATGCAAACTCTAACCCATGCTTCAGAGCCTTTTACACCTCTAATTGCAGTTGAATTACTGTAGTGACAGCTTGCTGTAACAATATCATCATAACATTACCTTAACAGTTTGTTACTATGCTTAGAGTCTATCTGTCTTTGTGGAAAATGGACCAAGTGGACAACAGCCATCTGCTCTTAGCAAAAGAGCTATTCCTTCATTACAATAAAACTCTCATAGTTTTTAACCCATAAACCATATAGATCCACTTATCAATGTACAAACTATTCATATTTATGAAAAGAAACACAAAATATACCTTCTGTTGAAAAAATAAAGAAACAAATAAATAAATAAATAAATAGAAAGTCATTTCAATCTTCCTTATAATGTCACCAGGATCACAGTATCTTAAATATCTATAGGGACTCTAGATGTTGAAAGAGATTCATTGCCTGGTTTGCAAGTATTTCAAAGCTGTCACGAATAGCCAGTAGTGCAATTCTGTTATTGTGCTATTAGCATGAATCATATAATCTTTCTTTATGTATATATATTGTCTATACATACAATATATTGATAGGTAGATACTTACCTCATTCTTACATCCAGGAGTCCAAAACCTCTCCTTTACATTGTTAGAAATCAACAAGCTCATCCTCTTACATCTTATAACCTATTTCCATATCCATTGCTACAAAAATCTCTGAAAACAACAACAAATATCATAGTACTGCCATCTGTTATTGAGTTATTTTAACGTCTGTGTTGTCTGCACTTTAATAACGGATATGTGACAACTTTAGAAACCAGGGAAGCCAGAGCTTCTATACGTTAATAAAGTTACTGGCTGCTATGTAAATCTATTCCTATGACTGTCTTCATGAACCAATGTAATCAGTCTCTAAACAGCATGCAGGCACTGTTAGTCAACATGCTGCTGGCTGTTGTTGTTATGGCGTGATTAAACATATTATTCAAGATGCAAGATGAATTGTTGTAACAGCAGGCAGCTAACGTCCACTTGCATCTGTGGAGTCTTTTTAATTTTTAGAAAATAAATTCTAAATACATTTCCATATTAACCCTCATATTTTAAACAACAAACTTCTCTATTAATATAAATTCTGGGAAGTATATATGTATATATACATATATAACAAAAACTGTGAAGTAGAAAAAGGAGATAGGGAGAAGGCCATAAGTTTTTGGCAAATCTTACCACGGGGTAAAGGAATCTCACTCACTTCAGGGAAGTGACTTCCTACTGATAGGGAAACCCATCTTTCCTGCTGCAGTTTGTATTTTTATACCATAGTTTAGTGGAAAGATCTGGTCTCTGCTATCTGTTTTTGTTTCATGGAGTGGTTCATCATTCAAATCCATGTCTCTCCAACTTAGAGACAAGGATATCATGGGGGACAGCATCAAATGCTTTGCACAAGTCCAGGTAGATGATGTCAGTTATCTTCCCTTACCCAGTAATGCTGTAACCTTATTGTAGAAGGCCACCAGATTTGTCAGGCACAATCTGCCCTTAGTGAAGCCATGCTGGTTGTCATCAGTCACCTCCTTATTTTCCATGTTCCTCAGCATAGTTTCCAGGAGGATCTTCTCCACGGTCTTGCCAGGCACAGAGGTGAGACTGACTGGCCTGTAGTTCCTTGGGTCTTCCTTTTTTCCCTTTGTTTTTTTTTTGTTTTTAATGGATAGCATAAACTAAACTATATTTTTTTTGATGAAAATCTTTTAAAAATGGAATATATATGGTGGTTGCAAGTAGTCATTTTAAAGTGTCCTCAGAAGAAAGGGTAGTTTCCCATCAGACTATTGTAATCTTCTGAATCCACAGAGATGAGCAGTCAGAGGAGTAAGTACCAGAGGTTTTTCAGCTGGTCTGTGATGTCTATATACACATTCACTTGGACATATACAAGCAGAAATATCTAATTTTACTGTAATGGGACATCTAATTCACCCAGGTATAGCACAGCAAAACAGCATAACTACCTGTTCTAATAACATTAAACAGACAATACCTAGTCTATGCACAGAATAATGAAAAGGGAGAAGTCAAGGTCAGACTGAACTGAAGAAACAGTACTGGAAGACCAGAAGGGAAGGTTCGTGGATGAACTCTCCAAACCATGGCAGAACTCTGGAAGGAGTAGTAGATTGTGGAAAAATAATGAGCTATACGGCAAGACTGAGAAATACAGCAGGTGTTTATTTTAATGTGGTTTGCATTATTGCTCCTGTTCTTCACTGAAAGTTTGCTGTGGAGCTACTACAAAATTTTGAGACTCATAAAACCAGATACTTGCAAATGAATAAATATTTTTAGTGAGCTCTCAGATGAGCATTAAAAAAAAAAAATTGTTTTGTACACAAGATACAAGGAGGAAACATAGTTTAAACTATCTTTCTTGGAGAGTGCCCTTACAGGACTACCTATCTGTGATCAAAGATTTGTATTTGCTTTATTCCCTGAAAAGATGGTTTATAGTCCCAGAAATTATAAAGAGATCAATAACTTCACTATTACTAGGAAAAGAAAAAAAGAAAAAAAGAAAAAAGATATACCTTTAAATAATCATCAAAGATATACCTTTAAATAATCATCACTTTTAATAGAATTAGTTCCTAATCCTAGTCTTATTAAACTGAAATACATGAAGACAAGAAGTGTCAAATTTGTTTTCCTGCCAGTCTTTCTATCGTGTTTTTGTTCATCCTGTGAAAATCCATTAGCTTTTGATATCTCCTATCTTAATGTATTATAATGTCTCAAAATAAAGCATAAACAAAATGGGTACTTAACAAGTGTTACATTCCATCTAACCAGAATCTGATTTTAAAAATGTCATACAATACAGATATATAGTTTTTCATCAAATAATTTACCACAAAATTATCTCAAATTAACTATTGGCAGTGCATGCCAAACTTGATAATCAAAGGCTTGTGCTATTTACGTGTAAAATACAATCTTGTCTTTTCAATGGACGTTGATGTTCCCTGGCTCTACCGGGTTTAAATGGTGAGATAACACTGCCCTCTGCTGTTATGTGGATTCAAAATTTCTTTCTATTGCTCGCTGAGCTTATAGCAACGCGGTGGTAACAAGGATGGGCTAAGGATACAGGAAAAGCATTATATTATTATTTTTAATTAAATTTTTATAGTTTGGAAAAAAATCACAGATGATGAGGTGGGGAGTGGAGGGCACAAGTTGTTTTTCTGGTCTAAAACAGAAGCAGGAAGCATCTATTTCAGGCTGGGAGACAGGTTCATATGCTGAAAGTTCATCTGTTTCTTCTGACCTCTATAACTAAAATTAACTAAATAGCTCAACACTCTCTACAAGCATTTCCTACCTGAGTAATTGAAAGTAGACACAGATCATATATTGGGTAAATGTGCAAGGGCATCAAATTCCGCTGTAAGGCTTTCTGAGAGAGAGCTGCTGAGACATTTGGAAAGCTCATCCAAAATCTCACTTCTTAATGTAAAAACTGGAAGTGACGAAAAATGTATTATATCACCAATGGTCATTTACCCTCACTGCTCAAATGTTTGTCTTGTTTGTAGGCCCAAGAAAATTGATGATTTTCTGTTGGAATCTACTGTCAGAATCAGGACCTAGATTCTAGGTCCACCTAACCTTAGTTTTCTCTTATATGTTGGCCTCCCCTGACTTCACCTATGGTATGAGGAAGCCAATCATTGAACTATAGTTGAAACCCTGCTCACATCTAGCAGAAAACATTTGCAATGCTTATTGTCCAGTCTACATCAGATGTTCTAACATTTTCGTAATGAGAAGTCCCCCCTCCTTTGTTTTCTTCCTTTCCATAGCACTTAATATTGGCCAAGATCATTACAAACTCACATTTCCTGATGAATTTAAAGACCTGGTGAAAGGTAAACGCATTGACCTTGTAAAATGCATGTGATAACTTGGAGTATTTGATTGTTTCCATCTGTTGGATAGGATAACATCTGCATCACAAGATTACAAACATCAGAAGAGTTTAATTTGACAAGGACAACATAAAGAAAACAACAAGATAAATATCAAGCACTGCTATTATGGCTGCTGTACCTTCTGGTATTTGTTTGAAAGCTTTCTTATGAAGGAAGCAGATTGGAAAATATGAACCAAACCCTAACCAAAACTGATTGCATCAGGTTATTTTTTTCTGCTCCTTCACAGAGATAAGGATTTTCTAGATCAGTTCATAATGCCGTCACTGCAAGAATAAATAGGGATTCAGAAATGGAAGACTGAACTCTCTAATCCAAAATAAATAAATAAATAAATAAAGATTAGGAAAATAATATTGCTTTAGGATCACTTTACCAGGAAGATTCATGTTCTACAAAGAAGAGGAAGACAAAGGCAGACATGTTGATATTAATGTGCCCACAAAAGGAGCTGTTGCTCCTGCTATGTGACTCACCCCTGTCACTTAGAGCTTTTACAAAATTAGATTTATAACCATAGATCTATTGATTCAAATTAAATATTGCACGGTATTTGAAGCAGAAATGGTGTGTTCAGCTGGGCCACTAAAAGGAATTGCTACAAATAGCATTCTGGAGACCCCCATTACCTTTATTTTATGTGACCCCTTTTTGAATCTCCATTCCATTTTATTTTCCATGTCAGTTTTCTTGCACTTCGCAAATAGAGTGAAACTGCACCTCCCCTTTGCTATTTCTTATGACTATTTTCTTTCTGCTCTCTTTTTTCCTATCTCATTACCATGACTGGGCACATGGAATACAAACACACATTTCATTACATTTCTCTTTCCAAATTCCAAATTTCTACTTTATCTTTTGTGGTGCATTAAATACCCACTAACAATTTTCATTGTACTATGAAGACACTGCTGGAGCTGAATAGGACGATGTAACAAGAAGATGTTAAAAATGGTTAATGTAGGCGTTCTCTCTCATAGCATGAAGCTGTTAATCCAATTTTTTCTCTGATTAACACTGATAAATCCATAACAATTCTACTGAAATCACACTTTGCATCCTCTTGCCCTGGCTAATGAAAGCAGAATTTAGTCTGTTGCTTTTAGATCACACTGGGAACTTTGCCATTGTCTCCAACAAAGCCAGGATTTCCCCCATGTTCAGCTTTATTTCCACCATAAGATGTAGATTTTATTTCTGATATCAAATTTACTTGATTTATTACTCAAGGAATCCAGACATTCATTTTAATATTCATTTTATTCTTTACCTTTCTTTGAAGCAAATGCAACCAACATTATGATGAAAAACTAAATGAAAAATGTTTCATGAAATACATAATGAATCCCTGAATATTTAGAACAGGAGTAGTGTAGACTATATCCTATCATTCCAATGCACTGCAGCAATGACATCATACATCTTTCCATTAAGGGATTTGTATCCTTCATTTTTAAGATCTGTTTTTACTGATATAGTTAGTTGTATCTCTTACTTTCTCATACCAAATTCATTCTAATGTAATGCCTGAAGTCTGTTACATTAAGGGCAATATTTCTAACTGGGTTAAACAGAAGTATTAAAATTTCTAAGATCAGTATTAGAAAAGTTACAAAATCATATGACCTAATAACTTTTGAATGATTTACAATATACAATATGAAAAAATACTCTGTAAACTTAATCTAAATGCAAAGCATTCACTCTCACAAGACTAAAAATGAATGCTTCTCTTGTACATTATCTCATTAACACATACAGAACAGCAAATCATACCTTGCCTGTTCTGAAATCTGTTTTTCTGATTTCTGTTCAGTTTATGGCTTCAGGACAGCTCTAACAGTGACTGCTATTGCACTGTTTTTGTTTTTAAGCATTCTGAAGCAAGTACCAGCATACCTTTAGCAAATCCCTTTCCTGTAGAAAAGACCAGGGCCACCATATGCTTTACACAACCCTGGCTGCATGACCACAGGGGAACATTTAAGAGCGTGTCTGTTCCTTGTAAGACTCATTGAAATTAAATGTTCTTCCTAAATAGCAGAAAGTTGAAATGGTGTAAAATGATGGTTAAAATAATTTGTCATTTTTTGAGATCATCAATCAGGAAATAATACAAATTTGCTATTTTCATACTCATTTTCTCTAATATGTTTGGTTCTCCTATATTAGTGAGTTAGCTAGAATTTTATCCCACTTCAGTGGCTTGTAAATATTTTCTAAACTAGCCACATTCACATCTAAAATGCTATAAGAGATGATAGATTTTAATAGAGATTATTTGTTATCTAAATAATGTATTCATCCATTTTGCAAAAGTGCATCACAAAGAGGCAACTACCTATCATGAAGGAGATTTAAATTTGCTAATATATAACATATCATGTCACAGTTTTTTTGTTGTGTTGTGTTTTTGTTTGTTTTGTTGTTGTTGTTGCTGTTGTTGTTTTAAAGGGCATATATTTATGCTGTTAACTGTGTAAGTTATAAAAAGTGAATTCAAATTGTTCTTATTTCAATATCTGGTGTCTTCAAAGTTCTTGGGAGGAAATGTCATTCTTAATAAAATGCAGAATAATTGAGATAGGCGTTGTTAGATGTAATTTAAGGCTATAGATATGATGATATGGCTATTATCCAATCTCTTTCAGTAATTGTCACTTAGAAAATCAAACAAAAAAGAGGCAAGACAACAGTACATGCATAAAAATGCTTGAAGTAGAAAAATTACACAGATGCTTTTTCAACATAATGAAAGCTGATAGAGCTCTGAATTCAAGTAATGATACATGAATTAGTCTAGGCTAGACTGAAACCTCACATTTGAGAAAAAGTAATCCTCAAAAAAATTACTTTCAAACTTAAAGCAATGAATGAAACATTGATGAGATGTCTCTTGCCAATCCCTGGCCTCTTAATTGTCAAGAAAATTTCTCTGTCAAGAAAGCTCTGCCCACAAGTAGAACTACCTTTGCAGAGGATATTGTTTGATTAGTGTCATGCCCATACAAAACCCATTGATTCATATCCTACCTTGTCACTTTTAAATGAGGATTTCAATTTCTGTTTATGCCCAAAATCACAATAAATCTAATTTATCTTCTCTTGCATGAACTATCCCCTAATGCCTACAATCTTTTAAAGATACAGAACACA
The DNA here is from genome assembly GCF_040182565.1 of Anser cygnoides. NCBI lineage: Eukaryota > Metazoa > Chordata > Aves > Anseriformes > Anatidae > Anser > Anser cygnoides. The sequence continues at coordinate 100,309,394 of NC_089874.1, read as the reverse complement.
GATAAAATCAACAGAACAGCCATGTTAAAATGTTAAGTTAGCCTGAGGAGGCAGGAAAGAATGTTTAGCATTTAGCCAACTCAAAGTGGTGGTGTTCTGAAGTTATCTACCCTGTTATAATGGGATAATATTACTTAAAATGTTATGGCATGTAGTGAAGTATACAGGAGACAAACTCATTAAGAGATATGGACACAATTTTAAAGAAAAGAGTCTACTTGCCATAATGCAGAACCACACAGAAATAATAGAGCTGTTGTAGACTGATACACACTGACTTTCTGACTTTTCTCCAAATCTGGGACTTGTGATAGTCCCTTGCTGTGGGTAGGCATTAAGGAAGTGAAGGTGTGGATTGGGTTTTCTGCTGACTTGAGAGCTAAGTACTGCTGCTGGATGTAACTGATCCTAATATATTATAAATTTGCATGGGATGTCTGGGGATGCATTTTTTTGGGGGATTTTTTTGGGGATGCATTTTTTTTGTTATAAAACCTTTTAAAAAAAAAACATACTTTTGTTGAAGCAACACTTAGCAACTTTTTCAGTATCACTTTTTTATCTCTAATAAATAAGTTGTGGTGGTTGTGCCTAGGGTTAGTTAGTGACAACTGACCAACATTTGATATGTTATGTACAGCTCTAGAAATTCTCAATCTTCAGTGTCTATAACAACAAAAAGTAGAATTTAACATCTTGAGAATATTCCTGGAATTGTACCTGCCATACATACAGCTGCTTGGTTGTCATAAAAATTATACCCACTTGATGTCTGTAGCTTTTGAACTTATTCAAAAGAAAAATCCCATTAACTTATAAGTAAAAGTTATTTTAAATAAAATTAATGCACTGTGTATACATACATCTAAATAAATGTATCTGTCATACAACTGGATGAGATTGTGATCACTGTTTCTAGAATAGCTGGTACTGTTGGTACCAAGTAGACAACAAAGCTATCCCCAAAGGGCAGATGCCTTAAGAACCTGCACCCTAAATATGTTTCAGAAGCTAGTAATTAGTTCTACTTGCTGGAGTTGTGCCAGGGGAGGTTTAGGTTGGATATTAGGAAAAACTTCTTTACCGAAAGGGTTGTTAGGCATTGGAATGGGCTGCCCAGGGAGGTGGTTGAGTCACCATCCCTGCAGGTCTTCAAAAGACGTTTAGATGTAGAGCTTAGTGATATGGTTTAGTGGAGGACTTGTTAGTGTTATGTCAGAGGTTGGACTAGGTGATCTTGGAGGTCTCTTCCAACCTAGATGATTTTGTGATTCTGTGAATTAAAGTTAATATGTCAGGATCCTTAATAAAGTATTACCACTTTATTGCTGTTGCAGTATATAAAATAACAACACAGAAACACAGAATCACTGACTTCGTGGTAATTCTCCCTGATTTGGGCTTTCAGCTTGAGGGTTGTACAGACTGTGAAGTCAGATAATGTTTTCTAAAAGTAACACAACAGTTTATACATTTACATTTCGTATTTGTTTATTCTTATCTATGAGTAGTTCTTTGTGTTGGCGGAAGTGAATTTTATTTCAACTCTGGTTAGTCAGGATTATTTTCTTCTTTTTTTTTTTTTTTTTTTCCCTAGGTTGATATTGCTTACCAACTGTGCAACAGTGACCTTTGTTTTGTTATCCAAGTTGTCATTGAAAATATTGAAGAATACCACACCTGAGACAGCAATCTGAGATCCCCTCCTTTACACATCCTTGCATTCCCTTGGAGGGTGCACCCATTGCTCTTTGTGTGCCCACTGCATTCTGCAGTGCTTACTTCTTCTCAGGAAGGAGCAAGTCATGCATTAAGGTTACTTTAGTATGTACCTGCACAGAAAACAGCGTGTATCCCATCGGTGTTTAGTCAGCATGCTCAGCAACTTTCTGCACACTGGCTATGCCTTGGTCTACTTCTGCTTGAACCTGTAATAGAAGATCCTTGCATGTCCCAGCCAGGAACCTATGTTCATATTGTTACCTTCATTTTAATTGTTACCTTCATCTTAACAAAGAAACCATTTGTTGGACGTATTTTAAATGTTTAATCTTTTCAAATCTACAAAGAACTTCCTATATATTACATACTTTAAAAGCAGTCTCTCTAAAGACTTAATTGGGATCACTTCAGGGGAGGATATTAGCGTTGCAATGTTGAAAGATCCAAATGCAGCGAAATTACTGAAAGACTTCTTTCCACAGATGTGAAAGCAGGCAAAATGAGCAACTTTGTTTCTTAATAGAAAACAAGGGGCATAAAAAATGTAAAAAGGAGATAATAAAAATGAGCATGTCTGAGGATTCAGGTTACATGTAGAGAATTCTCTCTTGAATAACTTGCAAGCTAGAAGATAGCCAGAAGGAGCAGAGGTAATGATAAGCAAAAAGGACAGCTGTTAGCCTTGATGGATACCAAGTTCCTAGGGTATCTTGCTCCCATCTTTTTCTTGCGTTTTTTTCAACACTGCTCACTAACTGGCCCAATGTGAAACTGAAACATCATTCCCATAATTCACACAAACACATGTTGAAATAGAAACTTGTAAGCAGTCTTATCAAATCAAAGACATGATGTCAAATTAAAATGCTTATCGTCCCTTTCAGGTCTTCTCTTGGTTCTGTTCTCACATCACCCTATCTGTTGTTTGTCACCATAAAGTAGTTAATTCCCATCAGCGGTGACACCTTCATCAGCAACTTGTCTTTCCATAAAAATTTACAGGAAAAGCACATCTTCTTTCTAATAAGCTCCTTCACTTAAAAGAAAATTTACAACCTAAGTAGATAATGTAGACCAAGTGGGAGAAATGGAGTTGAAATGATTTGTGAAGAGTCATACAGGCAGGTCAGGATTAGAATGAAATGACAGTTCAGGTTTGAGGTCCTGTGCCCTGACTTCTGTGTATTGCTTTCACAGCTGCACTTTATTGCAATTGATTTGGATGACATTTTATGATCTGTTCTTTAGAGCACATTTTATTTATTAGTTTGAAAAATTCCAGGTATCAGTTGACTATTAATACATATGTTTTTGCTTTGAGCATATATTATACAACTAGTACAACCTCATGAACTGAAAAAATCAGTCATGTGCAATTTCATGATGAAAACATCATCCTGCTATGTTGCCTCTTATACACACACACACATTTGCAAGACTTATTGTGCCAGACCCAGTCTCACACTGTGCTTTCCTTGAACCACAGATGCAATGCTAAGAAAATGTAAAGCCACAGATGGCATAAAGCTAGCAAAAAAAAAAAAAAAAAAAAGGGGGGCTTCATCAAAGTTATTAAATATCCTTACCCATATCCCAGCTGTTATTTAATAACTTGCCTTGTCTGAAGCCCAAGATAATTGCCCCTTTGTCCTCACCTCCAAACCTGATTTGCTGCTTTAATTAGGTAGCCAAATGTGGAGAACAAATTCTTTGCTTGGAAGGGTATAGATGATATGAGTCAGCCTTACTTTATTTTCTTCAGCAGAGTGAAAGCAAAGATGAAAATGAAGTGGCTTGAGAGAAATATTTATCTGTGGCAACTTAGCATGCACTGTGGAAATTGTTTTCAGAAAAGGAAAATGGGAATCATTTTGAAGGACTTATGACAATGAGTTTCAGACCCACTTCCATGTACTTTCCTTAATAAAAATATCCTTCCAGTGCAAACACCCATGCACCAAGTCTGCAAATGGCTGGTTTAGAGTACCTGTTAAGCACAAACCTTCAGTCACTTTAGATTTGTGGCTGTTCTAATTCACAGTGGGTCCAGAGGAGGGTCATGAAGGTAATCAGAAAGCAGGAGGACCTCTCCTGTGATGAAGGCTGAGAGAGCTCATGATGGTCAACCTGGAGAAGAGAAGGCTCCGGGGAGACCTCACTGCAGGTTTTCAATACTTAAAGGGGGCTTATAAAAAGATAGAAAGCAACTTTTTGCTCAGCAAGACAATGATGGGACATGGGGGAATGGTTTTAAACTAAAAGAGGGCAGATTTAGATTAGATGTTGGGAAGAAATTTTTCACCCTGAGGGCAGTGAGGAACTGGCACAGGCTGCCCAGAGAAGCTGTGGATGCCCCATCCCTGGAGGTGTTCAAGGCCAGGCTGGATGGGGCTTTGGGCAGCCTGGTCTGGTGGGAGGTGTCCCTGCCCATGGCACGGGGTTAGAACTGGGTGGGCTTTAAGGTCCCTTCCAACCCAAACCATTCTGTGATTCTATTATTCTAATTTTTCTTTCATTGTTATGAATATGTGTTTCATATGGGAGTGTAAGGGCATGTATGAGGATGAAGCATTCTCTTGCATTTGTAGGTTCTTGTTTATGAAAAACAAGATATTGTAATTTTTAATGCTTGTATCTAAGAAATAAAAAAGCTACACATGCTTATAATCAGAAAATAAATGTAAATTCAACTCTTTTAGCTCATTCTGTTAGTTCACAGTTTTATGAAGGCTACTTTTGCAAGGTCAAAGAAAGCATACAAGCCAAGATGAGAAAATGTCTCTTTTTTTTTTTTATTACTTGGCTTCTTCGTTTTGAGATTAAATAAAGATTGCTAAAAATTAATACTGAAAAGAGTTTCTTAACTTTCTATAGTTTTATTGTGAATGTGTTTTAAGGGGAGTATCTTCTGTCAGTTATCGCTGATGTTAGTTCATTTAAAAGAAAAAATAGAGTGCTGGGAAGGAAAACATTGATATTCAGTGTTCCTTACATCTGGTATAGATTTTAGGAATCAGAGCTCTCAATGAAGCCCTAGGGGAATCCATGGGAGTTATGAAATTAAGGAAGAAGCTAACTGCATACGTTAGATCAGTTGTTTCTTATTCACTCAAAGTTCTGAAAATCAAGATGATGCAAAGAAAAATAACATAAATACCATAAGGTTTAAGTCCAGAGTTCTATTTTAAGTCCCAAACATGAACTTAGATTATTTTGTTCATTGCTGACAAGTTCAAGCTTTCAAGATTGCCAGTCAGATCCCCAATATAACTAGTTGCCTAAAAATGCTGAATGACAAAATAGCAGAAGCTGCATTTTGTCTTTTTTAAAACCTTTGTTTGACACCCATTTTTCAAATCCTTCTCTGCACTTAGCTAGGCCAGAACCTTCTTCAAATAATCAAAAATATGATGCTCTAAAATATTTGGTCTGTACAAAGAAAACATTTCAAGAATACATTTTTACATGCTAGCAATCGCAGCTATTGCTATTTGACCTCATCATTAGATGTCAATAAGGACTGAGTTTTCAGGTATGTAAGTTCTGTTTCCACCTTTTTCATTATTTTTTCAGTTCCACTAACTTCTTACAAGTAGTTTTCAGAGCATTCTAGGAGTCTATTTCAATCCTGAGTTTGTATCCAGAACTTTTCCAAGGTGGGCTGATTTCAAGGTGAAATCAAGGACCAGATTTTTAGATGTTTAGATGTTGCCCTAAAATTGATGTAGAAGTATAAAACTGGCAATTGAAGTTCCAGTGTCTAACACTAAATCCTTATGAAGTCTTGGGCTTCATTTTTTTCTGTCATCATTCTGACCTGCTACCCTTTTTTTTTTCAGGACATCATATTGTTATGAGATTGTACTTTTCTTCAATAGCATTTAGATATTTAGTCCCATTTAGCACTGAGAAAATGTAAGTAGTGCTTAAATTGTTGTAATTAATTACAGTTCATACATGATATGAATGTTTTATTCCTGTTTTCATGATATGTAATGTAAATTGCCTTTATATACTGAGTGTTAAGCTAAACTATTACTTCTTAGAGTAGAAAAAAACAGATTTGTTTAAACAAAGTACATGCTCTTTCACAGCAAATCTGAGAAAATGTTTCCTTTATTAGGCAAATGTTTGGTTTATTTTTATTTCTTCATAGTTCTCTTAGGCTTCTGTTATACTTCAGTGGAAGAGCTGTGCAAACAGAATGTAAATTGCTTAAGCTGAGCAAATAGCACTAAGATACCTGCTTGAGCAACCAAGAAGATTGGTTTGCCCATGGGAGTTTCAAAAAGTTGGTATGAGCACTCAGCTTCATGTACCATAGCAGTACAAGTGGAACCATTTAACTGAACAGCCGCATTTACAAAACACAACACTGCGTTGTTGCAGGTGAGCTTGAGGAATTTGAATTGATTTGTACTGAAGCAGGTAATAATATCCATCACTGTAAACATCGATGATTCCTTCCCAAATGTGTATTGCAAATTTTTTGCTTTTAGATATGATTGTAACATTTTATTACTTTTCGAACAATGGCAGTGTTTGACTGCATGCAACAGGCACCTGAATAACATGCCCTCCAACTTGCTTTTGCTCAGAGCTTCTTATTTTCATAATGTGCCTTCCTCTACCCTACTGATGTGCTCATATTACTATGCAGGTCTTCACCTTCAACCCCCAAATTCTTGCTCTTGAGGAGGAACTGCCAGTTGTGGTATTTCCATATTGACCAGGCTGATGTATTTTTGACTGTACTTGAATTTTCAATAAAAAGAAAAAGCCCTAGATGTTCAACAGAAAATGATGGAGTTTCTACATATTGGAGTGGTTAAAAATAGCTATAGCTGAGAATTCTTTCCTTATTATAGCACTAGACCCAAAGGTAGCTGTTAACTCTTAATTCCCATAGGGTTTCAAAGTGACCTCTGCTGCACTTCCACAGAATCCATTTATTTCAGATAAAAATGAAACGGCATAGGAGTCTTAAATATTAAATGCACCTACCTATGGGACTCGCTCCAGTCTATCAATGTTGTTCTTGGTCTGGGGAGATTAAACTGAAGACAGAACTTCAGAGTTAGCCTCAAATGCCAGGGGAAGAATCACTCTGGGGAAGAGACAGCAAGGTCTGTGCTCTTGCTGACACAGAATGGTATGCAGCTGGCTTTCACTGCTGCAAGGGCACACTTGGCTGATGTTCAACTTACTGTCAGTGAAGACCTCTTCTGTGAATTTGTTTTCCAGCCTGCTACCCAAAGCCTGCTCTGCTGCATGGGATTAGTCTATCCAAGATGCAGGACTTCGCAATAGCTTTTGAGATTTCTCATGAGATTTCTCTATACGACAGCCTTGCTCTCCTAAAAATCAACTGCTGCCTGTAGTTTGGTATATGTGAACATGCCGAGGCTGTCCTGCATCCTGTCGTCCAGGTCCTCAATAAAGATGTTTGAAGTACTGGTGGCAGCATTAACCCCTGAGAGATGCCACTGCAGACTGGCTGCTGGTGGGACTTCAAACTACTGGCTGCAGGCCTTGGAGCCTGGCAGGTCAGCCAGTTTTCCACCTACCTGTCAAAACCATATTTCAGCAATTTCTTTGTAAGGTTACTGTGTGAAACTGTAAAAAGTGTTGGTGTAGTCAAGGTGAGAAAACATCCACTGCTGTCCTCTAGTCAACAGAGCCAGTCACTTCTTCATAGAAGGTCATCAGCTTGCTCAGGCCCAACTTACCTTTGGGAAATGCAAGTTGGATGTCTCCCATGACTTTCTTTTTCTCCTCCTGTCTGAACGCAGGTTCCAGAAGGATTTTTTCCATTACCTTCCTGAGGACCAAGACTGGTCTATAGCTCCCTGTATCCTCAATCTTAAAGATGGATGTGGTATTTTCCTTTTTCCAGTTATAAGGAACTAAAGGCAACTTCAGCTACTATTTGGCTATTGCACTAGGAGTGAATGCATAAGAAACTATATCTTTCTTACTACTTGCTCCACCACCTCTATGCTGAGCTTGCCACAAGCAACTATGTTAGAGCAAGGGCCTTGTATTGTGATCCTGGCACTGTTTGTGAAGATCTGCCTGACTTTTAAACTCTTCCAATCTGGTACGTGGCAGACCAAGTTCTGCAGGCACTACATAAACACAGAGAATAACACAGGGCTCCAAGGTACATGTAGAACTAATTACGCTTATATTAATATAGAGCATGAAAGGAGACTCCAACAACACTTTCTGTATATGAGTTACTGTTCACTTACTTGTTTCTAGGCTGTGAATAAACCATTGATAATGCATGCATGTGTTCACCTCTGTGAACAAGGGCTTAAAGCTCTGGCTCTGTATTTGAAGAGATTGCAGCCTGAATCCTCCTGTCCCTTCCCACTGCCAGGTCTGTTGGAGCTTAATTTTGCTTTGCCATGAAACAGCCTCATGGGTGTAAACCTGGGCTTCAGTGGTCTCTTCTGTTGTGGAGCAGCGCTAAATGAATACAATTAGACCAAAACTGCTGTGATGCTATACAGCCTCATTAGCTCTTCTACACACTTAGTTTTTCTGTTTGCTTGTTTGTTTCCATTCTGCAGTTGTGTTGTACTCATTCATTTTGTAAGCAGTTTTGTATCAGGAGGAAATGTCCTTGCTATCATCTAAACTGCCGCCTGATACGTACAGCAGCTCTCTTCCTGCCAGACCCAATGGGCCACATTCTGTTGCTTTTCAGGTGGTTTCAAGACCCAGTTAAATCAGCCACCATCACCTTCTGACACTGAATCTTTTAAGTCTGGGATTACTTCAAAACTGATGATTAATGGGGTTATTTACAGATTATCATAGGCAGGGAGCACAAACTCATCCTCCAGCAGACCATTCTCACCCGTTGCTAATAGTTTAAGGACATAAAGCTTTGAGACTTGAAATTGTGTTCTCAGAGGGGTGAATACCAGGCTTCTCAGGATTTGACACAAGCCTCTAATGCCTTATACTCTCCTCATTGTAGTTCAGTACAGTTATAGACTTACAAGGGGATTTGGGAAGTTGAGCTTTCCAGTCATTGTTCCGAAGGTAATGAAGATGTATTCAGCTACTGGCAGCTGAAGTGCTGGATAAGACTTTGGCATTATCCTGAACACTTTTTTTTTTTTACTTAGAAATAAGGTCAAGAGAGATTATTGTCTTTTAAATTGTTTTTTACTCATCCTTGAAGTAGTCTCAAGTCATCACAACAGGAAATTGACTGAGTTCAGAGAAAAGAGGGGGAGGAGGAGAAGCAGTCAGAGAAAAACTTGCTAAGATTTCACCATAGTAATTTCACAAATGCTGCTTTACAATTCTTCTGTTGTCCTCAAAATAGCTCTAATGTACTCTACAGTTCACATACTGAGCAGGGGGAAATGTATTAATCACAATGAGATGAATTGCCAGCTCATAGGTTAGAAAAAAGACTCTAAAAGACACCCACTGAAAAACCAGCATTCTGAAATACTTAAGATAGTATTAAAGTAAAGTATTACTTTTAATCAAGTAAAAGCTAAAGTCCCCATCAAACTCAAGTCTTTCTTGTGTTAGGTACTGATAAGAGGCTTGCAAAGAGAAAGGGCGTCATCCCAGTAAAACATACACGGGCAGGCGTAGTTGAGGTTTTGACACACCAAATGTGATTTTGAATTTAGTATTACACCAACAACTTAGGAACTTCTACCTGTTGTGTTCAACAATATAGTGGCCAACAAGTGTCGAAAATAATGTGTGTTCTTGTACTCTCTCATATGGAATTCATGGCCAGGCTAAGCCTCAGGCCATACCAACTCTCTACAAAATATGATGCTACTACCTACATAGAAATGCAGGTAGCATCTTTCTGGTTGTCACTTGGCTTTTGAGTCCTAATGGCTTATATCTTCAATTTCCGCTGCAATTATGGTATGACAGACTTCTTTCAAAAAGAGAATCTAACACTTTTATTGTGTTACAATTCAAATTTTGGTTGTCGAAGAAAAAAGCCAAATACAAGACTTCTAATGAAATGGAATCTAAAGGAATTGGAACACAAACATGAAAATAGAAAGGCTTTCCTCTGTACCTCGCTTTACATAACAGCAGACACAAATAACATTTTCTCAAATAGTTAGGTCTCCTCATAGCTCTGGGCTGCAGTTAAATTAACTTCAACTACCACACTATCTTAAAAATATCTTAGCTCAAGCTTGAACTGGCAGCACAAATTTCTACTCTCCAATCTGAGAGAAAGCAGATTTTATCATCTCCTTAGTGCTGAGTAATAAATATGTGTGTTCCTTTAGAAAGCCATCGATAGGGCATTTTAATAAGTGTTTTCATTTTATTTTCATTTAAAATTAAAACAAAACAAAACAAAAACCTGTGAATAGGTGCCTAAATTGTTAGATACAAACTGTATGTTAGCACCAAAGTAATCCTGATGAATATTTACTTCCTTAGTGATAAAATAACAGAAGTTAGCTATAAAAAAAGGCACAGACCATCTTGAGAGGAAACAGCTTCTATAAATCTCTGAAATACTGTGGGACTACTGCCATCTTCTGGGTCATGAAACAAAGACATGTCAACCCTACACAATGAAATACTTTTGCTTGCAAGAGTAAAAAGTGTTTTTAGATACAGAATAAGCTAAAATTTTTGAGGGCTGGCTCATTTGCCCATGTTTTTTGTACATATTGCATTCCAGTTCCTCACACATTTGACTTCTTTTCTTCTATTTTATTTTTTTTTTGACTTTAAGTCTGTTCCATGAGCTTGTTTATCCTGTAGATCAATTCTGAACACAAAAGTTTGTCATATGAATTCAATGCTCACTATATAAGATATGACTGATTTTTTCATGGCTGACAAGAATAGTTTGCTGCCTCAAAGTAAGAACATAATTCAGAAGGCAAGTAAAAATAAATTGTTAGGCACCAGGTTTCTCGCGGACAGATTACACTTTAGGTCTACAGAAAATAAATACAGTTAGGACTTTTAATTCTTCCTGAGTGGTGTATCTCTTTTTAAAACAAAGAGAAGCTCCCACCCAACCTTAAAGACTGGCACAGCCATCTACTAAATTAGGCTGTTTAATGCACATTAATACACAGTAACTGGTATTGAAGGAATATAGCCCTTCTGCCCATTGTCTTAAATATTAGTTTGTGGCAAAGATAAACCTGGGATGTTTTTATTTGTTTTACCAGTTTCTCCCCATTCCCTCTCCACTTCAGTTCAGATGTCTCCCAGCCAGAAATTACGATTGCCTCATGGGCATTTTTGCAGGAAAAGGCAAGCAAAGACAAAATACTACCTGTTAAAATCTCTACCCAGTGGCTGTGTGTGGCAAGAGAAAAAACTGCAGCCATCTGAGCACAGCACAGCAAGATATATGAGATCTCAGGTGGCCTTTGGGACAGGGCTACCAGATGCATGCCATGCAAGTTGTATAATAGTTGGCGTCCTGCCTTGGGTTTTTCTTTGCTGTTAATACTGGCCATCAATCTAGTTCCTCCTGAGGCTGACCATTCTTATAATAAACTGCTTTACTTCTGCGCACTCATTGCCTCACACTCGTAAAAGACTATTTTATACTTTTGGCACAGCTAGGAACATCTGCCTGTTGGGGCAGCAGAAACAGCTCTATGTCTTGAAGAAGTCCCCCATGCTCAGGTGAGATGATGGAGGAAAGATGTTACAGAGACTGAAGGTAATCTGGGGGTGAGTTTATGATAGTTGGCCAGTGAAATACACCACTTTGTAATAACAATAATTAAAATAAAATGAAATAAAATAAATCTGGGACAAGATCTAAACAATATTTAACAGTTAATACGATCCCATTCTTTTAAAATACATGTTTCTTCACTTTATCATAGCAACTAAAATGAGATACAGCCTTGCAGTTCTGACTGAAATAGTTTATTATTCTGATGTAATAACTGTAATATAAAAGTGGTGTTTTTTATTTTTATTTTTTTTGTGATAACCCAGGGTTATGCCATTCTTGATGAGAAAACCTTAATTTTTTAGTGCTGTGACAATACACAGAAAACAAAATCTGTGTTCTGTTCTTGTCCTTTTGGCACCCTGTTCAGTAGAATATTTGTTTAATATTTATAATAACACATTTATACTTCTTGTTCCATTTTTAATTATGTTGGACTGGGTTGGTTTAACTTGATAACCTTGACAAAATAAGAAAAAAAAAAAGTCCATCACTTTTTATGCTGAACACTAATTTTACTGATAGCAAACAGCACTTTTCAGAACATCGTTTGCATAGCTTTATGGATACAATCTGTCATCTGTCAGTAAGTGTTATGCAAGTTATGTTGTGTCCCTAGGAAACATGAAATACAATGTAGTGTAAATTATGTATTGACTTGTTACCTTTGAATCTTAAGCAAAACTGTTCTCTACATCTCATATTAATGTTTTGAACAGTTACTATTTTGTTGTCACCTTTGCTATTTACAGGGAGGAAAGAAGTTTATTGCTTCAGGCTGTCCCAACATCTTCTCTTGTATTTATCACAAAATAAAGTCATTTCTCACTGTTCTTCTATTTTTAAGTGGAGACAGACAGTCTGTAAGATCATTTAGATATGATCTTTGAGATGCTTGTAGGAGTAAACTGGTAAAATACAAATATGCATAAAAATATGCCTGTTCCTAGAAAGCACTTTGTATTTTAAAGAGGGTGTACCACAAATTTAGAGTAGTAGTAGAGAAATGTGTGTGGTCTTTCATTTATTGCTTTTATTGTTCAGCATATAGTGTGGGACATCCCTTTGGCCAGCCTGGGCCAGCTGTCCTGGCTGTGTCCCCTCCCATCTCCTGGGGCACCCCCAGCCTCCTCGCTGCCTGGGCAGCAAGGGGAGCAGAAAAGGCCTTGGTTCTGTGTGAGCTCTGCTCTGCAACAACTGAAACATTTGTGTGTTATCAACAGTATTTTCATCCTAAATCCAAAACATAGCACCACACCAGCGGCTATGAAGAAAATTAATTCTGTCTCAGCTGAAACCAGGACAGCAGCAGTAGTCCAGGAGAAGCTGATCCTCAGAAGTCCCACCCTTTAGTTGTCTGCTACCCCACAGAAACATCTGTACTCAATAGAGATGGTCTGGCTGGTGGAGTTGGAGCTGCTCTTTCAAGGACATGCTCATCCAGGACACTTCCAAACAGGGAGTCACACAGTTGCTGGTGGTTATCATGCAGCCAGGATGCTGGTGTTGACAGAACACTGCAAGGTCTTCTCCCACTAAACATTGAAGACAGTGCCCTGTAAACAATTCCTGCTCTTAGCTTACTTGCTTGAAAACAAAAGCAAACAAACAAATAAATTAGGGAAAATGGGGGGACACAGAAATGGATATAATGTTTGTTGTTTTGTTGTTGTTGTTGTTTTTTCTTTTCTGACTTGCTTATCTGGTAAGTTTCCAAACAAGTTATTTCTTTAGAATAGAGTACAAGCAAAATACTCCACTTAGGAAAAGTGGAATTCTGCAACTGAAGTTTCTTTCTACTTTTAACAAATTCAACATACATTTTTATTTAACTTTAATGTAATTTTTTGTTTTTTTTGTAAAAGTGTGGGAAATTCTGACAACATTTTATAGTTCTAAAAAAAAAAATAATGAGACATTATATTCTTAAGTCATTCTAAACATTATCAAAATACAAGTGCATTATGTTTCAGGTTATGTGATAAATGCTCGTGTGCACAACCTGGAAGGAGCAAAGAGACAATGGCAGGTGGGGGAACCCAAATAATACCCTGCCCTGGCTGCTCCCAGTCCCATCCCAAGAGCCATCAGCCCAAAGAAGGCCCACCTCCACATGCCCAGAGGAACAGGGGGGCTCAAAAGCAGGGGGGAACTCATATCAAGCACTCACAGATAACTAAGCCTAAATGTCTACTTAAAAGAATATCATTACAGTGTCAAATTAGGACTCAAGCAGCAGTGGGCTCCTGGAAAATTTGGAAAGGTGAAATACCCTTCCTGTGCAGAACTGATATCTAGATCTCCTATTCATTACTGCATATAAATACTCTGTTTCTGTTTTAATTTTCAAAACTTAAAGCTGTACCAAATTCTCTTGCCTGTCACTCAAATTCAAGATTGCAAAGTAAGCAGCAGAATATATCAAGCCCTGCATAAATGGGACAGAACAATGTTGTAAACATGTAACAGAGGAGAAAGTGCCAGAGCAAAATTTCTGAGAGATAAATCATTTGCAAAAGCCCTTTGTCTATGATTAAGCCAGAAATCTTCTGTGCTGCCCTTGCACATGGCCAAAACCTGAGTCTGTATGAATGACCCTCTCCAGCCTTTCTGCTGCTTGAAGACTTCCAGCATCTCTTCATTTTTGCACAGAAAAAGTCCAAGGACCATAAAAGATTACGGCATATGCTTCATTTCTGTAGTTGCAGAATTCTTACCATTACTAAACGTCCAAATTATACTTCTACTTTCTGGGAAGTTTAGTTATAATTTCTTCTCATTAGCTTTGAGAAATGTAAATTGGGTCTTGTATCAGAAAGGCTTTTGGATGACAGGGGAACTCATCCTGAAAGTAAGATACACGAGCTCATAACATCCCTCAGGATACCTGCTGGGTTAAAAGAGCTCTGTGGAATATCCATTTGTAGGGTCCTGGATGATTCCAGTAACGTGTGCTTTAACTCCAGATCAGTCTAAACAGCAAAAGTCTAGATTAAAGGCTGTGGGATACACTGAATTTCGTATGAGATGTGTTTTGCCAATTTTGTTATTGTCATAACTCCAAATGAAGTGGCATTAATCAGTATTTTACAGTGATTATCAAGAGAAATCTAAGCATTTCTTACTGACAGCACAATTACTCCTGTTTGGCATAAAACAATAAATGACAGCTATTTAAAAATTTAAAGCAATTATAAACACAATTAAAAATGCAAGTCATGCTATTAGCAAATTATGAAGTATTTTATACCCTGATTTAGCTAGGTATTTAAACCCAATTCTAACTAAAAGTGGTTTCCTCATTCCGTTGGATACACACAGATTTAAAGTTAAATATAGTTTAAATATTATTCTGAAATGAAGACACTAAGCTGTGCCTGAAAAGCATGTAGACTTTTTTTTTTTGCAAATAATAACAAATTACTCTGAAAATATAGATGTTGCATGACATTTGCTAATTTTGAAATATCTTATTTAGAAAGAATTTTGCAATATTTGATGCAGAGAATCAGCAATCACCTCTAGCAATGTCCAACATTTCTCCATTTTAACTATGTATATTCATGTTATTCTTTATGTAGCACATCTTTCTTCTCATTAATGAAGTTTGACAATTTGTGACAGGACAGAAAGGGAATTTATTATATTTACTAATAGAAAACCCATTTCTCATTTTTCTAGCACCAAGCAGCTACAATGAAATTGCCTAAACCACTATATCACAATTCTCTACCCTTGTGGTTCTTAAGGTCACCCTCAAAGGTCTTCAATCTCCCTATGCTCACAGCTTGGCACCTGGTAATTTTCACAATCAGGAAATACTAGGAATTTATATATTTCAGAAGGATTTTTCTTTTTTTTTTTTTTTCTTTTGATTTGAGAAGAAATATATCTGTCAGGTTGAAAATATTAAAAGTCAGAAGCTTGACTGCAATATTCACAGAGATGTCAATGCCAAATCTGTTTAGCAAACTTCGGAATGAAAATGTCTGCATGTTGAAGAAACCTCCCCTTTCCCTGAAAGAAACTGTCAATGTGTAAGGGAAATGGAATTTTTATTGCACTGATCAATGGAGTTTAAGAATAATTTATGGTAATAAGGCTGAAAGGTACATTGCTTTTTTCTGAAAGGTTACTCAGTATTTTGTTGCTGCCAATTGCAGTGGACAATATTAGCTAAAATGAAACAAGAGTAAGTTACTTCCTGTCTGTATAGAATGGTCATGTGCTTTACATGCCCAATATTACTAATTGAGGAACTTCTAAAATAGACAATGATACTGAGTTCAATTGAGTTCCTTAAAAATGTCTTCAAACACTTGCTTTGGGCTCTGCAGTGAGATGAGAGAAGGGTTTCTATTTTATCTGTCTTCATTTCTACTGAATATATATTTCCTAGTTCTTTTTTTTTTTTTTTAATAAAGTATAAATGTTTCTGTTCTAGTTAAAATTTTGCTGTTAGTAGAAATAGAAGACAATCTGAATAGGAAGACAGTAATTGAAAGCAGTAAAAATATTAGACAAATAGCATGTTGAAAAGCAATCTATTTTGTATTTATTCATTTTACTTCCCAAATCCTCCAAAGTTTTCCTTTCCCATATTTTGTTATTGAAAACAGAATTTGTTCTATCATCATGGTAAATGTACACAGTGCACGTTGATTCACAATGTTAGTCATTAATAGTACCATGTAGTCACAATGGGTACCAGTTTTGTGTTCTGTCCTGCACTATCTAACCGGCTCGGCCCCATCAGGACTTGTGTTCCCACAGATCCTCTTCCCAGTGCTGGGTCAGCACCTTCAGAGCCTCAAAGCTCTGACAGGTAAGGGCAGAAGGGTGGAAGATGATCTCTGCTGCTCCTACCACCCCTCTGTAACATACTGCAGCAGGGACAGCAGTGGTTTTATAGAGGAGTTTGCAATAATTAGGATTATTTCAGTGATGAGAAGACAGTGAAACAAAAAGAAATGCTTTGAGGGTTGCTTTATATTATGAAGGGCTATCATCTGCTCTTATCTTCCCGGAAAAATCAGATATTCTGATGAATAATTGTATTAGGGAGGAAGGTGAGAGGAGGCCACCTGAAAGGATGATGCGTAACAAGCATAATGTTATATGGGACAGGACTCATCCCTCTCAAAGTCCAAGCAGATTTATAATTCCCGTACTGTGTTGGATATGCCAACATGAGATATCATTTCAGTTTTGTTCTACTGTGAATGGCTGGGTTTCAGTCCAGAATCAGGGATGTGAATTCTTAATATGATTTGACAGATTTTTTTAATACCTCAATATGTGCCCTGTGACTGAGCTTTGCTTGGCATTTGCTTGTGATGTACATACAGAGCTTCAACCCAGACAATTATCAGTTCAGTTCATGAACACATTCATGAAAAGCTGTATATAATTAGCAGGGCTTTTTTCAAAACTGAAGTTGTGCCAGAGAAATCCAGTCTATCATAAAGGGGCTGGCCAGGCTCAATGATAATCCCATTATTTCATGCTTAGTCATGTGCTTCCTGAATGACTTTGGGCAAGGCTGTAGAGGAAGATCAGGTTCAAGCCCAGCAAAGGAACATGAAGGTGCACAAATCCATGGGACCTGATGAGATACATTTGCAGGTCCTGAGAGAACTGGTGGATTTAGTTGCTAAGCCACTATCCATCATACGTGAAAAGTCATGGCAGTCCAGTGAACTTCCCACTGACTGGAAGAGTGGAAACATAACCCCCATTTTTAAAAAGGGAAAAAAGGAAGACCAAGGTCCTGCATCTGGGGTGGGGCAATCCCAAGCACAAATACAGGCTGGGCAGAAAATGGATTGAGAGTAGCCTCGCAGAGGAGGACCTGGGGGTGCTGGTTGATGAAAAGCTCACCATGAGCCAGCAATGTGTGCTTGCAGCTTAAAAAGACAACGATATCCCAGGCTGCATCAAAAGTGTGGCCAGCAGGACAAGGGAGGTGATTGTCACCCTCTACTCTGCCCTCGTGAGACCCCACCTGGAGTACTGTGTTCAGCTCTGGGGCCCCCAGCACAGGAAGGGCGTGGAATCAGAATAAGTCCAGAGGAGGGCTATGTGAATGATCAAACGGCTGGAGCACCTGCCCTGTGGAGCCAGGCTGAGGGATACGGTATTGTTCAGCCTGGAGTAGAGAAGGCTCCGGGGAGATCTTATAGCAGCCTTCCACTACCTAAAGGGGGCCTACAGGAAAGTTGGGGAGGGACTCTGTGTCAGAGGGTACAGGGATAGGACAAGGGGTAATGGATTTAATCTAAAAGAAGGCTTGGATATAAGGAAGGAATTTTTTACACTGACGGTGGTGAGGCACTGGCACAGGCTGCCCAGAGAAGCTGTGGATGCCCCATCCCTGGAGGTGCCCAAGGCCAGGCTGGATGGGGCTTTGGGCAACCTGGTTCGGTTGGAGGTGTCCCTGCACATGGCAGGGGGTTAGAACTGGGTGGGCTTTAAGGTCCCTTCCAACCCAAACCATTCTGTGATTCTGAGATTCTGTGATGCTGTGATTCTATGATTCTAAGATGCTGAGCATCTATCTGCCCTATGAAATAGAGTAAGAAGCAGTGATTCCCAGACTAAGGAGATGTTTGCTGGTAACACCATGCTGGGCTTTTCCAGGAGCTATTTTCTAAATATGGTGCTCTTCAGAGGTGGTTTTGTTGTTGTTATTGTTTTTCATTGTAATTTTTTTTCCCGTAACATTGATAACATATAGTCTAGGAATATTGTCCCATGCACATACATACAAATCCAAAAGCAGAAGATACATCTGCTGCAAGTATTTTGTTGTTGTTGTTGTTGTTATATATTCATTGAAGGGAGCGACCTCATTGATCAACTCTTACTTCCTCCACAATGCAACTGCATTTTCAGTGATATTTGTCTGAGACAATCCTCTCTTTCTGAGACATGCTCTTTATACTGCTTGTATAATAGATGCACCTACAGGTCTACTCATGCAGAGAGTTTTAGCCCCTATATTAGAAAAGCATATAAGCAAGTGTACGTCATTTTAGACTTTCCCCATGGATATGAAAATATATAAGTCCTTATTTAAACATCTTTGATATATATTTTTTGCTGTCAGTGGTCAACTTGTTGACTATTTTCCTCAATTATTTTAATGTATTCATGTATTTTATGTAACTTTTATTTCTAAAAATATGAAAGTGATATTTTGGTATCACTCAAAATGGTATAAATTTGAGTTATGAATGTTTTCATGGATCTTTGTTACTGATGTTCATTTTATATTAGTGAAATCTGGCCTTTTTTTTTTTTCTCCAAATAATATGCAGTTCAATAGCACATGCTAACATTGACTATTGTGTATCATGGATCGTTACTGTATTCGTCTAAGTTTTTTACAGTTATTATTTTCCAGTGTTTCAGTGATAAAACTTTGTTCAGGGGGGTTGCAATGCAAAACAACTGCTTTAATTTTCATCTGAGATGTAACATGTCATGCTTTCTGGAGAATTTTATAAAATTAACTCTTTAAAGAAAGTATTTAAAAAAGAACTCTCACTGTATTCCAGAGTAACTGCTGTGATGAGCAGCTGGTAGTTCAATGGTGTGCTTTCACCACTAAAAGTATCAGGATTTTAATGGCTGTTCTAAATGAATCGTGTAGGTGGTGATTAATCCCAGTATAATACAAGTCTGGAGTGACATAGCTGTAGACAAGAAGTACAGCAATAATCACTAAACCTTTGCAACATTTAATTTGAAGAAGCTTTATTTGAGAGCTAGGTGATTACATTGCTGCTGTTGTTTTGGATGCTGTCTTACCAAAACCCCAATACTACTACTTTACTGCAAAGCAAGCTGCATCCTCACTATGCCTCCAAAAGTTCTGTAACTTGCTAGCCAGCTGGCTCAGCTGCACAAGAAAATAGCTAAGCATGTAAATACAGATCACATCACTAGATGTCCTCCTCCAACTACATTTTTTCTCATTCTCAGTTTGCAAAGTGACACTATGTTCTTAAAAAATATATATATATATACGAACCATGAACAGCACTACAAGATCACCAGTGCAAAGTCACATAGTCACAAACAACCTGTACCTGAAAAACAACCATTTTGTTAACATTCCTAACAGAACATCTTCATTGTTCATAACTCCCTTCAACAAGTATGTAGACAATATGAAGGTTTATTTTAGGGTGTGATTTATTCTGAAAAGATTAAACAACTTAGAGAAAATAAATGAATGAAATAAGATAAAAACATTAACTGTGAATCAGAGATTTCAGGAAAAAGTGACAACCAGTGTTGAGAGAGCTATTGCAGAACTTCAAAAGCAACCAGGAAAATGTTCCACAAGAATCTTGAAAAGACAAAGTAGTAAATGGCCAGGTATGTTGGCAACAGGGATTGACCCTGGAAAGACTGGGAAAGAATGAGAAGAAATCTGTGTGAATTTGAGGGTGAGATAAAGTGGATGTGAAGATTCATAAAGCTTAGAGTAAAATAAATTTGAGTTTTGGTGACGGAACATATATTTTGGGGGCATAGGCTATTAAGAGATAGTCTGCAAAGTCTGACCTTAGGAAAAATAAAAATAAATATATATATATAAATATAAAAAAATCTTCTTACTTCAAATACAGTACCAGTTCCTGAATTGTTACTTACCAATTTCCTATGAAATTCATGCAATGAAATATAGGTCAGGCAGCATATATAAAAATCTCCCCTACTAAATTCAAAAACATACTGTATAGTAGAAGTGAACCATGAGAATGTCTTACAAGTTAGTTATTCAAAAGAAAGGAGACATAAATCTGTCTAGTATCACATATTTTAATTTTGGATCACATTTTTTAGTTTTATTACGTTATTATTTCAATCTATTCAATCACTCGTGTCTTAGCACATCCTTCGCTTACAGATTTAGAGATTCACATACTAACGCTTTGTCAACATCAAACTTGAGTCATTGCTTTGCATTATAATTAGAGTGAGGAGTAAAATCTACAACAATTAAAAAAAAAAAGTCATCAGTGCTGGAATTGAGCACTGAGAAGAAGAGTTGTGTTATTAGGTTATCAGGTTCAAGTATTTTAGCTTCTTCCATCTTGCTTGAATTCTTCATCCCCTTTGACTTCTCAGCCTTTATGACTAATTAATCACACAGCAGCTGTGGTATTAGTGTGGTCACTAGTATCTTTGCTTTGGCCCATAACTGTTAAGCTCTTAGATATTGCTGTAATGCTCTTAGTGCTCACCAACAGGTAAAACAAGAACTAGTTTTCCATCTGCATGCTCTTTATGTTTTAGAACAAAGCTTGTTATCAGAACAAAATAGTTTCCAGCACCAAAGTCTTCCAGCTATGTTTCAGATGTTTCAAAATGAACATAAAACATGAAGGGAAAAAAAAACACAAACAATGTAGTGAGAATATCTTTTTTTTTTTTTTTTGGTGAAGAATCAAGAGTTTTGTTTTTGTTTTTCACTAGCCATAGGCTCAAACTATTTTTATGGAAGAATATTTAAAATAGCTGCAGTAGTATAAAGCTTCTGTTATCAGTTGCTTCTCAGATATTAAAATGCAGATATTTTAATAGCAACAGCATGTATCTCAGAAGGCATCTGAAAATTTGTTGACAATTAATTGCATTTCCCCTTCAGTGAGAGCTGTCTCGTTGGAAGTATCTGCTGGAACCCTCTGGGGCAAGGGCTGGTGGCTCTGGATCTGACCCTGGGCATGTCATAGCTGCGGATCGCTGTCAGAGCTGTGTTTTCCTCTTCCTAGAGCTGCAGCATCACGGGTGCAGAAAAACAGGACCATTTTGTAAAATGTCTTTTAAAAGACCTTTTTCAGTTCCACCACAAGCCTTATGGGTTTGGTTCTCCAAGCAGCTGCTCTCTGTCCAAATGAAATTCCATTAATGTCTGGTTTTTGGTGCGCGGTCAGGCGCACTTGCTGGCTTAAAATAAAGCTATTTCTATAGTTTATCTCAGTCACAGTAACAGATTTTTTCTCTCTCTTTATGTTGGTTAAAGTACTAAAAACTGCTTTAGGTAGTATGCATTTTCGTTTTTGCTGGGTTTGTCATCTCATCCACCAGTCCTAAATTGGCCGTTTTTTTTTCTTGGCTTCTGCTTATTCCCGTTTAGCAGAATCACGAAGCGCTTTTACAAAACATCAAGGGTGCAGTGTAATAACTCTAAACAGCCAATTTACTGAAAATTGGCAGCTCAGTAGCACTGAGAAACACATCACAAAAATCATTTATGTGGTTCCATGATTTATTTCACTATTTTTCATCCTGTTGAGATATGACAACATATTTATAAAGTCAAGGTACATATTCTTTGCAAGGGAACAGAGCAGTCTGACTGAAATCCTTTAAATGAAACACTACACTGGGCATAATTTTCTGTTTCAAATACTTATTTTATTTTCTGATTGTGTTTCTTATTCAAATTCATTAATGTTATAAGAATACATTGCCTGCATATTTGTTACTTGAGTGGATGTTACAACTTGAAGCTGGACAGAAGTGTGTGGATAACCAGTTTATTTACCAGGGGAAAAAAAAAAAAAAAAAAAAAAGATTTTTGAGGAAATGGATAACACTTGAAAAATTCCTAAGAAACTACTTTCAGCTGAAATGGAAAATAATGTTCAAATAGTTTGCCTCACTTCTAAATATAAATTAAAAAAAAAAATACTTTGAATACCTTTGTTGCTACAATAGGTAAAAGGAATAAGAAAAAAAAAAAAAACTTTTCCTATTGTGTTGAAAAGCATACATTCGCTGAAGGACTTTTTTGGCTCCAACAGGAAAAATATCATTTGAGAATTTATCTAAATGTACTCCCCTCCCCCCCTCCTTTTTTGTTTTGTTTTGTTTTGTTTTGTTTTGTTTTGTTTTGGTCTACTACACCAGCAGTACTAATTAATGCTAGATACTGTGCTACACTGAGACCTTTTAGGATGCTCAGTGTTGTGTTTCATGTTTCCTAGACTTTGCTGGTCTGATCTTCATGCCTTTATTCAGGGATGAATTCCCTCTGAAGTCAAAAGAGATATTTCTCAGATTAAAGGATGGATAGGTACCATTACATCAAAAATGAGCTAAACCTTCCCTACATCGGAAAGTGACCAACAGAGCAGAAGAAAAAGAATGTGTGGTGGAATAAAGGTGTTTAAAATAAAGGGGTATTTACCCCTCAAGGTAAATACTCTCTTTTCAGATAAGGGTGAGGAGGTTTGTTTGCTTGTTTCAGAATCTGAACTCCCCTTTACAGGGAAAATAACTATTCTTATATAACATTCACATGTGGAAATCATGAAGACAAACTCATTTAACAAAAGGAAGATCCAGCAGAGAGTGACATGCAAGTGTAAAAGATAATAAATCAAAATTATATTGATGCAGTGAGGACCCAGAATGTACTTTACATTTCATGCTAAGATCTGGGTGGAAAGCAAGTCATTTACATGGGTAAATAAAGCCTTGTCTTAAATAACTGCATGCTTCTGATTTCTAAGTTTCATTTCAAAGTCAGGTGTTTTTGCTCATCTGAGTCTCTGGTGTATCCATGCAGCAGTGCTGTAATGGCTGAGAGCAAGCAGATGATGTTCACCAGCTCTTCTGGGGATACTCATGCCAGTTTTGTCATCAATTATTTCAGTGTACTAAAACAGTGATGAATGTCATTTGACTGACTAAGGCCTAGGATTGGATTTGTCTGAATGCTAGCTATGTAGTTATGTAGTGATGATAATATTTTGATTGGGAAATGATGAGAAGATCATAAATTTCAATGTGAAAAGTGAGGTTACTACATGCATAAACCAAAATCTTACCAAAAGTATTGAGTTGGACCAGCATATCAACAATCAATGTTTGTATAGTCAAAATGGTCAAGTGTAGCAGAGCCTTATGATTTTTTAATGTATTATTATTATTATTATTAATAATAATAATAATCTGGGAAACTATGCAAGGTATCATGCAGAGTGAAGGATATATTTTGACAATAACTGTCTACATACTTTGCTTTATAAACTTGGTAGAAGAAAAGTTGTTGTATGGACAGGCCAAAGTCTGCCCTTGATTTTTCTTTCTGTGACTTTACGTACTTCAGTAGATAACCATACCTGTGACAAAATTTGACTCCCTCCTTTCCTTCTTTTTTCAAAAAGTGTTTCTTTAAGGTCCCTTCTAACCCAAACCATTCTACAATTCTATGATAAGTGATATACTTTTGTAAGTAACCATATTGACACTTGTGAAAGAAAGGAGCAAAAGTAGCAAAACCAGCAGAAATGCAAAGTTTACAGCATGGAGTAATAGTTCAAGTTTAACCCATGCAAAGGACCTGTAGTTAGGGAATTAGCTGTGGTGTATATCCAGTGGGAACTTCTTGTGTTTAAAATTGTCATTGACATTACTCATTAGTGGCAATGGATATGACTAGTTTCATGATATTCCACTTTCCTGTAGGCATGTGGTTGGCACTACCAGATATAAATCAGATAATAGTTTTCTCATCAATATCAAACACATGAGTTTTTTCTCTCTGTATTTCTTTTTTAAGTCCTAAATTTTGGGGTCTCCTCTTTAGCAGAGTTGCATGTGACAGACACTAGGATTTGTGGTGAGGAAGTACTAATGCTGTTTAGGACTTGGGAACTGTAGAACATGTGAGGATGAGGAAGTGGGTTTACAAAGCTAATGTGATAAACAACCCAGCCACGCAATACTGGTAATTATTTCTCGAGGAGTAGGGAGAGGAGAGAACATTATTTACAGAGTAGATAGCTGTATACCAAAACTTAGTAGTTCAGAGCAAGAGACATAAGGGATAGTGCCTTTTAAGTGCGATATAGTCTACTGAGTATTGTCAGACTGGGTGTCATGTTTCCTCTAAAATATGTTTTCTCTGCAGTAACAGGTCCTTGTAGGAATTATTAAAAATCAACTTCTCCTCTATGTTTGGAACATGTAGATTTAAAGCAAAATGGATCTGAAAGAGAGTCAGCAATCAATCCATCATAAAATCAGGGATAAATCAAACTCAGGTTTAAAACTACTCAGAGTTTTGGAAAGTTTTCTACCATGTCCATATCCAAAGTCCTGACCCATGTGGAATGGACTAAAGGAGTTAGGCTGTGAGAGATCAGCTTCTCTTGACTGGGCAATGTACAAAAATAGAATTTGCATTTTGTTGTCACATCACATCTTTTGAACCAAACAAAGTTAAATGGAAGCATTGTCATTATTGGCTGCTATTTCTCCATGTTTTTTTAGCCACTTAATAGCTTTGCCAAGTAATCATTGAGACATTCATGTGCAAATCACTGCTTGGCAACATACGCTCTTGAAGTAGGAATCCTGGGGCTGTGATGTTTCAAAATGAGTAGGGAGTTCACAAAGTATCTCATGGCTTCATCTTTTTTCTTATCCTAGCCACTAGAGTTCAAAAGACATTGATATAACTTGGAGATGGTATTAGGGGGAAAAATCCTTTTATATGGTTTTATATGATGTGTGTTGAAACTTAAATGAGTAAGGCAGACTAAAGTAGTGTCTATAAAGCTTTTTTTTCCCTAGGTGGACTTCAGACATCTTGTATGGGACAACAGCTCAGTAACTTCTCACAAACTAAAAAGAGAAAGAATTAATAGATTATGGGGGCACTGAACTACATTTGAACGTTATGAGTTCAGTGTTGTGGGTGCAAGTGAAGTTGTCACTAACTGAAGAGTCATCTCCCCTACAGACATGAGCAGGTTTTCAGACTCTTCTTTGATAAGCACTGTGAGGTGTGCATGACACCAACAAGTTCCATGTAACTGCCCTACTGCCAGGAGCAACCTGAAAAGCAACTGCAAAAACTCTAACAATTTTTCAACTACTGATTAGCAAACAGTTTTTTAGTTCATCTTATCTGATGAGAATATATAAAGACCTTACAGCTCACCAAATGTCTACTTAAACTCTTGTAGGAATCCAAACTGCAGGTGACAACTTTCCTCTCAAGCTTTAATGCACTACACTTTGTTTTTGAGTTTGTTTGTATGTTGTTGTTGTTTGTTGTTTGTTTGTTTTTAAATTACAGCACAGCCTGTTGAAGAGAGAAATCTTGAGATTCTGCAGAAAGTCTGCTTTATTATACTCCCTAAGGTCAGTAGAGGTGACTCCAGACTTTGTTTTCTAGAACTGTGCTTTAAATATTTGCTACTGTGCATCAGCATCATCTCTCAAATTCTGTTTTGCTCCCTTTTCTATCAGCTAAACTGAATGATCAAAGAACCATAAGTACCCAGATAAAGAAGCTTAGATATACCTTGTAATCAGTTTAAATATTTGTAAGAACTCCTGAACTGCTGTCCTTACTATTTTGTTCTGCAACTCATTGAGAGACTCTTCCTCACTTTTCAGCAGTAGAAAAAGAAGTTATGATCATTGCTAAATTTTCTATTCATTTGCATAGCTTTTTATCACAAAGTAATTTATGTTTAGCACTGGTATTCAGCACTTGTTGAGCTTTTTTAGCTTTCAGAAATATGCAATAACCCTTCTGAACCCAGCTGTTAGGTGGATACTATTTGTAGTCTGAGGCAGTAAAAGAAACCATCTGGGAATAGTAATTAAAGATACTTTAGAATTATTTCACATACTATCTATGTCTCTTTTAATTTATTTTGATATCTACACTTTTCCCTAAAACATTACTTTGCGTAATTATATGGATTCCTGTATGTATCAAAAATGAATGTAGACTACAGTGCAGAAACATTGGGTTCTTATTTTTACTTTCAAAAGCAGTATGACAGCTCTTGATTAATCATTGTTAACTTCTGTGCAAGTTCATGTTGCACTTGAAATTCTGTTGGAAGAAGTCCTATTTTTTTTGCTGATGTTTTCCATCCTCACACTTGCTTCAATAAGTAAGCTTCAGAATAAACTACAGGATATGACTGTTTTGTGATTACACTAGTCATCGCTATCCTCTTCATCATTATGAAGAAACATTATTACTATCTGGCAAATATCTGGGGCAATTGCTACTCCAACTGCAGAACAAGCCAGAACTCCTCTCTGCATCTCTCTGTGCCCTTATCTGCTGTAGTTTTCCTTTTGCTGATCTTCCTTCAACAGCTCACCTCTCTCCAAAGCATTTCATGAGGCTAATACACACAGCTATTCATACTGCCCAACATTTCGCCACAGACAACACCTACCCACAGACACCCAGTTCACAGTGCAACTGAGGAACAAAACAGATAGTTTTCTTCATCTTGTGAGGTACCTACTTAATCATGTTTCCCTCACTAATTTGTGGGAAGGAGATTTTTATCTCCTCTCTCCATTATTTGAACCAGCTTTAATTAAACATATGCTACAATATGGAGGTGGGTAGAAGAGTAGTTGGGCTGCCAGATGAAAAGAGCAAGCTTGCTCATTTGGGCAGCTTTGCAAGCTATGAGAACTGTAATTAAAAATCCTTTGAACACCTGAACAAGGTTGGCACAGTAAGTGTTGAAAAGTGTTTGTTACAACAGTGTCAAAGAGTAGATAAGATTTTGGGGAATTGTTGTAGGGTGTTTTGTTCCACTGGACTATTTCCAATTAATGGGTCTGCCCAATTCTTCTGCCCAGAAAAGGGAATCTATTTTACTTCTTTTTGTTTGTTTTTGTTTAGAGACTTTGTCTTTGTCTTTGAGCAAAAACATGTTTCTATTTTCTATCTATAATATGTTGTTTAAAAGATTCAGCAATATAACTTCATATTTACATTCCTGATTAATAGTGAAAACCTCTGAAAGTCTGTGAAAGCCAGAAGGCAGTGCTGTGATACCCATGGAGACCTTACTTATGTTGGCAAATGGAGAGGACCAGAACACTTGTTCACTGTGTACCTCTACTCATTTCGTTAATTATGTGAATGAGATCTGAAAAATAATTTCCTGCATCTCCATGGCATTGCTGTTCTGAATGGATCTCTCACTTTCAATGTGGCTTCTCCTGGGCACTGTGAACCAAATATATGAATATTGTCAAAACAATATTGTCTATCTATCTATCTGTTTATCTATCTTACTGAAAGAGTTTAAGAACCTTTGTTGTCTATTATGTTTTGAGCTCTATCTTTTAGCCTTCAAAACTATACTATTTAAACAGATGTATGTGCTCAGTGTAATTATTTCCTAGCAATACATTACAATACATATTTATAGTTACACGGATTTCATATTCTCTGAAATCATCCTTATAAAACCAGTAATAGTTGGTATGTCCTTAGAACAAGTCAACAATTAATCCTCAAAGTGATCAATGGAGAGGACATCCTTTTTCCTCTGTCCCTGTTTTATATATGTATTCCCATTAATTATGCCTAATTTTCTGTTGGAACTTTTCTATTTAATGTAATTCAATTTTTGCATATCTTCCCAGAGATTTATTAATAGGTAGGGTCATTTATATTGTGTAGTACAAATATTTTATAATGCAGTAATCTTGACAAAACTGAAATGCCTTCCCCCCCCCCAAAAAAAAAAATAGTTTGAGGAGTGATGGTTTCCTATTACTAACTTACTAGGTCAAATTCTAGTTGGAGGTGTCTATGGCACTTTAATTTTATCTGATTTCTTCCTTTGGATGCTCCTCTCTGTTTGTCTGTCTGCAGGCAACCTCCTGTGACACAGTTCTGATTATAGGTAGCTTATTCATCCTGCTTTTGTCACAAGGGCTGCCCTGCACAGGGCCTTACAGGCTTCCACTTACCATGTGAAAATGTGTCTCCAGGATGTCCTTCTGCCAATTTTAAGGCTGCCTCCTCAGTCCTGTTGCTTTATAAGAAATCTCAGAAATTTGAGTTACATTTTAAACATGTTGTCATATGTATCTTCTTAAGTTTTGCAACTTCCTTGAGGAGTCAGCTGCTCCTATCAAGAGTAGCTGTTGCCGCAAAAGATTAACTCTTCAAGACTTGAAAGCTGGGCTCAGGTAGACAATTTTGTACATGCTGTTGGTATGAATGAAGTATTTTCTGATCTTCAGATTCACTCAGGTTGGTATCGTCAAAACATTCAAATTTGCAGAACAATCTGCAAGAACAAAATGAATAGGTTTTTGTTGTTGTTGTTAATTTTTATTTTTTAGTTTGAAGTAGAGGATGGAAACAAATATAATTTTAGAGTAAAATACTTGGAGGAACAGGCCAGGAAACTTATGAGGTCAATTATGTCCTGACTCCTCCATTCAGACTGCCAGTGCTTGCTTAAATCTTTGATATTAGGATAAGTCTATGTCCAGATTTTAAAACAAGAGGTAGATTGTTGATCTCTAGATAATGCTCTGATAAATATTCTTAGTTTTCTCTTCCTATTTGGAACAGACCAGATAAAAAATGATGTGGTGAAACACTCCTACTGCACTTTAGGTGGAATAGAAGCCCTTTATTTGGTGTTTGCAGCATCAGCAGCTGCAGGCTGATGTATTGCCTTTTCTGTTAAATGGGAGTTGTGCGGTAAAAATAGAATGGTATTTAATGGAAGTTTAAACCTTCTGATGCTTTACAGATTTAGAAAGTTCACTAATCACTATCAATTAAAAAGGCTGTCACGTTGTTGCATAAATTAATCAGAATGATACACTCCACCACAAGGCCTGCTTAAAATGTTTATTTTGAAAAGCGTTACCAGATTTAGTCCAAGAGTGGTACTTACAGTAACAGCCAAGGCTTTTAGACTGCTACAATTACAAGCATTTTTATAAACATCTTATAAACTTGGCCAGACTATATTACCAGTGTCTTAGCAACCGGGAACCATCAAACAGGTTTTGAAAGACAAGAGCAGAAAAGCAATACTTAAAACTTACATTGCATGCCAGGACTGGACGCATACAGCATTTTCACGAGACTTTCTTGCAGCAAACATTATGACCTAGAAAGTATTTGTTCTGCATTACTACTGAGGAAAAGTAACCCAGCACTTACCTGGTCTCCTGTTGCAGCAGATGCTGGGTCATAAAGAAGACGTCCTCAGTTGAGTCCTTCTCTAGGCTTGTGCCAATGGCAAGGCCTCTGCCAAGTTATGCATTACCAGGTTTTCACTTATTGCACACCTGATATTCAGAATATTTTCATGACAGAAGCTATATACGTTAGTTCTGTACAGGTGACAGTGGTTTCATAGGGCGTGCTTCAGAGGTATCCATAACTTCCTCTCCAGATGTGTCACTCATGACTTTGTGGCAAAATTATTTCATAACATATATAATGTCCATAACATTATTTCAAAGGTTTCCTAAAATTTGTCAATGGGAGGGGGTCTATGCTCTCGTTGTACTGTGCTGTCTTGAAGTGGTGACATTGGACAAAGACTACCCATCTGGTTTAGTGAAAGTCAGGACTATTTGACTTTTCTTAGAGATTTTATTTAAAACAGTCCTTTAAAGATGGGTGTTGTGGTATACCAAAGTGAAAATGGAGCTACCTTTGTTTACAGCACTGGGTTGAGTCATGGAATTTGAACACTGAACTTTCCTTCGTCTTCAATGACAAGTATCCTGATCCCTCTAAAATGGCGACTTGAGGGAAAGTAGAAGTAGTACGTGAATTTGGCAAAGATAATTAAAGATTGATGACGACTTTCTGTTAGAAAATATTCTACAATGTATACGTAACTACAAAAAGTCATTATAAACCATTGGATTTTATCATAGGAAGTGCATTTACCTGATAGAAACATATATTAAACACACACACAGAAAAAATAACAACTCCCATTGTGGATTAAACTAACCCTACCAAAAAAAAAAAAAAAAGTAACAAACAGAATAAGGATGAGAATATGAATAAGAAAGCAGAAGCACTTGTAAGTAATTCTGTGGTACATACGGAGAGCAACTTTGATGAAAACTGCATGAGCTGCAACACTTATAAATATAGGTAGATAAAGCAGTTTTGTAAATTATCACAAATCATTTATATGTGTAATCTGCATTCCATCGTAACAATGAAGAAAAACTTAAAATATTTTTTATACCTCTTTTTCCAAAAAAGACTGAATCTACCGAAGTACAGTTTTCCAGTAACAATTCACAGGCAGATAAAAATGAATGTACTATCCCACACAGAAAAATTGTATATCTCAAAATGTATTGAAATCATAGTGATCATGTACAAAAATATTGTCAGTTAAGACATTGTATTTATGACAAGAGACATTATTATAGGAAGATGCCAACCTATATGGATGTTTCAAGACAAGATGTGATTGATGTGTGTGTGAGAGAGAGAGAAAAAAGAGAGAAAGAGCGAGACACTCTGCAATTTTTGGGGGGGAAATTAAAGGCTAGGCAGGGCACATACTGTAAAATGGATGTAGTATCTCTCCTTGCAGTAGGAAGAAAGGATCGGAGCCCAGCCCAGGCCACTTGCATTGATGATATTGATGCAGCTGCTGGCTAGGCTTACCCAATACAAGAAAAACAGTCAGTGAAAGACTGAAGCTCATAGAAAATGTTTTCCCTTCACAGCTAGTAGTCATCTTCATTCAAAGAAACCCAGAAATGCTTGTAAGAGGACACTAATACTCTCCAAGGACTTACTGAATGATACGCAATAAATCGTTCAGTCAAGCTTCAAGAAGAATAACCACAAAAGGTACCAGCACATTCTTATTAAGCAGGGAGAAAGTTTTTATACGGCAGTTTCTTAAAATTTCTGAGTGAATAAAGTAGTCTTGAGAGAAAGTTCCCAGTTATGGATTATCTATAACAAGAATAAGGAAGATGAACACTTAAGGTTTTTCATGGCTGTAAACAACAAGAACAAAAAATTGTGAGTATACTGTGCTAAGGCCTCGGATAGAAGCAGGAATTAGGAGTGCCCTTAGCTGACCAGTTTACACATGCATCATTGGTCTGGTGTAATGAACATTACCTGATTAAGACTAGAATATGGCACTTTTCCTTTTGCATTGGCTGCTGTTTGCTATGGCCAGCTGACTACTGATCCACCTCCCTCCCGTCAGGGATGCAGCTAATGGAAATTCCACAGGCAAATAAAAGCCACATTGCATCTTCATTTTCATCTGAAATATGATCTAGTCCTTTCTACTCTAGGCAGCCATTTATTACTCATTCTCCTTTATTGATGTCTATGAGCTAAAACATAAAATGACTTTCAACTGCAGTATAACCGAGGCAGCAGTTGACACTGTGACCATGATTGCTGCTGCACCATCAGCTGTGCTAAGGCCACGAGTCAAGGTTTGTTTTCATTTGTCTTTGAGGCAGCATGCAACAGAAAGTATCCTTAAAATGTAACTCTGCTATAGCTGGACAAATATGTCGATTTGTCTGTATGGGGACTGAGGGGGAAAAAGTGGCCAAAGTCCTCAGCAAACAGCAACAGAGCTGTAAAGTGTTTCTTGCTACCTTACAATCACAGACTCTTCCCCCTCTCCCCCCTTATTGTCTTAAAAGTAATTTGTAACTAGTCTCTTATGAGCTTTTTAATATTTTTCACTGAATTATTAACAGCAAAATATATAGAAGGAAGAACTGTAAGGGAAGCCAAGGCACTCAATTCATTTGTAATGGTAAGGACAATCAATACTGTGGGGAAGTATTATTACATACAGTTATTACCTCATAAGCTACAGTATATCTCATCTCATTTCAACAACAGCAGATGTCTCCATTTCCCACGAAGATCCCTGCAGGTCCTGTTATGAGAATCATAAATAATATGTGCTAATGAGGTACGAATTGATGAAGTTGGAAAAGCTGACATTTTCATCCATCATTCTACATGATGTTTAACAATGGATTACTAGCCAGTAATTCCTCTGATATGAGATTAAATAAAATAGCAGGCTGTTTCAGCAGGCTAGCTCAAGGAGATGGCAATAAATCTGATCAATTATTGTATTACCAATCCAGTTTTCACTGCTAAGGATATTACTATTTCATTTCAACTTGTTCATGCATCATAGACTATTTTATTTCAGCCAGTCAACGGAGAAAACTACGGTATTTTATAAACTGAGCTGCAAAGCCCTGGGATTTGAAGGAGTAAAGTGTAAGTAGCTCAGTGGACCTCAGGCAGATAGAAGAAAAGCTACCAAGCTCCTACCAGACTAAAAGGACACCGAGAAATCCACATTATAGAAAGTACAGCTTTGTTTTCAAACTAGTTTATCTGAAAAGTCTCAACCAAAGATACTCCCTAAAAAGCTGTTCAATGGAAACAGAATTATTGGATCCTCTGATGATTTGTACTTCCTCTTGATCCTGTAGTATATTGAGAGTTAGATAATCTGATACATCCTCTGGCCTGGCAAATTAGATTGCAAGCAACTGTAACACGAAATTTATTAGTAAAAACCTACCATATAAAGTTACTTTCTTTGCTAGCCTGACCTTTCAGATCTGATAAACTCCCCTTCCTTGCAATGAAATCTGAGACCTTGCACTTCATTCAATGTCCATGTTCTCCCCAGAACGGGTAAACAACTCTGTGATGAGCACCTAGATCTACACATCCTCTTTCCACTTTTCATAAATTTACCAATTTTCATAAAAACTTTGTGCTGGAGACTCCATGCTGCTCAGCAGGTGAAACCCCACATGCTAACAAGTATCTCCATCTGAAGCCACCTTAAAAGTACCTGTACACAGCTTTTCAATAAAATATTAGGCATTTCTGTCTCCGATTTTTCTCTGTCCTAGTTGCCTCATTCACATTTTCTGCTGAGTGACTATGGTATGTTTGCAGGCAGAACATGCAGAAACGGTTCGTGCATTTCTTTGGTTCTTACAACTGCACTCCAGATTAATTGGCCTATTTCCATTTGGAAATACACCTTTCTCTTTTCATAGAAAGTGGTTTATCTTTGTTGGTCTTGGCAAAGTTTCAAGCACACAATTTCATCTTCAAGTGAAATAAAACACGGGAAGTTGTGAATTTCAAACTTTAATTGTGAAGGTTTTGTGCTAATTTGCACCGCCAGCCTGTCAACGTCCTCAAATCCTCTGTTCCACCTGTTAGCAATACCCATGTGTTGCCATGTTCTGCTTCGTCTCTAATGAATTGCCAACACTTGACTCAGGAAAATGGTATTTTGCAGGTGTTACAGAATGGTGTATAAAAGAAAAGTGTTCTAAAGATGTAAAAATGTCATCTCTACAGCATACAGCAGTTTTTACTTCGTCTTTATACTTTCCTTCTGATTCCCACCTTACCCATACTTTTTAGCAATATGACATTTCCTGAAGCTACTCATTTTTTATTTTTATTTTTTGGTACAGGGAGCCCATAACTCAAGTGCTTGCTGTGTAAGGCAAGGAATTAAATCTCTGAACTATAACACTGGATTACTTTTGTATATATATGAAGGTGCTAAAGGAATCATCTGTTTACATTTTTAATGTTTTTTCATACTATATTGTCATGGCAATTTTGATTCCTCAGTTTCTGTGATTTGCATAAGTTTAGGCCAACTTACAGAGGCTGAAGTGTGCATATTTGAAGTGGAAAGAACGATGTGAATTCCTAACAATTATTCTAATGGAGAAAGCAGGGGGGAAAGGATGAGAGCAGCAGCTGCCCCTCTGTTCCCTTTCTCTGCACAGCAGTAGCTGCTCCAGCGCCCTTGACATTCTTACACACGGATTTCCTTCTCCACTGAACAAACAGGGCAGAGTTCCATGTGTCAGTGCCATGCAAATGCTAAGGTGTCAGAGGCAAGAAGCTCATCAGCAGCACCTGGTGTTCACTTAGTCTGCAAGCTCCAGAAACGCTATGAAGTGGAGGAACAGGCCGAGAAAGCAGCTTTGCTGCAGATGGCTGAGGCGGTTTTCTCTTGCTAAGCCAGTTCTTGCCTTTCATAACTGATGAATGAGTAGGCTTAAAACTGATGAAATAATAGTTTGAGTGTGCTGCAATGCTATTTGAAGACCACCAAAGCTTCAAAACATAGCCTACTATTTAAATGTCCACCTGGTTACTTCCAGCTGCCTTTCCACAGTAAGTCCATTCATTTCGTCTGACCAAAGCCCTCTGAAATTGTCATCTCACTGCTGGATATCCGGAGGCTTTTTGGAGCCTGCCTCTGACTTGTGCTGCCCACCACCACCACCTAATGGCCCCTCTGAGCATCCTGGTGCTGCTGGCAGGGAAGCCCTGGCCTGAGGCACCCTGCACTCTCATCCTTTCCTTAGTCAAAGCTATAGTTTTACGGTAACAGTTTGTGTTAGGAGGTCAATTTATGTCCATGGATATATAAATAAAGATAAAAGTAGGGATAAAGCTTCACAATTTATGTCCATGGATATATAAATAAAGATAAAAGTAGGGATAAAGCTTCTGTCTGACCTGCCCTCAGTTGTGCTTGTGTTATCATCACTTGGGGTCCCTATATTCTCCAACACCCATTTAACCCTCCTCTTTTCTCTGCTGTTACCAAAATGGCAGCGTTACACCGGTGGCTTTGCATCATCTTTGAGCTGATGTTCCACACCATGCCTGGTCTCCAAGAAATAAAAAGGTGTTTTTTATGCATCATCATTAATTAATCTTAATTGTACTCTTACTAAACACAAACCCTGGGAAATCCATCCATTTATTATTTACTTCCCTAGAAGTTTAACATTTCTTTAATTCTATGGGGTTTTTTTTGTTTTTTTTTTTTTTTACTAATTTCTAGCCCTTTTATTGTGGCTATGTTTAAGACTGGCTCTACCCTCAGAAAAAGAAATAATCTTAGTATCTACATCAAAGTACCAATAAAATAGTGCTTCCAATAGCACATGATTTCCTGATTTCCTCCACATCCAGTGTTGTTGATTACCAATAGGAGATACTTACTGCGTTGTCTCACATTTGCGTGTTTGTGCAAGTCCTTTGGATTGTATGGATGCCACAGTATCATGTCACTGAAACAGGAAAAGAAACTAAATTGTAAGTTATACCCCAAGAAATCGTTTCCTTGTTTTTGCTTTGCTGTTTCTACCCTTTTAAATAATTATATTCGGTTTTCTTACAAGTTTTAGTTGCCATATTCAGCAGATATTTTACCTTTTACATCACTGATTAAATTAAGAGGCAAATTGATGTAAGGGCTCTTACTGCCCTTGATTGTCAGTAATTTGGGTACTTACTAAGTGGTTCAAAGCGTATTTAATTAAATATGTAGTGCTTCACATTCAATAGTCAGTGAAACATGCAGCATTTACGTCATCTTAATTTTTTAAGTCTGATTATTTTTACTGTAATTCAAGAAGAGTTTTAAAGGCTGTAAGCATAATTTCCTCATTCTGAAAGAATGATTAACCACTAATTATACTGAATAAAGTCTTCTTCTTGCCCATCTTTGTAATTAGAAAAATGAATTGGCCCTTAGAGCATTTTGTCTCTGCTTGTTCCTAATAAAAAATACTATGTCCCCACTCACTATTTCAGAGGCTAAGAAAGACTGCTGATCAAAAGAGGAGGCAGATACTCAAC
The DNA here is from genome assembly GCF_040182565.1 of Anser cygnoides. NCBI lineage: Eukaryota > Metazoa > Chordata > Aves > Anseriformes > Anatidae > Anser > Anser cygnoides. The sequence goes on along the minus strand of NC_089874.1, from coordinate 100,273,440 downwards.
GCTAAAGATGAATCTGGAGTTTAGGCATGGCGCTTCATCACATGCTGCTCTGAGCCCCCAGTTTTTCCTTCTTTCTTTCCCAAATTAAAAACATATCCCAACCATCAGCCACTTTTTCCTTATCTTCCAATAGTGTTGGGAAGATGCAGCCACATAAGCTAGCCATAATGCAGGATGCGACATAAAACAGTGTTTATTTTGTCAAAGCATGAGTTTGTTGCACTTTTACCTTCCCCAAGAACTTCAGGAAAGTTACTATCACCTTCCCCATGAATCCTTCAGCTGTTACTATCAGGCATGGGGAGGAGATGTACATGGTGAAAACAAACTTCATGACATTTCTTTGCTTTTAGTGAGGAAGAAAGGGACATGTAGCACATCTAAAGGCATGACTGGACCAGGCCCACTTTAAACAAGGAAGGTAAATCCTGGCATCTATTTTTCACTTTTTTAATAGAATTATTTATTTGGGAGTAGAACAAAGAGATCACGGGCCCAACAGTGGTTTAAAAAAAAGTTACTTCCTCCTCGATTTCGAAACTCAAGTATAAAATACAAGGATACACTGAGACCGATCAAGACATGAGGATTCAGACACCCTTTCCAAAAGACAAGGGCCTCTTTCGCCTTTAGTAAGAGGAATGTGGGGTTTGACATTTACATAAATGAATGTAGAGTGAGATTTCTGCGGCTGATTTCTCTGAATTAACATCCTGAGGTTTATCTGCTTGTTTGGTAAGGTCACCTCTCGTGAATCAGTGGAAAAACACATGTACCTCAGGCCTTTCCATTCTTGGGATGGAATTGGTTAAAGATCCTGACTATTTCAGGGTAGGAACCAGCAGATTCACTTTCCACTGTCCTATATTGTGAAAAGTCCTCAAGACTCAAGGAAAAAAAAAACAATGTATGTTTAGACAAATATATATATAGATAATAAATATTGTTTGTAATTAAGAACGCCGTATGTTAGTACAGGCATTTGGTGCACTTTGTACCATTGACAGGGGTTGTCTGGGCTTCCTCTCCATGCCTGTGCACTGAACTTCATGCTTGAAATTTAGGAGTGAGACTTCTCATTTTAATTCAGCTTGGTATGATACCACTTGGTACTTTGCACATCTATAAAATGATAGGTTCCACGAGACTGGTTACAATGTTCTTTGAGAAAGAAAGCCTGTTTATCTTCTGCAAAGTCAGTTAGACCTTGAGCTGCTTTTCTAAGAGCATTCTGTTTTTAGAAGCTCACAGGAAAGATAGTATCTTTTAACCTGCAATTCATATCAAGGTTAATAAACATAAAGCAAGGTATATATGTGTGTACATCCCAAGTGTACAAATTCCACACACCTTATTACATACAGCCTTTTCATATCATATGGAAGGCACATTGTTCTTAAATCTGTTCAATATTTGTTTAATTCTTGCTTAAGAAACCCTTAGTTTGTGAGAATCTACCCATTCTTTCCACAGCTCCCTTATTGTCTTGCCTGAAGGGGTACAAACCTATTTACAATACAAACTTAAAAAGCTAATAAAAAACACCCCACAAAATACACTGTTGTAAAGGGTAACGGAAATAGTTACAAAACAAACAAAACAGTCATAATAACAGTATTTTCAAAAAGAAGCAGCATTTATTATGAGATTATGTTACATGACAAAATAAAAGCGCCTTGTAAATCACCTAGTGATTTAGGAATTTTATTTATCTTTTTCCTCCTGTTTTAAGACTGGAATGTGTTTTTGTTAAAAACAAATGTTTAAAAACATGATTCAAGAACAGATGAATACAGTAAGGAAAAAGGAAACCTGGCATTAAATGAAGACATTCCAGCAAAATTCAAAAGCAGAGAATTCGCTATGGTTGAAAATTTAAATATTTCCTACTTAAATTCAGACAGTAAAATTTTGGTAAAACACGAACAAAACCCTTAAAACCGAACAATACAATCCTTTTTCTTTCTTATAATATCACATCAAAGTTACACAAAAGACCCCAGTGATCACTAGGGAATGTGCCACAGTCTAGTTTTTCTAATCCAATCAAGTCCATACTTCGTGGAATAATATTTCCTCCTTCTGCTGCAGGCCGAATGTAAACACGATCAAAGCGCAACTTGCATTTACTCGCTATGCCCAGGTTAGTATTGGAGCTTGTGTCCCAGGTATAGCGGCAGTGTTGAGGTTTACCCAAAAACTCCCACATATCCATGACGTCGTTAGGTAAGCCACCCAGCTTAGTAACCTGAGGGAGAAAACAGAACTGTGTTGTCAAAATATCTTTTTTTTTTTTTACCTGCAAAACATCAGCTGTGAAAAACAAATATATTAGAGGCATTTCTAAATTGTGGTATTTCTCAGAAGACTCTACAGCGTGACCAATTTCTGTCATACTTTGTACATTCAAAATATGTTACAAAACAGGTGCTTGTTTCTGAAATTTTGAGGTATGGGGATCAACACCATGTTCTCCGAAACAAGGTCATTTCAGCTCGCTGCAATAGAATTTCTCTATTAGGGAAGGATGAAACCCTCACCTTTCCTAATAATGTACAGTTTTCACTTTTAAGATCAGCAGCCAAAAACAGCTTCTCATCTTGAATATCTCCATGACGGAGGATGCATTTTCAAATCCCCAAATCTATTTCACCAGAGCACCCTTTTCTTTCAATGATTTTATTAGCATTAACTCCCTGAGAATCCGAGAGTCAAAGAAATAAAGATCAGGATCTCAAAATCAGAATATGCTTTGAAAACTGAAACTTCATTAACTACCCCTGTGCCTACTCAGAAACACATATTGAGAATTAAGCATTTTGTGCTACAGCTGTAACAAAAGCCTCAGCATAGCAATGCCTCTCTTGAAACATGACTAAGCAAAAAAGTATGACTAAGAAGAATTTGCAGATCTCTGCTGTGCAGTTCATTTCTCATAAAGACAACAGAAAAGTCTGAGAAGATATTGCCAAAACACCTCAGAATAACCAGGTTGCTTATCTCTGATTACCTCGCTGTCTCTGAGGTTTGTATCCCCTCCAAATATAACAGTGGTGGACTCAGACTCCTCCTGCATTTTGTTTAACACTATTTGCAGTTGCTTCACACGCTCCTTGGAGTGATCTTTAGTGCTCTCCAGATGAGAAGTCATAAGGCAAAGTTCATTACCAGATATGCTCACCTGTGCATGAAACAAAAGAGCAATGTTACTTTCCACACCAGGATACGAAGTTCAAAGACAAAAAGTAATCACAAAGTAAATTACTGAATGACAGAGTGCTGGTTAATACTAATTTTAAATTGGAGAAAAATAACTTATAGGAGGATAGTAGGCTTCCAGTTCATTTTGAGAAGTTAAAAGACTGGAAAACAAAGCGTGAGCAGTAACTTAATGATTTAATTTTGTTAGCATTAAATGCAACTCAGGTCATATGTTTGAGTAAGGCCAGTCCAGCCTTTCCTGTGATTTTTTTGCTTTGAAGACAGACATGCAGCCGCAGGACGTAATGACTGACTCACATGCACAACCAAAAGGTTCCTCATCATGGACGTTGTTGGAAAACGTATTATCTCTTGTTTTAGTAATTTCACTCTTGATTTCTTCAACAGAATGACAGTGAAATAGCCATCTATATTACCTAAAGAGGAACAGGGAAAGAAAAGGTCAGTTATCTTCTGACGTAGCATGAAGTTAAAGATCTCAAGTAGATCTCTTTACTATGATCTGGGAGAATAATTTGTAAGATATACAAAATCATTAATTAAAAGTTTCTTAATGTGGGTGTGAATTTTTTGGATTTTTTAATCCGAATGTGTAGCAAACTACTTATCTATAGCACTTCCTTTTGATAATCTTGCTATCAGTCCTTCAAAATGCAGAAAAAATACAAAGGAAACAACCAGTCAATCGAGCTTTTCATAGGGATAATTTGCATCAAACTACATGCTGGTATCAAAACAAAGGAAGTATTTTAAGTCCTTCCTTCTTCAACTTCCTCTTTTCAGCTGCCACAAATGGTGCTTACTTTGTCTAGCTTCTGTCTTAAGAAATTGAGGCTTACTTCTTACCTGGAATAACAGTGTAACTGGCTACTCTACTCTGTAGAATACAAAGATATGGTAAGATGACCTCCTGTAAAAACACGACATCTGGACTGTATCTGAAATCAGCAAGACAAATTTTTAAATTAACTACTGAAAGGTAATAGTTACACTCTGATGTCAAACAGAACAGGGTCAGGGATTTCAGGTGCATTTTTTCCTCATCTTCCTACATATTTTTGAGACCTTGTTTAAAAAAAAAAAAAAAGGGAAGAAAAAACCTTATCCACCGTATTTAGTAGCACAGAGACATACCACCAATGTTGAAGGCATGAAACAATAATTATGGGTACAGTACTGGCATGGTAATAAAATGCATGACATATCTTGATCTTGCAAACGAATGCACAGGTTTCAAATACCACATATGCGAGGAATTTAATTTAAACAGCTGAAAAGCAGCTTTGGAACATGTTCTGCAACATCTGAGATTTCCAGGAAATTCTAACCCCCACCTCATGCCCTTATAACAAATACTCCTCAGCTAACCTGCCATTCATTTCATCCAATTTCATCAATGCCAAGCTCCTTTATTCCTTAGAGCTGTTCCATCAGGAACAGTTCATGTGGGGTAGCAGTCCTGAAAGTGCCCATTTAGATGCAACTTTACAGCTATCCCTGTAAATTTTTGCTACACTGCTGCTCTAAGCAGGTGAAGGACAAATCTAAGGCCTTATTTACAGAAGAAAAATAAAGTCACCTCAGATTAATAAAAATCAAGTGAAATTTGATTTAGTTAAGGGTTTTCTGCTGGTTTTAGAAGAATAAATTTTGTTGAAATCAGTTTAATTAGCATTGATAAATTACTGTATGAAGATACACCACTTTATGTAATTATTAAATTGCTAATAAATACATTAATGTGAAGCTTCCAACAGTGCGAGTATAACAGGTGATCACAGATTCTACTGCTTTTATCTCAATTTGCACATTGCTATTTTTTATAGACAAATAACAGTAATGGCAAGAGAGACATTTTTCAAATAACAAAACAAACAAAAAACCTTACTGACCTTTCAAACAGTTTGCTCTAGAATTAAGTTACTCCTATTACTGGAATGAAACAAACAAGTTTCTTGCAGTTTCATCCTCTTTTTGTGTATGGGTGGGAAGCATGAAGTATGCTCTTGAGGTAGGAGTGCATCTTGATGTAAACAATATTGTTCATTACAAAAAGATTTTTAAAGCAGTTCTCGGACTACCTGTAACCCTTGAAACGCTGTGCAGGTTCAGACCTCTTCCAACTAGTATTATCAACTTTTATTCAGCTATTTAGGATTTGTAAGGGTACTGCATTACTTAAGACGTTTTTTAGATACAAAAAATCTTCGTGCCCAAATTAAGCATCTAGAATGAGAAGCTCACTTTCTGCTTTAAAACTGAGTACATGACACTACAAAGATGAAGCTGTGCTTACAATGCCAGGTAAGAACAGACGCCTCTAGCTCGCTCTTGTAGATTTCTGGCGTCCAGCCCATCAATGTTCCAGGTTATCAGTGAGAAGCTGCTGTCATCATCTTGTTGCCTTGAGTCTGCACCAGCGTCACTGACATTACTAGTAGTAGCATCTGCTGTGAGGTCAATACTAAAAAGATAGTCACGTGTTTGTCAACATGCATAATACTGTTCTTCCTGCAACTACCTCTCATATCTTTGAAAGTACAATGTTTTACATCCATTACAACTTACAGGTGGCTATGTAAAACGTTCCCAACAAATAAGTTAACATACATTGAACTCTTACTGCAATTTAGAAGAAGCGCAGTAACTAAAACATACAGACCTCAATCACATAGAGCCTTAGTATATAGGAGAAGTAAGGGTGTCTTCCTCCTCCTCCTCATATACATAAAATAACATTTACCATTCTGATTTAAGTTAATCTGATGGCAACCAATGTAATCCAATGCACCTGAGCAATTCAACTCTTTTGCCCCACCAGAGACAGTCTGTATATATTAGTTTTGTAAACACTCTCCATTATATTAGAAACAAAGAACTGCTGCCATGACTTGCTTTCATGTGCCCATCTTCATAACCAGTTGAAATTTTTGAGCCCCCCTTGGGCATACATGTGCAAACTCACTCTGACAAACTGACAATCATTTTCTTTGGGAATATTCACCCCCCAAATCCCACCTCAAAAACACGGGGCCCTATGTACCCTGTTGACTTGATAAAGACTGAATAGCACTGTCACATTGTGAGTGCCTAATCTAGCCACTGTTTGGGGACCACGTCACTAAAGGGAACCCAACTCCTCCAAAGCGTGGCCCGATGTGAGTTCCTTCAGTAAAGGAGAATCTAAAACAAAATCTGTTCAATAGTATAGCTAAGAGTATTTTGGCAAAGTTGGGATACTGGAGTTTTGTTTTTAAACACAGAATTTATACACTTACATGGAAATAAGGCCTTGAAACAAAGCGTATCTATTCCCTAGAAAGTAGCATTGTTTTTTTAATTTCGTGCTGAACAAACAAAGACTCCACTGCCACACGTGATATACACGGAACACAAAAAGGAAGGCATACAAAGGAGAGGGAGATAAGGGCTATTTAGATAGGTTATCTTTCAAAATTTTCATGGTCACATTTCATATTCATACAGTAACCTGAATAACAATGAGATGAAGTACAAAAGTCTGCGTGGACACCAAGAGGTGCGGAAAAAGCAAGTGAAGCAATTCCTTATCCACTTAATACTCACTGGTGTATTAAGGATGGGGTGGGAGGAGGCATTTTCTGTTAGAAAAATTTTAAAAATAGGAATCCTAGAGAAAATTAAACTGCCTAGTACTGACACCAATGATAGTATTCCAGTATTGAATACATAACTGTTCTTTATCAGCTGGGTTATCACTGCTTATGAGCAGCAGTGCAGAGGTCGTGCTAGAGGCAGTGCAGACAGATAAGATGCTGCAGCTCCTCTCTAGCAATTAAAAAATACCATTTCTTCACTCCTACATGCCTCACCTCCTGAAGGCCAACACGCCAGGCACCTGTCTGTAGGTGACAGGCACCGCCGCAAGCCCCCCTTTACCTTATAGCGTACCACAACTCCGCCTCCAGGCTTCTCCCAAGACCAGACCTGAAAGTTTTGCAATCGTCGCCCTAGGACACTTCTGTAAGTCAGCCTTTAAGCTGCCAATACCAATGGCAAGATGGTTGGGCAAGGGCTCGCTTAAAGCACTCTGGGAAGGCCCAACACTGGGCAGCAGAACACGAGCAGGCCTGAAACCACCTTCCCTTGCCTCAGAGGCCTCCATCACCTCCCTCCCGACACATCCTGCATGCCGCAGCTGAAGGCAGAAGCTGCAGGGCAAAGCCAAAGGGAAGAAAATAAAAAGGCACTGCCAGTTTGATACAGACGTGTTCTGACTCGGTGCGGACTGCCTAGGGACCAGCATTAACGTTTGGTAGGCTTGCTTTTTTCATACACACAGCTCTACGAAGAAAAAACATGCGTGCTGTTACCAAAGATAGCTTTCTCATAGCCACAAAGCCCACAGGGGCTCTTCTACGTAAGGTGGAAGCACAAAATAAATAAACCTCCAGAAAAAAAAACCTTCCCTCAGGCCTCATCTCAGCAAGCCCTATGGGTGTGCAGTCGGTCTATGCGAGGCACGGGGGCTTTGACCCTGACTTCTGCAGGGACACCCTGCGAGGTGTGCGTGCAGGGGGCGATTTTATTTAGGGAAATATAACCCAGGCACCACAAGACGAGCCGGGCACCTCGGGGACGGGCAGCCGGGGGTCGGGCACTCACCAGCCCCCCGGGTCCACGCGTGGCGGCGGCTCCCTGCCTCCATCGTCCTCGTCCTCCAGCGGCGGCTCGAAGTAGGCGTTCAGCGCCCTCTGAAGCACAGGGGCAGAGCTGAGGGAAGGGGCCGCGGCTCCCCCCGTCCCATCCCATCCCGTCCCGTCCCCCCGGTACCTCCAGGTGCCAGTCGTGGCCGTCCAGGGCGCCGCACGCCACCGCCGCGCTGCAGCCCGTGATGGCGGCGAACTGGGCGCACAGCGCCTTCCTCCGCTCCGTCTCCTCCGTCTCCATCGCGGTCCCCCCTTCCTCCGCCGCCGCCGCCTCCATGGCTCGGCCGGGCACAACGGGGCGGGACGGGGCGGGCGGAAGCGGAGGGAGCCGTTCCGGGCCGGGGACGAGCGGCGGCGGCGGGCGGCATGACGGGCGGCGTGGCGGCGGAGGGCTTGCGGGGAGCCATAAAGTACATGGTGGAGTCGCAGGGCTTCGACAGGGTGCTCCGCAAGGTACTGCGGGGCCCGGCGCTGTGAGGGGGCGAGAGGAGGGTGTTTCTCCCTTCGTAATAACCCACGGCCACGATAACCTTCAGGGCTGTGAGATTGCGGGGTAAAACGTGTCGCTGATCCCTGCTTGGAAGCAAAAAGGAGCCCGTATCGACAGCTTCACCTTGGAGTCCGACTGAAAGTACAAGCGCTGCGGGTTTCCAGCACGGCCTGCTGTGGAGGAATGTGTTTGAGCGGTGTAGCTCCGATGTAGCGCTATCTAATGATCCAAAAACCGAGCTAAAGGGACGTTGCCGTGCCTTCTTGGGTCTTGCAGCCTTTGGGTTGCGTAGGGTTTTCCTGTGAGGCACTATGAGGATCCTCACAAAATTTTGCAGTGCCAGGATCCTGCTTTTGGTGCCCTGATTTCTCTTTATTTACATACCCGTGACGTGCAGAGAGGCAGTAAGTATATCTAAGAAAACCAGCCACTTCAAAATTTACATTTTGCCTAATAGCTCTGTGATCCCACACATTTAAAGAAAGCAGCTATTTTTGTGGTGACTTTTCTTGTCTTGTTTTCCCAAGATGTACCAGTCATATATGAGTCATTACAAGAGTCCCGTAGTTATAGAGTCTGATCAGTTCTTAGTGACCTCTTCACCATGATAACTTTGCTCACCTTTCACCTTAAAATCTCATTATGTGGAGAACGAATGCAGTATTTTAGGTCAAAAAGATAACTTTTTGAAGGAAGTGAGTCTTGGGAGGTAGGCTTCTTACCTTGCTCTGATAATTTTGACATTTTAACTTTTTCTGCAATCCACTTCCAGAAATGTGATAGTAGGAATGCAATCCTAATAAAAATAAAAGTTTTGTTCTGATTTAAAGTATCTGCCGCTGCACTGGGAGATGCACAAAACCTTTCTTGCCGTAACTACAGTATGACTTGAGATTTTCCCTATTCTGAAGAAGACAGATTTTAGGCTGAAACTTTCCAGCTCTAGCATCAGACTGAGTTTCTGGTTTAATTCCAATGAGGTATCCACATGGGGCTTTGTGCCTATGGGTTTTAAAGCCCGTTCTCCGAAGAAGTAGTGCATCGCAGTTGTAGCTGGAAGCCAGAGCAGTGTGCCGCTCACTGAGACGTGTGGGGGGACAGGCACAGGGGACTTTGAGAAGTACAAACAGCAGCTCTAACTGTGTAAGTGTTCAAATACCAAACTATTTCTGTCAAGGGGAGAAGGCAGTGAGTGCTAGATCAGAGCAACGGCAGAGACCAGATGCTTTCCTTGCCTTGCTGGTGGATTAGAGCACTCTCTAAAGGTAGTGGAAGCCTTCTGCTCCCAGTGTCAAGGATCAGCAAAAGACCATTATCACAAATTCTGTCTGAAATACAGGCCTCCAGTTACTGCTTCACAGCATGGCTGACCTAGGGCTTGGGATCTTCATTGGTCAGGGTGTTGTTTTCATGCTAGGGTGCTGCCTCAGCGATGTCCCATCTACTTAATTCCATTTTTCTCTATTTGAAATTGGACCGAGTACTCCATTACCATTTATCTTGGTATCATTTCTTTAAAAATTTTGCAAAAACTTTGTTCTACCAGAAAGGGATTTTAGCTGGAATTGAGCTTTTATTATCACATTGTACATAAACAGTAGTGAAATAGGAGACATTTCAGTCTTAATATATTTTAAGATTATAGAGAATAAGTCAGTCTGGTTGATACGGTATGGAAACATATAAGTTTTAAAAAAAATCTACACAGAATTTGGTGAAAAAAAATAGAAAAAAATTGTAGGAATTATAATAAATATGTCCACATTTCACTTGTGGCAGTCTAGAGGTACTTCAAAGTATTAGCTGCAAGAGTAAAGATATAAATATATATATATTGTGCTTATCCCAGTTCTGCATATGCCTTCAGATTTTGAGTATAGTACTAGTAGCTGAAGCAACTTGAATTAAATAATTGAAAATACTGAAATGTAGTAACTTCTTGGTCTCAAAAATCCAGCTTTTGCTGATTACATGGGGAAGCACGGTACCACAGATGTACTGTAATTTTCTATGTAACACCTCTGGGCTAGAATAAAAGTGTATATACAAGTCACGGTGCTGTAATATGGTGTGACACAGCATTGTATAATTCTGTCCAGGAATACAAATTTCAGTTCAGGGAGGCCAATCTGATTATCTTTTCCAGCGCTCCTTCCAAAGTACAGGTTTTTACTGAGGTTGCTCTGGTATAAAGATTAATGAACTACTCTCAGTCTTGTTTCCATTTTGACAGCTAACAAATACGCCTTCACAACTGTGGTACAAAGCAGTTTAGTGTTCCCTCTAATCTGGCTTTTCAGTCACAGTTTAAAGCAAAAGAAAATTAAAGCAGAATGCTGTCTCCTAGGCAATTCCCGAGAGCATAGCAAGTATTGAAGTTTTGTTAAAGTGTCGGTTTAAATATTTATCTGTACTAGAAATGCAAATTTTTCTAAGGGAGCAATCTTCTGGTCAAAATTTATGGAAACATCTAATGCGACAGTTAAATTAGTACATTTTTCATCTTCCAATTTGTCTCACAAGTCCAAAATTGAAACAGGATTTACTTTCAACTTGATTCAGGGCAGCATCTGGAGTTGGTGCTGTTGTCAGTAAACTCTTTATTCCTCTTTTGTTTATACAGATAAAACTCCTTTCTGCAACCCCGGGAAAAGTTGTATGTGAATTGAAAGTAGAGGAAGAACATACCAACAGAGGTGGCACATTACACGGAGGCTTGACAGCCACGCTCGTGGATGTGGTATCGACAGCAGCGTTGCTGCACACGGAAAGAGCAGCGCCAGGGGTCAGCGTGGACATGAACATCACGTAGGTATCATCCACCGTGTTTGCCAGAACATGCTAACTTCTCTTCCCCTGACAGGGTTTTCACTCTGTTATACTTCCCTTCTGTGTTACAGTACAGGCTTTAAAAAGGTGTTGTCTTTGGTTTCAGAAGTCTTGCTTTGAGAAATTACGTAGGGGATGAGGGGGAGCTTATTTGACAATATTGCCAGGCTGCAAAATTGGAGTTGGAGTTTCCTCCAAGCTTTTATTTCCTATGTGTGTTTAAGAGATGTTATCCACTCATTCACTGAATGTTAAAGGGATGTTAGGCAGTAAATTTTAGTTTTATACAACAGGCTCAACTTATTTCTTTGCTTGTGAAGATATAAAGTGTTCTCAAACAACAAAATGTAGGCCAAGCAGCTTTCTATAAACCCTTTTATAGTATTAGTCCATAAAAGATTAAAACAAGAAACATTTTAGCTCTGTTCATACGGAGGGTAAATTACAGATTGAGTAAATTTCTCACTAGAGGAACATTCCTTTACTCTAGACCCTTTAAAGACTGAGAATAGTTCTTCCTGTAATGTAGTTTTTAAAAAGTGCCTTTAAGAAAAAATCCTGAAACCTTTGATCACGCTGTTACAGCTTGTCAGCTTTGGTTCATTAGTTTCAGTGAAGAGACTGTGACTGCTTGGAACTGAAGTAATCCTACTTGGAATAACTAACACTGAGCATTAAAAATCTTGGAGAAGTAGCTCCTCATCAAAACTGCCTAAAAAAATTGTTAAAAGGGTGTGGGGAGTGATCTGTGTATCTTTACCAGATGTCTTCCTTTCTCCCCAGCACTTTTTGATTTCTCCACTGATAGGCTGGGACTGGAGCATCTACTTGAGCTTTCCATTGTCTCTGTGACAACCTGAAAACGGCTGTAAATGGAAACTTGAAATGCTCATATGTTTTTTGCCCTGCAGCAGCATGAGAGGCCCGGATTTTAATTATTTACCCTATCAAAAATGCGTACCTAATTATATAAGAGCTAAAATCTCAAGTAAATACCCTCTGTGGAGGTGATCCAAAATAATCGAGTAGCATAACAGTTAGGAAACATTATCTGGGTTAAACAAGGCTGTAGCTATTGCTTCAGACTGCTGCTTTCAGTGAGCAGTTGATGTTGGATATCAGGTATTGCTATACTAGAGGTTTTTTTCCTTTGGGGGAAGGCTCTTTTTAAAAAAATTTGTCATGAGGAAGCTATTTCAGTAATGGAAAGAACAGGGAGAAACAGGGTATTTACTTGTTTATTTAAATCACGAGGGGATTAGCAGCCTCTGAGAATGAAACGAGACTGAAACCCTGCCCCCTGCCAACTAACGGGGCTTGTGCTACATCGGCCGTGGGCATGACTGACATACTTCTGACGTGGTGTCATGCATAAAAATGATCTGGTTGATGAAGGTATATGTCCAGCACTTACACATTCTCCTGTGTAATTCTGACGTTTGAGTATTGTTCCCTTACCTCAGACGATGGTTGGATCACATCCCTCCTGCTCCTTTTCAGGCTTTTTGTGGTGGAATAATTTCTTACTCCCCGGAGAGAGTTGTCAGAGCACACCCACCCACTCGCGTAAAGAAAACAAAAAGTTGTGTAATGAATGGAAACAGAGTTAAACCAGGAAGGTTTGAAAGCCTCCCAAATTTCCGTGACTTTTCTCTGGCCAGGGTCTGAGAAGCAGTTAACCTACAATTAGGTTCCATACAGAAATGACCTTCTGGAGCATTTGTTCCAGAGACATCCTGCAGCTCAACCAGCCAGACTGGTTTGGAAAGGCCGTAGGAAGCCAGCGGTGGCTGGAATAGGACTTGGAGCTGAACTTGTAACTGAGATCTTTGGTACACTGTTGTTTCTGTTCCAAAAAGGACTTTTTGTCAGAACCAAGAGATGGGCTTCTTCCTATCCTCTGTTTTCAGGGAACTGTTGTACTGAACTACCACTGCAGTACTTACGAGGGACTTGAGGACTTGAAGCAGCAGGGATTTTCAAGCAGGCAGTTACAGGGAGATGTGCCTATTACTTATTTTTGCTAATTCCCTTCACAATGATCTAAAAGGCAGGAATGTTCTTGGATTTGTGCTTTGTACAGACTCTTACCTGTTCATTTTGTTCTTCATTGAAGATATACTTCAGCTGCTAAGATTGGAGAAGAGGTACTGATTACAGCTCAGATTTTGAAGCAAGGAAGAAATATTGCATTTGCCACCGTGGATTTAACAAATAAGGCAACAGGGAAGTTAATTGCACAAGGCAGACATACCAAGTATCTAGGAAATTAATACAAGTAACTTCAAAAATAAGAATGTTGCGTTAAGAATCCCATATAGAATGATTTTCACATTTATACAATAAGACGTTATCTACACAATTTTGATCACCTATGTAATGTGAGTTGTCTCAATCTCACAATAAACGAACAAATTCATTACCATCAAAGTTGCTAAAAGCCTAAAATTCGTGAGTATTTGGGGATGAAAAATAGAACACGATAGCATGGAAATGCATCTGTTTGGGTGCATTTCATGGGGAGCAAGGTAACAAAGAAAAAGCCTTTGGAAGAGCAGTGTGGTTTGCCAGCATGACAGTGTTAAGAGATCTGTTTTCCTTTGACTGCGGTACAGTTGTGTGGCTAAGCAGCTCTGTCTTCAGGCTGGTCACAACCGTGTTTGAACAACACTAATGTATGCTTACAAAGTATCTGTTCTGTAGGATGGTGATGAAGAGTTCCTATAAGCATAACATGAGACTAGGTGGAAAGTGTAAAGCAAGGTAATACTGAATGTAATTCACTGATGCTGTAACAAATTCAAAAGTATTCAATAAAGCTTTCTAAAACAACCTTTTTAAAGATTTTGTTACCTCTTTGTATTGAGTTAAAGCTTGTCAGGACAGAGTGGTTGAAGGAGGGTATAGTGCAACCCTCATATGTCAATTCACCTGAAGAATTTCTTCATCCTCTCTGTGACTTCTGTATGTGAAAATACAGCTACATCATAAGGGCTTCTCAACTCTACCTACCTAAGGTTGTCTACATTTGTTTGAAAATCAGGTGAGACTTAGAGGTGTGTGAAAATAAATTCTGAGAGCTGAGCTTTGTATCAGGCTGAAGTTGTCGATTGTCTGACTGACATTGAATTTGGTAGAGTTAAGTTCCTGTTTCAGCGGCTAAGACTTGTCTCTTCATGCAGTGTTGTGAACAGGCTTAACTGCTTTTAAACATGACATGATCCTTGGCAAGGCTATCACACTACAAAAAATAACAATGCTACAGGCACAGTGTAAGTTTATATAAGCCATGACCTTAGTTTCGCTCTAGTGAAGATTTGTGCACATACAAATACACTGGTAAAGCACGTGCAAATATCTTTTTGTCATGCAAGCTGACTCATTGTCTTTAGTGATTTCAATTTTGTGACTGAAAATGTATTTAGGACTTTCTTGTGCATTCCCAAAACAAAAGAATTTCCAATTAATTGTGCTAAGTAACCTGTTCGTGCAGACTGATTTCCAAAGTTAAACAATTTTCCTAATATATCAGTCTTTCTGAAATGATTTTCAAACAAGTGATATAGCTAATACAAATAACCCCTTAATGGAAGTTTAAAGTCAAAAAAAAAACCTCCAATGGGCTCAGGCTCTGCACGTGTATCTTTGCTGTAAGTCTGAAACAGTTGTTCATGGTGTACTCAGTAAAAGCTCTTTGAGGCTCAGAAGTATGTACAGCTTACATGCCTGCAGCTTTGTACTTTTAGCAGTTGTATCTTCTCTTCAAGCAACTCATTATGATTTTTCCCTTAAGTACTTGACTCACGTTCAGAATCATCCCTGAATTCCATTTATAGAAGCAACGCTTTGCTCAAGCAGATCTGAGAAGACAATTACTACAGGTGCAAACTACTTTTCATCTTTGCTGACCATAACTATATGCTTCACTGGCTCAAGTTGTTTCCCCCTTTATATTTTCCTCTGCCTGGACATCAATTATTTATCTAGCATCACCAGTTCCTCTGGAATTACTAGCAGGAAGAGACAGGATCGAAAAGAGTGGACACATCTACTGAGTTTAGTAATTGCTGTTATGGTTGTTTTAATAAAATATTCTGTCACCTCTAGTTGTCCTTCACTGTCTTCTCCATGCTTTTTCTCACGTTTCCCAAGTTTCCCTAGTTTCTTCCATAGGCTCCCCATATAGTAGAATGCAAGAGGTGAAAGAAATAGCAAGGATTCAGACTGCTCCCCCAACTATTACAAGTCATTGGAACGCAAGAGTGATTTTGACTATTTACGGAAGTAAAAGGCAGGGGGTGAGAATGAAGGAGGTTCTGAAACCACGTGCTAAAGGATTCAGAATGCTCTCCGTTAGCTCCGTGCACCAGGGCAACTCTGGTTGTGTAAGAACTGTCCCAGTGCAACTTAAATGAGGTCCCTCAGTCCAAGCTGGCTGCCTGAGGAAGGTACCGTAGTTAAGTGCTCTCATTCTATCACATACTATTCATCATATCTACATAATTGCAATTGAAAAATGTCCAGGCAAATTAGGAATGGCAAACTTCAACATGTAAACAAAAGTATCCTCCTGTTTGTATTCACGCCTGGCAAGGACCGTTGTGGGCTGAGAGGGAAACCTTCCTGAAATAGCCAAATAAATCTTTTCTCCCTTCAGACTATTCAATACAGTATTTTAGTACTGCCCATTTAGTAATAGGGATATCACTAATACGCAGGCCAATTGTTCTAGAAGCAGTTCGTTAAAGTGATTATTTTAAGCCATGCTTGTCTGTTACCCCTCCACCAGCAGCAGCACGGACCCCATAATTTATTTCACAGCTTAGGGTTGGAGATCATCTTAGAAGGAATTGTCACCATTGAGCTTGCTTCGCTTTGGGAGTAAGCTGTCAAACGTCACCGAGCATTTCAGCGTTCTTTGCTGCTTCCACTCTAACCTGCATGTTCAAAAAGCTGTATCTTATTTTAGCTGAGCCTGAAAGGAAATAATGGGAAAAAATTACTGTAGTAAGGACAAATGGCACTTGGTTGCACCTGGCATCACAACGAGCAGATCTCCTGTGGGGTTGACCTGGTTCCATCACAGCAGATTTAATTCCCCTTACAAGCAAATGAAGTGACTCGATAAGATCATCTTGGGATTCTGATTAGTACACCAAATTACACACCCAATAACTGACATTTGTAAGCTCTGTACCGTACAGCTGCAAACAATGAGACTGTCCATCCCAAATTGTTTCTTTTTCCCTTAACATACCAAATGCCTACACCACACTACTTGATGTCTAGGGGTCACACAGGGCCAAGCTTTTTTACATCGTGGTACACAACACATCAGGGAACAGGTTCATCTTTATCAGTTAAAGCAACGGCAGCTTCCCACTGCATGCCATATATCGGTCAGCAAAACGTTTCATGCTGGTTTCGCATCGCTGCTGTCTGTCGCGTGAATGCATTCAGGCTGACACCTGCGTAGTTGTGCCATGGTGGAACTGTGCATTACAGATCCCTTGAAAATGAGGAATCAATAAAAGGGTCTCACAAGGGTCTCACAGCTGAGCTGCCTCACCTAGGTTACTCTGCCCATTTAGTTACGAGTTAGTTGGTTCACAAATCTCAAATTGGCACAAGCCACTTGTAGGGAACAGGGGAGGGGGCAGAAGTTAGAATTAGGTTGTTAAGTAACTGTTCTGAGCAGCAGTGAGGTCCTGTTCTGCTGCACTGACTGGCTCTGAGCCACTGCCAGGGATACGTAGGAACTTCTGATTGCATTTTATCTCCAACCATTTCAGATCTTTTCTCTATCTGCAGAGACCATCTGGTGAGGAAAAACAGAAGCCCCCAAAGCTCCCCCTTACCTCACTCTTCATGGGTATGAAGGAAAAAGGGCTTTAATTCTCATTTTGCTCCATAAGAGATCAAGGAGAACATAATGATAGTTATTACTTTGTGATTGTGTGATGGGAACTGAACAACTCCTAACCCTGGTCCTGAGAAGCTGCGGCTGTGGGGCACTGCAGCATAAGTAGTTCTCACATAACAAGAGCAAATTACCTGAAAGCTCTGGTAAAACCCAACACACTGACTATCCTCCAAAAAAAAAATCCCTGCTTTAGCTCACTAAGACACTACCACCCAGGCCATACCACTGCAGTAAGAATCTGGATCTCTGACATTTTTTGCTTAAAAGGAGCAGTAGCTGCTTTTAGCTCTATTGAGTTTTTCAGGAGTCCAGAAAAGCAGCTTGTAGAGCAGATGCTCTAGGCTCAGCAGGGGGTTGGCATCCAGTAACTGTGCTCAAATTAAGGGACCTTTCCATATGTAAATTCTTTTTTCAAGCAGAAAAACTAGGTCATAGATATCTTCAGCCCTCAAAAGCATTTCAGTCAAGCAGAAGAAAAATTACACTTGCGTATCAGTTGCTCTGCAGGTTAATGGAAGGAAGCTGCTTTACCCCTCCGTAGCGTCGGTGTTGTACACAGTCAGCCTCCTGAATTCCCAGATGCGCTGCAGAAAAAAAAAAAAAGCAGCACCCGCTGCTGTAGATGGAAGTGTAGTTTTCCTAATACTCCAGACAGCAAACAGTTCAATCTGTATTCCAAGAGCACCATGAGGAGGAAGACTTGAACACTAAATACAAAACACAAAGCACCCAGCCCCTGTGCACTACAGTGGGGAATAGCTGAGGGAATGGCACCAAATAGTGCAGGTGCAAAGGAAGGCCAATCCTCTACACAGAAGCGTGCTTCTCGTACACCCGTGGTATTAAGGGACAAGTAATAATCTTGGCCTTACCATTTGGGAAAGTGGTTTGTACGTAGAGATTACTAAAATATAAGGGTAATTTGTTCCACAAAAGGAATTTTAAAATAAACACCACTAAGGCTAGTAACCACGCCTCAAAACTTTGCATGCTATACTTTTTTTCCCCAAAAACAGTCATAGCCATTTCATACTTCGTTCCAGAATCTGTGGGCTTATGCAGCTGCTGAATTTGCTACTTCCTTAAATGCAAAGCTGAAAATGGAGAAGCTAATAAAAGAAAATAGCAATCAAGTAAATTCATGTAACATGTCTACCTGCTACATGAGGACGTAAATGTACTCTATAAATTCTTGACTTTAACAGCTTTCATGCTACTGGCAGGAACCTTGATGTAATATTAAATTAAACCTGTAACACTGTATTCGGGAAAAAAAAAAAAAAAAAACCAACCCTAGAGATTATTCTTACCATCCAACCCCCCCAGAGATCCAGATTTAACATGAAATGGAGCTCATTAACCACACAAGTTACTGACTCAGCACATAACAAGCACAAGGAAATAGCGTTCTCCTGGCAGCAAAACACAAGTGGGGCAAGGAAGGAAGCCTGCAGAGCTCACAAAAGAGCTTGCGCAACATGCAGTTCATGGCAGTCGTATCACATTTTAAAGTGTTTTTAAACTACTACACTAGGCCGTACTAAAACATGCTACCAAGAACATGATATTCTTTGAAATACACACCATTCTGAACACTGACCATGTCTCAGCAAGGCACTGTACACTTGAACACCACTAAGAGAAGCCGCTTACTGCGGATGTAATATATTGGAATGCAACTTAGCTTAGTTTCCAGTGCAGGGCACCACAGGTTCAACAGATGGGTCCGAGGACCAGTAAGGTTTAGTCTTCGTAGAGCGATAAGAGGTGAGCAAAACAAGCTCGGAAACACTTCAAGTTCCACTGTTTATACCTATGCGTTTCCTGTAATGTGGTCATTCGCAAGGTCACTCAGCACCTACCTGTGGTGAAGACTAATCCTCTGTTTCAAGTACAGACAAGCAGGTCTTTTAGAGATGGAATTGGAAAAAAAAGTCTAGAAAATTGATACTAACAGAACTACCATCTTTCCTCCAGATTTGTTTCTAATAGGTTTCTAACAGGTTTAGCAGTGTAATGCAAAACATCAACATGTAGCAAGAGATCAGTAGCCTGATCTAAAAGTTTTTTTTTTGTTTTGTTTTGTTTTTTTTACAAAGCACTGAATAATCCCAGGGTTACTAATACCTAACATATCGCTAAATACAGCAAACTTTGTGTAATAAACCAGCTTTCCAGAAGCACTTTATTGCTTTGACAGATGGCAAAGTGCACCAACTGCAAGATAGCTACAGACCTATTACAACTCCTTATCTTTGGACTAGGCTTGTACAACCAGCTATGTCCATCTATTTTTGATAACACTCATGCAGCCGAAGAAGCTTTAAAAGCCAAGATAAGCTTTATAGCCACACACAGGCTAGATGCTGACACGTAAGATGTTTCTTATCTAGGAAGTACCTAACACAAGCTTCCTTGCACCAAACATTTCATCTAGATGCAAGAAATTTAATGGGCCTCTACCTACTTCGTTTTGCTGCCTCCACGTTTATTCCTGCCCCATTCACACTTGCCAGGTTTGCATGACAAAGCATAGAATGATCCTCAAGAAATCCTCAAGCGGTGACCTGGTAAAACACATCCAGGTGATACTGAGCATATTTCAGTTCCTAGTATTAGGATACCAGGAGCCACACAAGCAACTGACAGCATGTGGCAATAAAGATAATTGTCTTATAGAAAAGGCCTTTTTGTATTTACACACAGCTCTGCTGAACAAAGTAATTACCCTTTACAGAAACTGTGCTTTGTAAGCATTAGCTTTGTGAGATTAAACCTAAACTTTGAAGTTAAGAACTCTACCAGAAAGCCACTAAGCTGAGACAGGGCCTGACACCATAAATATTGCTTCCATTGACTTCCAAAGTGCATTTTGCTAAAGTAACCAGTACAATAGTCTGAGTTTAATCTAGATGCTCCAGTAAGAAATACTGAGACAGTTTCAAGTTTCATCTTCTCTCTCTGAAGTCATCCTGTTTAAGTGGAGAAAGCGATGCCTTTCAAAGATGCCAAATGATTTAAAAATAAACTCAGTCTGAGACTGTCATGCTCTCAAGCCTGTTGTTCCCCTTAATCTTTTTTTTTTTTCCAACGTACACAATGACTATGTCCATCTATTCAATCTGATAGCAGAGCAAAACATGGCATTTGTTAGTTGTGTTGAACAGACCATTTACCAATCAGTATTATACATATTTCTTCTCCAAAAAAGCGTAGCATTTAACTCCAGGATCACTCTCACGAAGAGTAGACAAATAACCAGTGTCTTCTGTAGCCCATACAAAACACCAAAAGCAATTAAACTGTACATATTGTTCTCTATATGAGAGAATTATAAATTAAGGATCATGCCAATGCTGACACCTGAAAAGCATTGCAGAAATCATCTAAGCCAACACTGAGGCTTTTGTTGTTGTTTTGAAGAAACCAAAATGAAGAACAACAGTCACTTTAGTGACTTCTTGCATTAGGAACAAAGATACTTGCTCTGCTAATAAAGGTAACGACGGTCATATTCTCTTACTATGAAACAATATCCAAAACGACAGATTGTGAAGGGGGTTGCACTTCAGAAGCATAATCCAAACTCATGAAACATTCAAAGCCCTACAAAACCTAAGGCTTCACGAGGACATTAACACCGGGTCTTACAGGCCATTAAGATGGGACACCTAGCTGGAAAACTTAAAGCACCATCGGCAGGTATGGTGGTGACTAAATATTCCAAAGTCGTTATACAAAGCATTTTGTACAGCAGCATTTTCGACTTGATTTCTATGTACGGTAAGGCACGTATTAACACAATGTTGCGGCTTTCAGGTTGTGTTTTCCTATGGTGCTCCAGTTTAACTTTCAGGATTTTATGATAAAACAACTAGAAATACCCATGTACCAATACAACAGTATGCCCTTAACACAGTTATTTCTGACATCTACTTTTCAAAGCAAACATCTTCCCTGCACACGTAAGCACACCTTTGCTGCTCATCTTTATGTTAGTCATAATACCATTTTACAGTTTGTGTATTTTCAGTGTTTGTGACAGGTAACGCTTCTGAGGTAAGACACTGCTAAAATTCCATTCATAGAATTCCCACGAATAAACCCAGTCATCTTTCACCTAATTTATTTAAGTTCCAATTTTTTCCAATTCCAAACAAAAGCTAAATACAAGTTTTAAACAGGTAAGCACTAGTTTTATCCAAAGGGAGCAGGCTTATACAGTTTTACTCCAGTAAAGTACTCAACCCTTAAGCAGAACCTTCTTTGTCAACAAAACTATACAGTAGTCTTCCTTTTATCATTGCACAATCTTAAAATGTTCTGTCAGAATCAACTTTTGACACTCCAAACACTATTTTACATTGTTTTATAATGTCTATTCCAAAAGAAAAAAAAAAAACCTCAACAGGTTTTCCGTAAGAAATGTTTTAGAAACCAGTATTTCCTGCACAGTTCACCAGCAAGTCTACAAGTCTCAACTCTCAAGAAAAAATAATCCTCTACCAACATTGTTTCTGCAGCTACTATTTTACTTTATTTTTAGCTGCTTTAGCGACTTCAGACTCCAGGTCTGCCTCATCTGTATAAATGCATCCAACTCAAAAGAATACTTTCATACAGTTATACAGCAACTTGGGGAAAGAGATCCAAAACCAAAGTGCCAGTAAACTCAGACATGGCCCAGCAAAATAAAAAAGGCAAAAAATGCCTACACATTAAATGAGATGCTTTTTTTGCTTTAAAAAAAAAAAAGACTTCTTTCCCACATTTACTTCCTATTGTAATAGCCACTTCTCTGTTCATTAAAATGAATCTGATAGTGCTCTTTGATACAATCATTAACAGCAAAGCTATAAGGCTTTTAAACCCGTTACATTCATTTCTCACCCTCCAAATACTGATGGTTAACATAGATGTTAGGGGGTATGACCAGCACAAATGGGAACACCACCACAAATGATCACCTTGTGCTTTCAGATACATTTGTTTCAGTGTACAGTCCCTTCATTTCACATTTTAGTAAGATGCTGATGCAGTGCAGAAGTGTGCAGAGCATCCTCTCTTTCACAAGGTCCATGCAGAAAACAACTAAAAAATTTTTTTTTAAAGTTCTGAGATACAAATGACAAAAAAAATCCAGGATGATCAAGTTTCACAATGTATAGTGTTCTGAACATGAGTCCATTTTCTTCTAATATTCTGAAAGAATAAAGTGGTGAGGAAAGTGGAAATTCACTGCTGCATTCTGTGATCTTCCCCATTTTGCTGGCCAGTACCTTACTCTGGCATGTAAGGACGGAGGTGATCCTCTATGGTACCAACCGTCCAGTGAGTGAGCTGCTCCTGTGGCAGGTACAGGCAGATGCTGCATAACTTGAAGATTGTAGCTTTGTTTTTTGGAGTCTAGAGGCAAAGAAAACCAAAGAAAAGCTATTAAACATGAAAGTTTACACAAGAATAAAAAGACAGACCCCAGCAGACCCAGCCCAGGTTACAGCTTGCTGCTGGTTGTGGGTGAACAACGCAGGCATGTAAAAGCCACCATTTCAAACACACAACAGCCAAATCAAAAGCCTTTTAACAACTAAATTCTTTTTATTATGTTATTTTTTCCCACTTAAATTATTTATGCAGTATCACACAAACTAAGCCAGTATTTTATTTTTTCCAAAACAATGTTAAGTCTTTTTTTATAACTTTATTTTAATACTAGAACATAAAATCTTATGAATACATCTGTGGCCTATAATTAGCTTTTGCATGCGTGAATCCTATTTACAGCATGTTTCCTCTGAAACTGCTGAAATGCAAGCATGAACACACGATCAATTTTTCCACTAAAAACCACTAACATTCCTGAGAAAAAACATTCAGGACAATTCTTAAAAAGCTTACACTCTAGGTAGAAAGGAAAAAGAGAGGGACAGGGTAAGTTTACCTGCAAGTGCTGTCTGTCAATGAAGAGAAACACTGACTGGTTAGGGTTGTTGACAACAATTCCAGTCTTGTCCTTTCGGCTCAGAACATGCAGAAACTGTTTTTCATAGTCACCATGATGAAACTCAAACTTGGCCTGCAGTGCGTGAGGGATAAAATGATAAAATATTTACCAACTGAAAACTCAAACACAAGCAATTAATTTCATTCAATCTGGGGCTTTACAACCACTTCTGATTCTCTGTTTCTTTTCTCATCTATGCAAAATGAAATTGGAAACCATAGCAACAACTACACCCTTGAGCCTTGGCACAAAACTTAAAAGATTTCCCTAGTTTCATTCTGCCAACACTGACATTAGTCATAACAATGACATTAACAATTCAAACAAAGGTGCAACTTTAACCGCCTCCATAAAAAGAGATTCAGCTGACAGAACATCTGTGTTATCAACAATGCAACACATTTCTGCTAATAACTTATTATTGCAGAGTGCATACAGAAAACAATACACATATTGTTACCCAAAAATTTGAATGTAAATAGCTAAAGATACCTACTGAAGAGTTGATTTAAAATGTTTGAAATGTTTCTCTCAATGCAAAATTGTAATGCAAAAATACCATTTCAGATCCTCTTCCATTTAATCAATTTGTGCCGAGGTCACAATTTGTAGTAATAGGAAGCAGAATTTAGAATTCAAATGACTGTGTGATTTACACAAAAAAAAAAAAAGAGCCCACATACTTAAACATTCACAGAAGTCACAGACCTTATCATCAATGGACTGGTTAAGCAAAGATTCCCCCACCTCATCCCCCCCAAAATGTTACTTAAGTTAAAAAAATACCTGAACAGGCCTAAAGGCTTCATCAGATCCCTTCCACCGAGAGAACAGGAGACAGACTATCTTCTCAATGTCATTACGAGGCCAAAGAATGAAGTCCATCTCCTGGGTACAGCCGATCACATCCTGTAATTAATAAAGATCTGTATTAACAGCCCATCCATTAGGAGATACAGATAAGCACCTCATCTATACAGGCACTGTGTTAAAAGGTGGTACTTATTACTTTTGTGTGATTTTCTCTCTATATTACTCCCAAAACACTCAAGTCGTCTTTGCCTCCCATTGAATTTTAAAGTAAGTATCCAGGTAATGTAAATTCCAACTTTATGAAAACTACCATTCCTGAGAAAGACTACTTTCTAATATTCATCTAACAAAACCACTTAGTTGTAAACCAGGAGTTGTTGCAAGAATTTATCCATGCCTATTAATAAAAAGGCTGGCAGAAGAGATAATTCCCAAGACATATTTCAATGAGACAGATTAAAGGTAAAGCATGAGCACTACAGATTTAAACAGAATTTCAGAATGTGCACGCTAAATTACCCTTCAAACCAGACCCCACAAAAAAAATGCTTTCAGAATTTTCATGCAGAAGAGTTGAGAAAATAAGGCAGCAGGATTAGCCTTAAGTTTCACAAGAAAAAATACAAATGTTTAAAACCCAAATTAAAACTCAGCAAGTATGGAGAACAACTTTACCCTGCGCATAGACTGGTAGCGGGGTGCATGAAGCTGTACTACATCCTTCTGCAGAAGCTCTAAGGAACTTTCCAAAGAATAGCTGGAATCCCGCACACCTCTCAGGATATTTTCTTCATAATTATTGGTCATGACTGGTATCACTTCAGACACTTCAAAAAGCGCTGACTTTTTCTTCTGAAAAAGAAAGCACACACTGCATTAAAACTACAGTCCTTTCTAAGTGGTTCTTGCTAACTTCAGAATTTATAATTTTCTGTAATAATATAAAATATATAATTTTATAGCTCATGAGCAGCATTAACCTAACTAAACAATTATATAACAGACAAAACATATTTTACCAACTCCCATCTCCCTCCCATCCAGAACACATATAACAGGCAAGTACTTGCTGACCAAGCCAGGCTGAGCAAACCTACTTTAAGCAAACTAGTAGATAGACATCCTCAGTTCACTTAGGCATAAGCAAGTTTTATAGGATTTAAAACAGACATTTGGTTTTAGTTGTAACATTCAGACTACTTTGTAGAAATTCACTGCAATCAGGTGCTGATATAAGCATACTAAGACCCATATCTGCTAAGAAAATCTAATTGATATTACTGATTAAACCCTAATATTTCTTGGGAAACTGTTAGGACAAACAGCACAGAAGGAAAAAATAAACTCTACTCTCAATACAAGTTAGCTCAACAGTCTCTCTATTACTATGAGACAGTGCCTAGAAACGTGTCACTATATACAGCAGTGTTTGCATTAGAATTGATGAACAAAAGCAAACTGGACTTAAGAATTTTAGGGAAACTTCCCGATTAAGTTCAGAGAACGGTCTCCATTAGAACCAACTTCCATGGAATGAGAAGAACATTTGAGCAGATCAAGCAATATTAGAGTTCGTGTACATGCACTTCCTCCTTTTACTGTCTATTTGTCTGCCATTTGTTTCTATCTTCACTCGCTCAATTTGTTCAGTACACTTATTCTAAGCATCTACTTTTCTTCACGTCCTGTGGACAGAAACTCTCGTGCAACTCTGGCTCAGAGTTAACTTTAGAGATATCCTCCACATCTACAGCATCCAGTAGTCTTCCACAATAGTCAAGTAAATGAAGACTTCCTCTCTTCCCTCCCTTTCACGATGCCAGCAACAGTTTCACGTGTCTACATGCTCAGGTCATTTCAACACTGCATTTTGCAACCACTCCCTTCAACTGCTGGGTTTTCCCTTCTGCTTTAACCAGATAAATGCAGTAGGGTTAGCAATCATTCCAGACAGGTCTTTCTCGACTTAACAGTTTCACTGCAAACCATTATGCCATTCAGACCCCAACTGGGCTGAATAAAGTACAGCACCAAGTCAGATAAATATTTATTCAATACAGAAGTTACCAACTGATCATTTAATAAGGCATTGCCACCTTCTGCATTACAGAACTACAAACATCTGAAAAGGAAAGCCAAACTGTCAATACACGAGAACTGGTCAAATACAATACCAATTAGCAATAAGGAAATGTAAAAAATTCAACAAAACGTAAGGATATATCCTTAAGATGCATCAGGCAGTAAGATTTGGCCCAGCATAGTCAACTCAAAGTTTGCATTGCAACACAACAGCAGAGAAACGAAAACCAAGTTACCTTGTCCTTGAACACAAAGGCAATGTACATCTTGAAGTCAAACTGGTCAGCTAAAGATTCTTTTTTCTTTCTAAGCTGAGCACGAAGTCTGTTCAGAGCTTGTTTCTTCCGGGAGTTTGGGTCCCCCATTTTGTTATACAGGTGGTACTAAAGCCTTTGGAAACTGTCGCTAAACTATGGGCACTTTTTCGTAAGACTCAAGTACAACAGAAACAAGTCATTTTATTCCTGCTAATACGACTGAATAGATAAAACGCGAGTGCAACCCAAAACCGCACCTCAGGCAGTATTTTATGAGAAAGTCGTATCGGAGGGGTCAAGAAACAAAAGTAGTTGTCCAGCCATGGCTGGACAACAAACAGGTTTGACCATAAACCAAGAAAAAAAACTAAGAAATTTAAAGAAAACAAATTTGAACAGTTTAGCCGCAGGAATAAGTGGGTGAGAATGGAGAAAAAAACAAATCTTATCACAATTTATGTGTACAATAAAAAGCAACTGGCACAAGCCCAATCCATGGGGGGGGGGGGGTAATTTTTGTTCTGCTTACAAAAAAAACGAAGCTGATATTATAAATTGCGTTTTACCCCAGCCGGATTCATGACTCTACTGACTATTATTCTCAGATTTCCACTACTGCTATGTTGCCTGTCTTTTTTTTTTTTCTTCTTTAAAACGATTACACTTGGTGGAAAGCAGAGAAAAGGGTGCAAAGGAGGAGTGCACATCCTGGGAAGTATGACATTTCTCTGCCAACAACAAAATTAACTACAGACAACACAGCGCTGGTTTGCAGGGAAGCAAAGAGAAAAAACAGCGGAGTCACTTCTAACACCATTCTGCTCATCATCGGGCACATCGCTGCCCTAAGGCTACTGCTGCCAAAGGGAAGAGGGATCATGATGGCCACAGACGAGAAGCTGGCATGGGTTAAGGGACACTATTATCTCACCTAGAGACTAAACCCCAAACCGACGCCCCAAACCCAGGCTCCTTACCAGCGCGAGAGCCCTACATTCCCTAACACCTCGCAGGCTCCCTGGGCTGCTGATCCCCCGGGGATCCTTCTCTCCCTGCTGCTGCTGAGCCCCACAGCGAGCACAGTTAGCCGAGGCTGTGCATGGCCAACGCTTCCTGCTTCTCCTCAGGCCTCTCTCTACAGAGGCTGCGGCGGGACACCCACAGTAGCACGGCGTTTCCCCTCTCACTTCATGGTCACGACTTGGAAAACATGGAGAGAGTTTCGCTTCCGCTTTTTCTCGCCAAACAGATTTTGGTGCCGAAAAAAAAAACAAAAATTTGCGAGTTTTTTTTAATTGCAAGCCGAGGCTGCAATTTTAAACCTCGGAAAGACCCTCCCCACCCCCTTAAAGCAAGCCCCACGATTATCAGGTGATTTTCTTTCTCTCTCCAGGCATTTTTCCCCCCACACGAGGCGTTTGATTGGTAGGGGTTTTAAGGTTTTTCGGTTAGCGAATTCGTCGGACCGGGTTAAGAAAGAGGGGAAAGGAATATTAACCCCCCCCCTTAAGGGTAAAAGAAGAAAACAGAAGGAAATTAAAAGGAAAAAAAGAAAAAAAAAAAAAAGAAACCCCCTCCCAAAACTTCCCCCCAACTTAACCGAGAGGCTGAGAGACTCCGACAGGAGGCCGAGCCCGTGTCTCGCTCGCTACCCGCAGCCGGCGGGCGCAGGAGGAGCAGCGGAGGCGGCGGCGGTGCTGGCGGCACGGCGGGGAGCCATGTCAAGATAAAGCCACGAAGCCGCCGAGCCCCCCCATCCCCGCTGCGGTGGACGCGCTGACCGGGCCGCCCGCTCTGCCGCCGCTCAGCCCCAGCCTGGTCCCCATAGCCTAGCTCAGCGCCCCGCTGACGGGGGAAATGGTGGCGGAGGGAGGAGGAGGAGGAGGAGGATGAAGAGGAGGAGGAGGAGAAGGAGGCGGCGGGCCCTGCGCTAGTGGCTCCTACGGAGGGCGGCGGGCATAGAGACGCCGGCGGAGGGCTCCCTTCGCCCGGGCGGCGCCGGGTGGTCCTCGGAGGGCTGCGGCCGGAGGGCAGCGGGAGCGCCGCGGGCTGCGCCTGGGGCTCGGCGGCACCGGGAGCGCGGAGGGACGGGAGCTGCGCGCCGCCACCCAGCCCGCAAGATGGCAGCGCCTGAGTCACACAGGCGCCGCCCTGCCCGCAGCGCGCAGCAGCCGCCCGGCGGCGCGTACCAAGCGCCAGGCACCGCGGAGGGGGGGCCGCGAAGTACAGAATCGCGTTACACGCGCTGGGAAGCTCCGCGGTGGCCTCGTGAGCCGCGGGACCTCATTTTTTTTAGAGGTTGAAAAAGAGAGAGCGGCAGCGTGAGGGCGGCTCCGACCCATCGCCACGCCAAGAAAAGGGGTCCCTCTCGGCCGCTCCTCCCTCCCCCCGCCGCCGTGACCCGCAGGGCCGCGGGACAAGGCCCCGGATGGGGTTGCTCAACGCAGTTGGGGGGGGGGGGCACCCCCTCGCTCCCCCCCCATCTTGTGTGGTACCTGCCCCTGGGCCTGTGGCGGCTCCTTCTCGTTCAGTTCCGCCCAGAGGAGTTTGTCAGCTGTGTGCGCAAAGCAAACTGTGAATTAAAAATAAAAAAAACGTCCCTGACCGTAATGTGTGAGGTGATGACCCCCCACAAGCACAGCCCTGGCAGCAGCAGCCCCCGCCTGCCCCTGTACATGCGCCTCTGTGGCGGCTGAGGTGCGTCCTGAGGAGGTCTGCTCGTTTTTGTTTGTTTGTTTTTGTCAGAAATAAATAGTTGCTATTTCAGCCTGATCCTTGAAGAAAGGTAGGTGTTTGTATTCCTGTGCTGAAGGAAAGGCTTACACCTCCCTCCTCGCACCTCCTCCGCCATGAAAGAGAAGCAAGGGCACGGTTCACGTTTTCCAGCATTTCTTTAAATTGCAAGCGACCAGTAGGCAGCAAATACATTTTCACCTCAGTGTCTGGGCATTTTGACTATCCACCCCTCCTCGCCCCCCCCAGGCATGGCAGGGAAAGCCTCGCCACCCAAAATGGAGGGTGCCTCTGAAATGCTGGGGAGCTCAGGTTTGCCTTGTGCTGGCCGTGACTTGCTGTTTCGCAATGGTCTGTCGCCACTACAGTAAAAAATAGGTTGCTGGGGTGAAGGCACCTCTCCCACCTTCCCCCTGGTGGTGTCCGTGACTCACAAGAGCCGAAAGGGTGTTACACAAGATGACAAGCAGAAGGCAAGTGCAGGCACTGTCTGGCTTGTTTGGTTGTGTTTCAGAGCCCGCAGAGCATGGCGATGGGCACTCTCTGATAAACTCCTGTAAATTTCAGTCCTTTTTTTTCTTTTCTTTATCTGCACTCTGCTCTTACTTGTCTCTGCTGGTTTCCTTTGTCGCTTCACGACTCTTCCTGCTGGCTATTTCCCTTTAGCTCACCTCTCCTTTGCACACTCCCTCAGATGCCTTCCCAGTGCCTGTCTCACAGGGAGCTGTTGTGCCTTGGCCCTTAGATCTCCTCATCTTCCCCCACCATTAGGCAAGCCCTCTGAGTCAGACACTCCATCTTGCCTTCCCTGTTGCAGGGACACTCCCCTGTTGTTTTGAACAGGCCATAAAGAGACCATTTCTTACCCACTTGGGGGCTGCTGAAAGAGTGCTCACTGCTAGTGTCAATGCCTATTGAAAACAACCCCGTGAGCAGAGGTAAAAAAGCAGCGTGTCTAAAAAGTAGCATTACAGTACCTCTAGATCGCCAGGACTATTTCAAAACACCAACATTGTTTAATGAAAACATCAGCCTGGCCGTAACGAGAGCTGAGTTTAGATCCCCCTTTTGCAGTCAGAGCAGTTTTGTTTGTTGCGCTGCAGCATGAAACCCCGATCTGCGTCCCCTGCTATTTTAAGCTCTGACTCGTGCTCAGCCCATGACCCGCGCTGGGCTGCCGTGACCGATACAAAGCAGGCCCAGCACAGCGGGGCGGCTGCGGGGGGATTTGCCCCGGCACGGAAAGCCCTCTGAGGGAACTGGCACCTCGCCTGCCTGCCAAGGAGAAAGGAAGGAGCTTTCTTCCAGCCCAGCGACTCCAGCTGCCCTCTCCAGGGAGCCGTAAGGACAGGGATACGGCCACAGCTCCTGTCCTTTGCACAAGGGATTGGGCAGCTGCCCAGCCCCGGGCAAAGGATCGAGTCCAAAAATTTGTGTTGAATGTCGTGCTGGCACAAGAGCAGTGTTTCTTCTTGAGGGCTTTCGAGAGGCCGCTCAAATCCTCTCACAGAAATTCAGAAGGGGATAGGGCCTAAAGTTGCTCTGAGTTGCTTGTGCATAGATTGGTGCTCCTCCTCCCTTACCAAACTCTGTGAAGGATTTTTTCTTCTCGTCCATTGGCTAGTAAAGATATCCTGGCAATGTTTACACAAATAAGAAGTCCAAACAACTAAAATATGTTTATCATACATATGAGGATATGCACAGAAATACCTGCACTAAGAAAGCCATAAGTAATAGCTGTCTTGTCCTACATTGTGCTTCTTTCCCTCCATAGTGCACAACGATGAAGCTCTTAGAGTAGGAAAAAGTATATTACATAGTATAAAAAAGCACAGCTCATATAGTAGAAAAAAAAAAAGTAGAAAAATAATACATCAACATCTTAGTTAAAATAACATACATTATTACTTAAGTAGCATTGCTGCTCCTGAATGACGGGAGTTAAGACCTAGCAAAATAAATGTTTAAATGATATTGATCTATAATTCTCTTGACAATTGTACAGTTCTCTTTACAATTGTATAATTTTCTTGACAATTGTATATTGTTATTCTTCCTTGTGGTTATGCAACTTTGTATCGTTTATAAAAGAGGCTTGTGTGCTTGTGTGCCAGTGTGTTTTTTACAACTGTGTCATTTGGTCTAATGAGAGACTGCCTCTCTCTTCAAATCTTGTTTCAATCAGTATAAACTTCATCATGAAGGGAAGGAGGCAGAAATGTGGGTGGTATACAAAACAAACACGACAAGTAGGTTGTGGCAGTATATGCAAAATACGTGATAGTTCTTTTTTAGGCTTCAATCCCATTAGCACAGCAAAAAATTGTGTTTCTCGTGCATGTAAAATCCAGGCTGAGCTAAACGGTCAGTGGCCTGGGTCAGCTTGGTTAAAGCTGCACATACAAATGAGCTGGTGTCCTTTCATCTTTCTTCCACTCAATGTGAGAAGGACTTCGCTACTGTGTCACTGTAGTCCTGTAGCCCTTTGGGAATCGAATGTCTGCAGATCCCCAGGGGCTTCTGTCGAGCAGCAGAGGGGTGACAGTGCTCAGCTGTCACCCTGGAGAAACACAGAATCAGGCAGCATGGCCAACAGCTGCCCGTGAAGGAAAGACCTTGTCACAAAAACATATTATTGCTATAGTTTTCCTTGGGAGATAGAGAGATGTTTGAGAAATGTAGTTTTGAGAAGCACTGCAAGCACTTGCAACTGCAAGTTGGTTGCTTATATATACATATTTTATTTTCTGCTGTGATAAACTTGTATTTCTATTCTCCATTTAACTGTTTTCTTGCTGTTTTCAGTGAAGTTAAGCACTGTACTTTTTCACATGTATGTTACATGATACGTTGTGGGCTTTTCTGCAAATTAAAGAGGATTGATAACTTTATAGAAACACCTTGGTTATTTATTTTTTCAAAATTGATACGATTTCAGATTCTATCTCCTGTTTTCAGAATTAAAAGTTTACTTATAAGCATGTGGGCAAGATTGTACTCTAATGCCAATGCTCTAAATTCCCAACTTAATAATTAGTTTTATTTTTTAAAGGATTATAACAAATTGATATATAAATTACAGACGTAGATAGGAGCAGATGAGATGGAGCCTGTTATCTTTCTGTTTATACTTCCCTTTTGTATTGTACTGGCCGCATATGTTAGAAGTACTATCAGCCCTGAAGCTACTCACTTCAAACACAGAACTATGATTAATTCAGTGCCAAATGCTTATGCATGAGGCAAAAATAAATTAGTATTCCTTTGTAAATTCAAACAAGACAAATTAGTGGCAATTAAAACTCTTTCATGTACTTCAGAGAATACTGTAATTCACTCTGTTCTATCTTTAGAGCAAACATTAGTTTCTAAGGCATAACAGGAATGCTTTTGTGTAGAGAAATGGCAATGTTTGATGTGGAAAACATTCCTTACAGCATGCTGTGGACAACTGTGCATCCACCGCACAGCTATTGCTGCAGCGTTAAGCTTCATTCATCATTTCCCTGCGTCCCGCCTTCTAGCTGTAGGACTCTGGTCATAAAATGGACCATACATTCTTGGGCATGTGAGGTATTGATCCTTGACTTCGCTGAACTACACCTACTTTTTGATGGGTTTGTTCTATCTTAATAATTATATTTGTATATATATATATAAATAAAGACGATTATTTGTTTTTCATTTTTCACTTGCCCGCTTTGTGCTTTTCTGACCTGTTTAGGAGTGCTGAGTATGTGCAGTTATGATGTCAAAAATAGCTAAAGGTTCTCAGCACCTTAGCTGAGAAGACAGCATCCCCAAACATGGGCACACAGACAATTGCCTCTTTGAGTGTGGTGGTCAGGATCTCTTAAACAGCATGGGTCTGGTTTTGTTTAAGAAATACATGTCTCATCTCTAAAACTGTAGCATTTATTCTGAGAATATCTGGACTGCATGTTAAAAGCAAGGGTCTCTGCCTGCAATTTGTACACAAACCTGTGATTCAAATTCCATCGGACAAATTGTTTTGGTGTCTGAAAGACAATTGACTCTTTGTTACTCTGCTGTGTCATTTTTAACTTATGTTCTCAGCTAGTGCTGTGCAAATGCATTTGTCTTCATTAGACAGGTGCACTAGCATGACAAAGGTAGTTATGTTCCAATGTAGTTTTTGTGTTTGCTCAGCAGGTGCTTGCGAGCACAAGAGTAAAATTTGAAACAACTTGCTTTAATTATTGAGTCTGAAAACAGTATTCTAAGTACTGTCAGTCAACAGAATTGGAATTAGCTTTAGATTAATCAATTCCTAGCCTTTGTAGGGAATGGTTCATTTTTAAATCTTAAAGCAGCAGGCAAATGGTGTTTTTTTCCAGGTAAATACATCACTGAGATTAGGACCTAACTGTCCTTTATGGGATTTCTTAGCAACTCACACAGTACTAAGGAAAAAATCAGAAGGTGAGATGTAGATTTTTTCTTTTAATCTTTCCCCTCGGATTGATCACTATTAACAGGACAATCTCACAGAAAGAAACTGCAAACTCTCTGGAAAGATTTCATTTACAGCAGCGGCCATTATAGAAAACCTGCTTTGCCAGGATGCAGGGAAACCTAGGGAAAAGAAGACAGGTCACGCACTCGTGAGTTAACACCCAAAACACCCGTAAACACGAGGTAACGCCACAGAACCGGCACTGCGAGGGTGGGGAAGCGCTGGTCAAAGCGGGGCCACGCTGCCACCTAGTGTCACCCAGGGGATGGATGGCAGGGGAGCTTTCCACGGGCACGCTGAGGCACACCGGCAGGCCGGGGGCAGGAGCGCTGCGTGCTCAGTCCGCTCAGGATGCCCACGGTTTTTGTGTTTTTTTCTTCCGAGCTTTCTGGGGAGTTCTGAGGAATCCCCAAAAGATGCCAAGTTGGGAGCCAAGTCTCGCAGAAGACGACAGCTGAGCAAGGTGTTGGGTAAGAGCAGCGAATAATTCACTGCAGCCCAGGATTTCTCAGCTTTTCTTTTCACCCCCTAAAATAAACGGCACTTTTATTGGACAGAAGAGACAGGAGAAGGGAAGCAAGGCAACCCGAGAGCCACAGTTCCTGTTTGCTGATTCAAAGATCCAAAACCCAGCCTCAGGGCTTCACTCCTACTTTCTGGCTTGCACCCAGAGCAGGACTGAGATAAGATGTTCACATGCTTCAGAGGCGCAGCGCTGCACTGGGTCTCCTGAACCCTCCCCGCAGTAGTTCTCTGCATCTAGAACAGTCGCAGTAGTTGTTTATATTAAATACATTAAATACATAGGAAAGCATTTATGATATTTATGTAATAAGGAAATTTACGTGATACAAAATAACAATTTAATTTACCTGCGTTAAATGTAGCGGGTAGAAATAGAAAGAGTATTTAAGTACCCCAGAGCTTGCTAATTCTGTGGATTAAAAGAAAGGCCTTGACAAAAGGCACAATACGACTGTCAAATAAAATACCATTTTGCCAGTACTTGATTCAGACAGCTAAGTCCAAACCTTCCAGTGAGCTCTGCTGTACAATGCTTAGGAAGTTTCCACACACATTATGTGCTGTAAGAACCGATAACATTTATCAACAGCAGTACAGTATAAAAGCCCTAAAAAGTACACATTCTCCGCTGCCGCGAACAATCTAACAAATTGGCTGAGCTCTATGGGAAACCTCAGCGTGTTTGCTCAGGCTCACTTGAAGTGCAAATAGTCATGAGTATTCATCACACCGAGTTATATTTTTTATGAAACAAACAAGTTGAACTGGCAGAATATTGCACTCAATCTGAAGAAAGGTATATTCTGCTAGTCTTGGACTTGACAGATTTTTTTAGGTAAAAACCCCTAATTAAATGTAACTTTCAGTCACAAAAATGGGAATTATTACCAAAAAAAAAAAAAAAAAGCAACCTGAAACCTTTTTGTGAGATTTGTTTTTATATATAATTATGCTGGTTCCCACAGTTAGACTATGAATAAGCTTCTAATAATAAGCTCTCGGTGTTCTTTCTGACATGGTGAAGGGATTCTTTACAAAGCTTTCAAACTGAAGAAACTGAACAGAAGGAAAACTCTTGAGACACAGCGGTTCATTACAGGACGTGTTCTTCAGCTGGATAAATTGAAGGAGTGGCACCTTTGTAAAAAAACTCCAGATCATATGCCTCCAGCAAGGAACAGATTAAAAGGACAAACAAACAGAACTGTCACATCAGAACCATCGCCCACTACCTTGGCCCTTTCCAATTATCAACATTTCCAAAAGCAGTTCTTCCACTTCTGAGCTGTAAGTTTACCTGAAAAGCTTTTTATAAATTAAAATTGAATTTTGAAAAGGCAATCTTTAAGTAGGTTTCACTTGAGAACGTTAGCATTACATATATTGTATCGCGGCCATAAAATCGCTTTGTAAAATAGTATTGCCTTTCATGAATATAAATCTATGCATGCATATAATTTTAAAAATGTATATAATGCAGTTCATGCTGTGTATTTTATTAAAAATGCTGAATATTTATATTGTTAGATAACAATATTTTATGTTGTATTTATATTTCATATATTAAAATCATTTCTATTTTTTTTATGTGTACTTTACCCATAACCACATCCTTCTGAAAGGAGATTTAATGCTGGAAAGAATTATGTCAATCTTTAATCAGAGTTTAGTATATCTGCTAGTGTTTTGGAATATGGAAATTTAAAAATTTATTCTAAAATCAACAAGATTTAAATTAAAGCATGAACACTTTTTTTACAACTATAACAAAGCAATAGTAATTTAGATAGACATTTCTTCATGTATTGTTTCTGTTTTCTTCATAAAGCTTACTTTATTTAAAGACAAAGCTTACTGAGGTGACAGTTTGCTGATGGCACTACATTATTCAAGATAATAGGAATAGGGCTGAGTGAAAAAATGCAGAAGGGTGTTACGGAATTTTGTGACAGGATACAACAGCCAGTGAAGTTCATAGTAAATAAATGTAAATGAAGATACATAGGGGGAATAAATCTTAATTTTACTTGTTGGATAACATGCTTTGAAGTGAACATAATTACAGAATAAGATCTCAGAGTTATGACAGACATTTCCACAAAAATACCAGACCAATGTTCTGCAGTGGTTAAAAAGGCAAAGGTTAAAAAATGTCATGTAGCTCCCAGAAGAGCAGAAAGATGGAACAGGAATGATGGAGCAGACCTCGGAGAAAGAACTGGAAGGGGATCTGTGAAAGGAGAAGGTAGATGAGGGCTGGTTGTTTGTTATCATTTCCAGTTCAAGGCCTGGGGACATCAAGTGAAGCTATGGGAACCGGGCGCAAAAGAACAAAAAAAGGCGGGGGCTCTTCAGACAATGGCTGTTTGAGCTCTGGAACCACTTTGCCAGAGGATGTTGTGGACAATTAGAGTTTAAATGGGTCACCGGGAGACTGAGCAAGTTTATGCAAGAGAGATCAGCTTTATTTCCTTGTACTTGTTTACAGATTTCTTAATTCATTTTTTATATTTTTTTTCAGACCACGACTCTCAAGACATCCTCGTGTCATACAGTTTATTTCCAAACCGAAGACTGACGGTGGTATGCTAAATTAATACTTCAGCCTGTAATTATAATAATTCCTAATAGCTTCATAATACTGCCTGGAAAAAACATTGACGGCTTTCCAAGGCTAGCGGCGAGACCTTGATTCCGAGGAGTGTGACCTTCACTCTGCGGATGCTTACTGGCAAGTCAGCAGAAGATAACCTTAGGATAAACAAAACGCCTCAGGCGGGCGGCAGCGGTTCCCTCACGACACACCCACCCCGCCACCACAGGGGCCCCGGCGCCGCCGGCGGGAGGGGCGTGGCTCCGCCGGCGAGGCGGGGAAAAGGGGGGGCCAGCGCGGCCTGCGATTGGCTCGGGGTCACGTGACGGGAGGGGAGGCGGGAACCCGCGGCGCCGCAGCCGCGCCGCTTTATAGGGTGCGGCCCGCTGCGGGGAGCGCGCGGGTATTGCTGCTGGCGGGGAGCGGGCGCCGGGCGGGTGAGGGGGCGCGCGCGCGGGGGGCTGCAGCCATTGGGCACGCGCCGCGCTTGCACTGGGGCCGTTAGGGACGGGCCGCGGGCGGGCGGCAGCGTTGCGGCGTTCGGGGCTTGGCGGGCTGCGGGCTCGGCTCCCCATTGGCTGCGCGGCGGCGGGGGGCGGGGCCGTGGAGTCGGGGGGGGGGGGCGGGCGCTGCGCTGCGCTCCCGCCATTTTGGGTGTGCGGCTCCCTGAGGGGCAGGGTGGGCGGGCAGCGGCATGGGGGTGGGGGGGTGTCCCGCTCCCAAGTGCCCTCCTCAGCCGGCTGTGGGCCGCCGGGGCTCGGTAACCGTGTGAGCTGTGCGGGGTTTCAGTGCTGTGGTAAGGGGCTATGAGGCGATGTGGCGGTGTTACGCTGTTTCTGAGGTGGTGTTGCGGTACTCCGGTGTTTCTGAAGCACAGTTGCAGCCAAACGTGCTCATCTCTATATCTGTTTATTTATTTTTTTTTCCTCTGTAGTGATCCTATGAATTCCAAAATGAAACAAAAGTTGAACGCGGAGAAGTCATCGGGATCTTTGCAGGTATAAGCTCTGACGTGTTGCAACTGAGGTACAGAGGCAGATAAAGAATAGAAAATACATGCTGAAATTTGTCAAGGCTGCCCGCATAAAGATGAAATTCATCAAGGTTGCCCAGAACATACTACTTGCCCTGTTCAGGCACTGTACAGGCCAGTGTCTGGGAAGCGGCCTGTCAGTCTGACACGAGCTTTGTATCCGAATGCAGAGGAATCTGTTGCAGTGTGTTCCCACCTGATTTACCTCCTGTTGGCTTGGGTAATGTCCTGGTGTGAAGTGTGTTGGCTTGGGAACGCTGTGTCCTGCTCGGGCATATGTGTTCGTGGCTACTTTTTTAAATGCTCAACAAGCTGTTTTAATTTGACATTGAGGTAGCTTGCTATCTGTCCATGTGACTTTTAGATGCCAGCTACCTGTTGTATTTCAAGTACCGAATCAGTCTAGCTGCTAGGACTCTGCAAAGTAAGCTTTATAACCTTTACCCTTTATTGGGAGGAACTTTTAGAACTAAATCCATCTTGACCTGAGCATGCTTTTAACTGAAGTATGTAAGTAGGTTTCTTTCCAAGCCAGCTTAAAGAACTATAGTTGCCTTGGAATTGATGTTTCCACTAACTTTCTTTTTTTAAGAGATAACTGATTAGAAGTTACCCAAGTTTATAATTCACTTACTCTTGGTACAAGACTATTTTGTGGCTAAATGTAGACCCTAATTGGAGTTGTACAAATGCAATATAAAATAGTCTAATAGCCTCTATCATGAGGGTAGAGAGACTGTAATGAGAATTTATGGTATTAATGACAGCAGCCATTTGATAGGTCAGGCTTCTTGTAATTTCACATAAATACTTATGTGCCATGGGTTAACTCAGGTATTGGTCAATAGTTCTTTGGCGGAGTATACTTAACTCTAATCCTCAATAGCAGCAAGCAGTGTCTGACACACGGCGTGATTCCTGTTCCCACAGTAGTTAGTGTTTGTCCTGCAGTTCAACAGCAGGGTAATTGGTGGCAGAAACTACCGTGGGAAAGGCGAACTCTTGTCATACGAAGTACAGTGTGAATCAGTAACTTTCTCACGCTGGTGTGGCATTGTATTCTGGCTGTTTTTGCTTGGTTGTCTGCCATTGTTTGCTATCCCATGGTGGCCATGTAACCAACCCAATCAGAAATCTTTAATGCAGGAAATAGGTATTTATGCATGACAAGAAAGGTGATAAACATACTGTTTATACAAAACAATGGCCTGTCTGGATCCAAGCAAGGAAGCCCTTAACTCTAGTTTGGTGGATAATTGAAGCAACATGTCTATTTAAATGAGCGCCACTTGAGGGTGTGTTCATAGGTAATAAAAACGGGTATGGCTTAAAGTAATGTGAATGCCTTTGCTAAGTAAACTTGCAGTAGCAGCCACTTCTGTCTGTGTCCCCTCAGAGACTGATGCTGCTGTTGTCAAGTACACCTGTGGGAGCTTCAGCTATATTGTATGCGTGCCTCTGCATTTTAAATGGCCTTGAAATCTAGTCATAATATTTCTGCTATGACTTCTTCAGGTTCCCTTATGAAGGCTAAGGGTAGAGACTGAGCATAACTTCATATGATTAAGATCATCTCTGCTGTAAATGATTAGATCCCTTTTTTGCACAAGCCTTGAAATAGGCTTAAGTATCATCTTTTCTGGAAGAGATGAGCCATGGGTTATAGTAGTGGACGCATGATAAACTTGTGAGTTTCTGTTTATGTAGAAAAGTGTGGCAGCCCTCTGAAGCAAGGTTTGTCTTTTCAGAAATACTTCACAGACGCTGCATGCAGTGCTGCCCCAAGACAGACTCTTAAAATGATTCAGCCTTCAGCAAAAGGTTGCCTGGTTGGCAGAAGTAAAGAGGTATGCATTAGAAGATCACTTGTAGTTGTGTAGTTATTTCTACTTGTAGTGAAAT
This sequence comes from Anser cygnoides, assembly GCF_040182565.1. Lineage (NCBI taxonomy): Eukaryota > Metazoa > Chordata > Aves > Anseriformes > Anatidae > Anser > Anser cygnoides. Next base: position 100,233,866 of record NC_089874.1, on the reverse strand, counting down.
GCTTTTGAACTTTAATGGAAAAAGCATAGAATCCACTAACTAGTGGCTTACTAGCCACTGAGGCTTACTATTTTAGTAATAATATTAAAAACTAGTTACCTTGGAGTACTTCAGGAAAAATGTTCGACACTCTTCTTGTGTTAAGCATGTTTATTAAGGATGTTGTCTGTAAGCTTGAACTAGTAAAGAAACTGGAGCTGGTAGACTTGCTTGTTGTTATGGGTAAGCTGACTTAAATTAAGTTCTGTTTTTTTAAACTGCTTAGAAGTTAAACCTGTGTGTCTTACGCAGAAGAAATCTTCAGTCAAAAGGAAACTCTGGAATAACAAGTTGACTTCCTCAACTTGTAAAGCTGAGGTGCCTGTGGACAAAGAGCAAGAAAATGAGAATATAGATGATGCCATTCAAGCTGTAGATCTCATTAAAAGTATGTGGTAATTCTTGAAATATTTTGTTCCACTTAACATCCTGATGGGAGCATAGCATTCTAACTTGAAGCATGGTTTCTTTGTCAGCTAGATAAGCATTTTGTGTTTTTATGTTACACTTAGTGGGTATTTCCTCTGTAGTATGGTGAATAAAGTATATCTGTCTGCTGTTCAGTAGTTCCAGATACCAGTTACCGTAAACTCATTGTGTGCAGTGCTGAGAAGTCCAGTAGTTCATTATTTTAGCTTATCTACAAGCTTTCAGATGACTAAGTTAAAATGAAAGTCTGTCTTGATGTAGTATGCTGCTGCAGAAACTCCCTAGTTTCTCAGGACCGGTATAAAATATCTTTAGTTTAATGGGAGACTGAAGTTCAGTGTGGATGGTGACTTGGGAATAAGACTTCTGTCTTCCATAAAGTACAAGTTAAGGCTGGGAGTTGTAAACGTGACCATCCGTCTTAACACAGCATGCTGTCATGCCTGAAGCAGTTTCTAGAAGACTCAGCCTGTATAGCCATTAATACAGTGTGGGATTTTTGTCTTCTGTAAACTCATGTTTCTAATTGTAAATTTACAACAAATCCTGTGGAAAAACACTACACGGAATTCTTATTCTTGCAGTATAAAGAACACTTGTATACAGGTTAGGTTTCTTAAGATGATCTCCGGAGTTCAGTCCTAGGCATGGACTTACTGTATCTTCTTACTTCAGAAAGTCCTTCATCTCAATACTGGAAGGAAGTGGCTGAAGAAAGGAGGAAGGCTCTGTATGAGGTTCTTCAAGAAAATGAAAAGGTAGCTAGTGAAAGATAAGGAACTTTGGTACCACTGGCTATTGTCCTTCTGTTTTAACATCTTGTTTCTTGAACACAGTTGCACAAAGAAATTGAACAAAAAGATGGTGAAATTGCCCGCCTAAAGGAAGAGAACGAAGAACTAATGTCACTGGCTGAACATGTGCATTATATGACCAGCATGATTGAGGTACTTAAAGGCAGTGTTGTAGAGCAAAAGATGTGAGAAATCAACAAGGATATTTTAACAAATAATGACTGGTCTAAAAAGTTTATTTAAAGAAATTCTGTTCCCTCCAAACGCATAATGGATAAAAAAAAAGTTCATGTAAGAAAACTGATAACTCACACTGAGTTTTTGTACAGAGCTTTTAATATAAACTTAAGCTTTTACTGGCCAGGAGAGCACATTTCTGCACTTTGAGCAAAGTTTTGGAAGACAACTGTGTCTCAGTGCAAAATCTAGCTAAGGCTGATTCCATTAGCTAGTAAATAGTTTAGGAAAAAATACATATTTATTTTGCACTTTAAATTGCAGACCTAAAGTAGGTTAACTTCCGAAGGTATAGATGAAACTACACAGCTGCTATACTTCAGAGTTCCCTGTGGACAGGTATCCTTGTCACTGATTCTGTGGAAACAGAAATTGTCTGTAACAGCTCCTGAAACTGAAAAATACATAGCCATGGAACCTGGAAAATGATAACTGAGGTTGTTTTTGTACAGATTGAGCTCTCAACTGGGATAGGAGGCTAAGTGCCTGGCAGATTATTTCAACTTTGATTGGACCGGGGAGGCGGTAATTAAGTTAAAGATTATTGTGAACTACTCGATTAAGAAAGAAGTAAACTTCATCAAGTTAACTTTCAGTTAGGACTGAACTAAAAAAAATTGCACTAAGACTCCACTGCTTTGTTCCACCTGACCTTGGTTTTCAGGCAGTGCTGACTGTTAGTGAAACTTAGGCAGAAATTAAATGACTTAAGGTTCTAACGTAGTGGGTCCTACCTGTGGTCCCTCAGTAGTTAACTTATTAACTGTAAGCTGTTCATTTCTAAGGCTTTAGTTCAAGAAGGCAGCAGAGCTGAGCCTTAAGATCAGAGTAGGTTAAAAACTTGTTGTAGTTTGTTAATCAAGTGCTAGAAGTTACTGTGTCTTCTAGTTATTCTAGACTTAATGTAACTTATCTCTGGTTAAAAAGTGAATTGAATGTGTTAGTTTAAGTTTAGGAAAATGATTGTAGTATATAATGCTATAGATAAATTTGGTTGTTTAATCCTTTATGCGGTATTTCACTGGCTACTACTCAGTGTGAACTTGGTACTTTCTCTGTCCTTTGCATTTTTCCAGAGGTTAACAGGGCAAGAAACCGACAATCTCAAGACATTGAGAAGTCTGGCTTTAGAGGAATCCAAACAAGAAAATGAAGAATTTAACCCAGGAGATGATGCAGACAGTAGTTCTGAAGAAGGGCCATTGCAAGAATCATGTGGGTTAGGGAAGAGTATATCAGACGATACTTCAAGTGAAGCAAATTACTGACAGCTGGAGTGATGACCTTAAATAGGCTTGTGTATATGCCTTCTTTTAACTGCAGACTTCCCCTTGAAAGGATATACTAAAACTTTCCAGGTATAGAAGCTTGTGGGAGCATTGCAGATAGTGGTTTTTAACTGGAATTATGTAGCAGTGAGTATTTGTATACTGCTTGTAAAGCTTGTTACAGGCTGCAGTTAATTGCTTGTTTAAAGTCCAAATACTGTGTATTTTGAACTGTTGTGTAAATATCATTTGGTCTGACATGACATGTGAAAACTGATAAATAAATCTTTGCCTTACTAAAACAGCCTCTTTTTTGAGCAGAGAAAATAGCTGGTTCCAGGTTCAGAAGTCAGATGTGGCTACTGTAGATGGAAGTTTCCTGACTATTTGGGGGGAGTGCCTGGGCAGCATTCTGGAGAACAGAATTGTTTTGGGGGGATAGGAGAAAGGAAAAGCCAAAGGGAGGGGAAAAAAAAAAAAAGGAACTTGTGCTGTTGGTGAGACTTCAAAAAATCTGAAGAATGGGTAGTAAGACTCAAAGATCTTAAGGTTTAATTAGATTTATGCTTTTCAGGCTCCATAAATCACTACCTCTGCCTTTTAAAGGAGCCTTTTCTAAGATGTGTGAGAGCTGAAGTGGAAAGTATTGGTGTTCTGGAAATACTTTTGCTTTTTTATTTATAGAATAGTTCAGTTGTAAGGGACCTACAGCTACCATTGAGGCCAACTGCCTGACTGCTTCAGACCTAACCAAAAGTGAAAGCATGTTACTGAGGGCATTATTCAAACCTCTCTTGAACACTGCCAGGCATAGGGCATCAACCACCTCCCTAGGAAGCCTGTTCCAATGTTTGACCAACCTCATGGTAAAGAAATTTATTCTGATGTTCAGCCTGATCCTCCCCTGGTGCAGCTTTGTGCTGTTCCCCTGTGAACTGTCCTTGTTTCCCAGGGAGAAGAGACCAGCACCTCCGTTTCCACTTGTAGAAAGCCGCAGAGAGCGATGAGGTGCCTCAGAGCTTCCTTTTTCTCCCAACTAGATGGACCAGGCGTCCCCAGCCTCTCCTCACAGGCCATGCCTTCCAGCCCTGTTACCAGCACCCCCAGGTCCCCTTCTGCTGCTGTGCTCTCGCCTGGCATTCCTCTGCCCCAGGTGCAGAACCCAGCAGTTGCCTTTGAACTTCACGCTCTTGCTGATTGTCCAGCTCTCCAAGGTATCGAGATCCCTCTGCAAGGCCTCTTGTCCCTTTGTGAAAAGATGAGGCGGGATGTTCATGCTGATTTTCAGCAGCTGTGCTGAAAGCTCGATGGACACAAAGCAGCCTGTGCTTCAGAGCTGTTCTGAAAGGAAACTCAATGTCTGTTTTCAAAGTATTGTTGCAGTATTTACCAAGGCACAAGGCAATATGCTTACCAATGAAAAGTTTTGAAGTGTTCATAAGGAAAAAAAGCACACTTTTAAACTTTTGATCTGGTATCCATATGGAGAAAACTTGCTTGCAGTTGCTTGTGCTGAGGTAGAAGGGAGGATAAATTGAATGCAGGTTTTCTAGTCCTGAGTGAACTTTGAGCAGTTCTGTAAATAACAGGGTCTTCCCTGGACAGGCGTTAAAAGATGGTGGCTATTGCAATACCTTGCATAGAGCTTAATGTCAAATGACTTTTAGAGGGTAGAAATAATCAGGGATTGTGGTTTATGGATTTCTATTGGGCCCTGCCAAAATGGGTGCTTCAGGGTGTGCATAAACACCTGTGGAGTTATCAGATGGGTTTCTGTAGATTCCTTCTGTATATTGTTCAGTCCATGTGGGTACTGCCTGATAGATGTTTCACAACAGATCTCAGTGGGAATGTCAGAACCATTATAGGAAGCATTCTGGCTTCCATTTAATCTGGCATCTGGCAAACACAGAGTAAATCATCATGTTTTCCTGGAAATGTAAAAAGGAGATGACACCTTCCAATTGTGCTCTGGAGGACTAAACATAATCCTTTCCAACACAGTGCAGAAACAGTGGCAAGGATATTTCCTTTAACTTGCACTAATGCTCTGTTTAACAAAAATTAAAATAAAAAATACTAGGTTACTCTTTTGTAGAATAACCCTGATTTTCTGTTCAAGAGAAATGGTTAATACATTCAAGTGACTTTATTGCTTAGATTCTAAGATAGGGGAGGATTTTCATACCAAAGTAGTTCTTCGGTAGTAGTAAGTGAAGAAACAGACAAAACTTAACTTGTTGGAATAGTTCTATAATGCAGTGCAATTTAGTTTAAATTATTTGTAGCTTATAGCTGTTCTTCAGAGGTGGCTTTGTTTTTCAACAGCTGGAGCATTTTGCATTTTCTCAAAGCTGTAGAAAGCTGTAAAGCTCTCTTGTGTAACTTTTTGGCCCGTCAGACCAATCCAACCAAGGCAACGTTTGCAGCTTCTGCAGCTTTTTTCCTTTCCACCTGCAGTACAGGTGTTACGGCTAGAACAAAGAGCTGTCAGAACATAAATCCAGAATTTGCATGCATCATCTTGGTCTGGCTCTGGTTTCTTATTTCCATTAAGATGGTCAAGAAGAATGTTTATTAGTTTTAAATTGTGAGCTTTCTTGATTCTTTGTATTTAAATAAGAAAGGCAAGACAGTCCCCTGACTACCTTTCCTTCTGTTGAAATAGACTGTGTGCAAAGTAAATCTTGCACGTCCTTCATGTATCCTGCATACATTGAAGCATTTGGCCGAAATGTAACAGATCTTATTTCAAAAGTACACGGGTCAGTTAGTAATGCAGTATGCTTGCACTGGAAGCCTCTAAAGGAAAGCAGTTACAGTGTTACTAGCTTCAGTTCATTATCAGAGAAGTTTGCTGCCTAAACTCCTGAAAAAGCATGCTGCAGGAGAAGACCAGCTGTCAGATGAGTGGTGGTAGAGGAATTGAACCCACATGTGTTCTTTATCCATCACAGACGCATTGGACCTCGATCAAGTAATATCTCCCTGTTATATCAGAAATACTAGTATATAAAAATACTGCTCGGGGGCTTAGTGCTGCTGCATTCATCGCTGTTTAAAATGTTCTAAAACGGTTGAGTTTTAATTATTGACTTGAAAATTCCTCAGGGTTTTTTAAACATGGAGTAGAATTGTCATATGTAGTAAGTGAAAAAACTTTGTATGCGTGTGTGAAAGATTTATCAAGTTTGTAGAAATTATATATGGGTTTATAATTAGTTTCATTACAAACTTCCGACCTTTTTATTTCTGGTTAAATATGTAGGGAAACTCATGTAACACTGAAACACAACTGTGTAACCGCTGAAAATCAACTTCACTAAAAAACAAAGAAATTTCATATTCAGCTAAATTACAAATAATGTTGTCTGAATTCTGGAACCTAACTGGAGAATGTGATTTTTCCAAGGAGTTGTAAATGCTTTTGTACAGCAACCTGACCAGTGTGCTGACTCCTTTTCATGGTACAGGCTACGGCCACACTTTTGTCTTTCCCTGAAGGATCTGAGGCCTCCCATATGTGGGATGCATCTACTGGGTCCTGGCACTCCTCCATAAAAAGATGTGCTTGTCCTGAGGATAGAATTTCAGGTATGTAAGACTGAAGCGCTGGGAGTCAGGACGTTTGCAGATGTCAGATGTTTCCAGAAGAAACAGCTGTGCAGGGACTAGCAGAGGCAAGCAGTCATGGGGCTGGGGGAGGTTTGTGTGAGGAAGAACACTTTAATTGAAGACAGGTTTAGCAAAAACAACAATTAGAGTGTAAATGCCCATTGTATTTAAGACAATGCACAGAGAAGTGAATTAGACCATAATAACTGCTTGGCTGGGCAACTGAAATTCTTGGTGTTTGGCATTGTATTGCTTACCTGAGAGCCTGCAGCGTTGTCCTGTGTTGCAGCCTTTGCACAAATAACTGAGCTGATCATTGATTTTTATTTATTTTTATTTTTATTTTTTGCAAGGAAGTACACTGCATATTCATTTACTTTTCCTTAAGGGCCATCGAAGATTGTTTCAGAACTGGGTTTGAGATTTTGAGCAGCAGGTTTGAAAACCTGCCAAGCCCATGTGCTAGTAGTGCTCTGTTTTGCGACTGAATTGCATTGTTACCAGCTTTTTATTCAGAACATGCTTGTGTACTGTTAATGTATTTTTTCCATTTATATAATAACAGTAGTTCAGCAAATGATAAGGAGGCTCGGGCAACTTTATTTACTGTTTCTTTGTAGATCTAGCATCTCCCTGTGATTAAATGTGGTCAGTCATGTTCAGGGTTGATCCCTTGGGTACAATGATACGTCTGTGGTACCCTCAGGGGCATCTGAGCTATTTGAAGGGGGGAATTGTGGATCCTATCAGGTAGGATTGCACATCAGGGGTCCATAAGTTATACCAGACATACGAGGGGTCCGTAAGATATATCAGATATATATCAGGGGTCTTATAAGATATACAGGCTGGCATTCCTATTGACTTTCAATTTTGCATGGTTCAGGTCAGCAATCATCAGTATATGGCAGGTCTCAGTGTAGGGTAAAGCTATGTTAGATAGCTTTTCTCCTCCTGGTGACAGGAGCAGTCTTATGGATGGCAATGTGAGACGCTGGACAGGCTGACTTATGCTGCTGCTGTAGCTAGAGGCAGGAACCAGGAACCAGGCAGAACTCAGTGGTGACAGCAGCATGGTGGGGTCGTGAAAACCACAGTAGTTCGTAGCGTGAAGGACAAAATAGCAGGAATAAGCCACCAACAAAAATGTCAGGCAAACCCATTTTCCTGAGTATACTTTTCCTGGCAAGCTTTTCAGACTCCACCACTGCTGAGTCATTTTGGTACAGCAACTCTTTCCTAACCTACTTTTCTGGGGTGGCCGGGACCTTTAAATTTGTTAGTCAACCAGCTGCAGCCCCAAGAAAGAGGTTTTATAATTGCTGCTTGCCAGCTCTTTCTTTGCTAGCTGGGAAGTGTCCGTCTTGTTAACATTCACCTCTCTGCATTTGGGCTTTTTCCACTCCAAAGAGGAGAGCTCTTGCATTAATGCCTTAGGAAAAGGCAACATTGTGAGCTCTGGGAGCTTAAGAACACATAAGTTATGAGACAAATGTAATGGTTTGCTCTTTTTTATTTGCCTTCATGTTTTGGAAGGTTTAAGGCTCATTTTTTCAGGAGTTTGTAACACTGAGGGCAGAAACTACTGGGATTTGTTTAGTTTTGTTTGCAGTATTTTTTTTTTTCCATATGTTGTCATGAATCATGTCAGGATATGATTGTGATTTATTTACTTTTTTCCTACAACAGTGCTAGTGCTCAAAGTGAACTTTAGCATTTATACATCTATGTGCCAGGTACACAGTGACAACTGTCAGGTACGACAACAGGAACTAAACACTTCCACTCAATTTTTTGTGAATTTCCACATTGATTTTGAGAGCACAATTTGCTCCTGCCTGTTTTGTGTGAGCTATGTGTGTTTATATATATGTGGTTTTTAATTGTTAGAAGGGTGTAGTGGATCAGCTTTACATTAATAAACTCACTTTGAAATGAAGAAAAAGTAGATCAAACATATTATAAGCTCCGTTTAACTTAGTACCGGGGTGTGCGAGCAACCCTATGCTCTCTACAGCTTTGGCTCTTTGCTTTACAGGCAGTTCTGTGTTCCTCAGATCTGTGCCATATTGCAAAATTTTCTGAAGGTGAAAAGGATCACGTTCTGTCTGATAGGTCTCATTTTGTGTAGGAGGGAAAGAGTAATCGGTGAAAGCTTGGAGCCTGTTTTTGTTAACCTTCCTTGGTAAGTATCTTGAATGACACACAGTTGTTTTGCTCTGAACTTAAACTAGAAGTAGCTAGAAGTGTAGGGTGCTAGTGTTTGCTTGAAAGTAAGCTCATCTAACTAAGCAATGGATCAGAATGCAGTACCTGTGGTCTGATGACTTCATTGCTTTTCCCTTAGCAAAATTGTGTTCTGCTCTGTGATGCAAAAAACTATAACCAAGCAAGCTTTTTGGTAGGTGTTATATATTGTAGGAGCTTTTGTGTGATATGGGAATATAAGAACATTCCAGATTTCTTTCTAAACAGTATGCTTCTTGCTGATGCTCTGGGATGGGAGCAGGGGTGTGCACATTTGGAAAAATTGAAGAAGGAACATTGAGAGGACGTAGTCTTCACCTTGATTCCAAAATACTATTTTAGTTTAAAACTTGCTTTTATTTAATGTGCTTTGGTTCACCTCAGAGGTACAACTAAGCAGTAACTTTCACTGTTGTTTCATCCCCCTATTTTTCCTACCTTTCTGGTTTGTCTCTCTTCCATTTTCTAAAATAGTTTGCTGCTTACCTTCCCTCGGCCAGCAGAAAAATGAAAATGCACCACTTGTGCATACTAAAACATGAGCCAGTATTGCACCATTTCTCCCACTGCTCAAGAAGATGCAGTTCTGTCTGCCCTCATACAGGTATCTTTGCTATGTGTATTGTTCACTTGCTCTAATTTTTATTGTTTTGTCAGATCTTAATGTTCTTCCAAGTCTTAACATTGATATGTTATAAAACAAAGTATTTCTACTCTGTAGGAAATCTAGCAGTTGACTTCGTATAATTTAGCTCAACTTTTTTTTGTATTATAAAATCTTGTGGTTATCAGGCTTGAAAAGACAAGTATTCCCTATAGGTCTTTTCCCCTAATATAAGAAAGAAACTTTGGGTTTGCCCCAAATCCAGTTCCAACCAGGTAGTTACTACTGCGCTACCTACAAGGGTGGGAGGTGATTTCCACGATAGTTTGATGGTTACATGAGCTTCACAATGGAGAGGTTGCTGGTAGAATGAGGGACTATACATATGGAATGATGTGCTTAGTACTTAAAAAATAATCTTTATTATAACTTAAACGTGATAGGAAATAAGGTGAGTACAAATGCCACAAAACTAAAGGCAAAAAAAAAAAAGTCAGTACAAAAGAACACCTTGGAAGAATTCAGCTGATGGGACAAGTGTGGTACAAAACCCAGAACATGGTTATTTCACCTTCTGTATAAAGAGTCTATATCCCTCAGTAAACAAGTAAGCATTTTGACCTGTACAAAATGTACTTTTTTAATTAAAGGAAGAATATATGTATTTATAAATATACAGATATGTACATTGTTGTAACATTCACAGTTAAAAAAAAAAAAAACAACAAAAATCCAACAACAACAAAACCCAAAACAAACTCTGCCTGCCAACGTGTTTGGCGCACAAGGCTTCCTTTTGATGTGAATTGTTTGCAATCTTTTCTATGTAGTCTATGCAAATTTGGATACTTTAATTGACATCTAAATAGCATTTCATGCATAATGAACACAGTACAGGAACACTCTTCTGTTAAATCCTATTTACCTCCTCTGTTATCTTAAGGCTTATAATCAACAGCTTGAAGCACTGTCTTTCTTTCTTGCAGTGAAGGGAGCAAATGCATTCAGTTCACACTGTTTATTACTGCCTCCAAGGTCCACTTTAGTTTGTTCCAGTTCTTTATATTGAAATCGCTCTATAGAAGCTATCCTCCGCTAATTAGAGTGTATGAAATCCAATCCTGCTTGTAACTTGCAGGACAGAATGGCTGTGGGGACTTGTGCAATTAGCTGTACTCACTACTTCTTGGAATAAATAAATGCACGTTACCTTTTCATTTAGTTTTTCAAAACCTACGTGGTTGTTTGATCCCCCTCACAAATCTCTGGATTAATAATGGCTCATTGCTGGAGGGCAAGAGAAAGGAAATAAAAGACCAGCAGGGGCATTTAGAATGAGTCACTAAAGTGACACCTTCAGGAGTTTACATCACACTGTTTCTGGAGGCAAAACTTAAAAAAACTTGCTCTATATTTCAGGACTGAGACAGCAAAGTGGTGTGGGCCACTGGAGTGTTGCTGTGGACACTATGAGGCAGTATATGCTTGGCTCGGAGTTGCAGAGAAAGCTGCTTTGTAGTTCTGCGCAGGTAGCCTCCTACGAGTCCATTTCAGATATATATCATGTCTCAAGCTTTCACAACAACTTCAAGAAAGTAAATATAATACCCAATAAAATATATGAAGATGCCAGATTCTAAAAACCCACAGAAGTTTGCTTGAATAACTGCAATTACGTTACTACAAATCAGTCAAGAAAGTATGGTTCCTCAGCATCCAACCGTTCCATCATAAGCTGCAAAGAGGAGCCACTAGGAACTCTTCAGCTGGATTTTAGATTTTGCTTTTCCTCAAAGATGTGAATTGCTACATTTGGGGACATTCTCACAGAATTCTTCAAAGTATTCCTTCTACTTCACATGCTTAATTACAGCTCCATCCTACTTTCACGACTGTTAAAGTTAGGCAGGTTCTTTTCCACCTAAAAACCTGTAGTAGCTTCAGTTCCACGTCGACTTCCAACTTTGACAAATTCCCGGGGGAATTTGTCCAGCTGTTCGTATGCCAGTCTCCCATCTTCACCTGAACACAAAACGTTAAAGCATAATAGCATGCTGTATCATTGCCATGCAGCATTTAAACTACTGGATTCTCTGCTGTTAGAAAAGACTGACCTGCCAGTAACTGCTTTCCCTTCTTAAAATTTCTTATATTGTTGAAGGCAACTTCAGAAATTAATTGGAAAAATTAAGCGTGCTTCTCAAGGTGTTACTTAAGGGTTACTTGGAAAAAACAATGTTCAAATTACTCCTTAATTTACTCTTCTAGTTTGCTGATTTTATTCAGAGCAAAACAGAAGCAGCTGTGGCTTGTATGATTAGATAGCAGTATCTGTAAACTTGTTTTACTAAATGACCTACAGTGCTCAGCTGCAGCTGCAATGTGCTTGAGGCGGATGTTGTTTATCTGCTTCTAATTTAGACAATATAAAGTTTATCCTGTTCTCGCTTCCTGGCACTTTAAAGAAGTGACTCTAACCACATCTCCATATGAGATGCAGGACACAGATGCTGCTCTTCTACATCAGCACGGCATTTCTGGGGTAGCAATCACTGCATCACTGCTGCTTGTGGAACTAACAGAACATCAAACACAATCACAGTAGCTATGTGATTTCTAGGATGAACGTGAAAGGAGGCCGTGGTATACCTCAGAGAGACATCAATTAGGATATAAGCAGGTATAAAAACAGGCCAGTCACTCTCTTTCCTTGTACGGTTTTCCTTAATAAATGCATTGTATGGAATATTTGTTCATTTTTCAAATTAACTATGAAGTATTTCTTTTGTCAACTTCTCCTTTGCTATTTTTCCTTTTCTACTTCCTCTTCCAGAGCCAGACAGCTCAATTTCTTTCCTTTTGGTTCATTTTAATGATTTCTAGAATGAACAATTTATAAGAACATATATTTAAAACTTGTTTAAGTTTCTAGGTAACACGTTTTTCTTCATTTTAGAATCTCACACTTGTGTCTTGCAGGCATCTTACATGCTGCTTAGTCAAAAAAGAAAATGAAGTACTGCTCTAAAGCAGGCAACTCACCAAGTGAGAGCAGGGTTTCAGATGCAACTTTTCTGATGTCTTCATTGTCAGACTGGCAGAGCGTGACCAGCATTTTAATACTCTCAGTAGCCTGGAAATTGGAAAGAGAACCATATTAATACTGCATGTTACACTGTGTTTCAGTTTCAGAACGTTGCATTGAAGGATTGATCATCCTCTGCGTTTCCTTTCCCACTCTCTACGCAAATGCCATCTTGCATCCTTGGGCTCATCCTGAAAGGGTTCACCAGGCACTGGTACAAACCACATTTCATGACAGCATCCCCACCCCCCTGCCCTCACCCTCTTCATGTAGGGTGAGGTCTCTCGCTCCACCAGCTTCAGCCAGGAAATTGTGTAGGGTAAGCTGCTGGAGCACCAAGCTGTGAGTGTTCACCTTTTTGCAACACCAACATGGGAACCTCCATGCTTCAGGCATTGAGCCTAGAGGAGGGCCTTGCTGGGAACATGGGGAATGCAGTTTTCAGAGGTTCCCCTGAGGATGGGCATCTAGGAGAAGGCATATTTTCTACTATCAGTGCAGTCTCTCTAAATTTTCTACCCTATGCTCTACAACCATAAGTATCACTGACCAGCCACACCTGACACTTTTGGCTGGGTGAGAGGCTATGGGACAAGGCCATAAATGTGCCAAGGTACAAGTATGGCAGTGGGAAGGACAGGAGACAGGCAACAAGGGAATGTTTCACACTGAGCATGTCAAGCCTGGAGGTCTGAAAAGCCTGTTCTCACCAGCATAACTGCGTCTATAGCAACATTTTGGCTGGCCAGCCAAGTCACTTGAGTATTTCTGTAGGCTCCTCACTGACACCAGTGATGACCAACATTTCCACATTTTTGCCTTGCCTCTGCTATTTGGGGAAGAAAGCAAGGAATGATCCTGTTCTGCTCTGCGACAAAAATGTTAGGCCTTCGGAGAGTGCAGCTGTCATGGTGTCTCTAGACGTTATTTAATATGACAGGAATAGCACTGAGTGAAAGGGAAAGGGCAGGTGGCATGCCACGTGGAAGAAGCTCTGAGCTACAGAGTCAGTATCTGTGTAAGATCTGTTGATCCAAGAGCCATAGGTGGGCCCCGCGATGCTCCTGATCGAGGCTTATCTACCACAGCCATTAGATCTCATCACTCTGTATTGAGCTTGACTAAGGGTAAGTCTGCATGGATTGCATAGTGGTGACTGCACCTTTATACTGAAGTTAATGATGGAGCCAAGCAGCACAGAGTGTGCTGTGATCTGCAAAACCTCTTGGAGATGCAGGCTGGCACCTTGCGTGGTCAATCTGAGTTCCATGCTGAGGATGAGACTGCAATTGGGTTAGATCATCTACATGCGTGGTAGCCACCTACCAGTTGTAGCCTTCACATGTAATAATATCTTCTAGGAAGGCTTTAGCTTTTTTTCTGAAGATCCCAGAAGATGGAGGTCTGTTCCCTCAGTAATATTTTTTGCAGTAATTGCCATTCTCACTGTTCAGGATGCATTGAGACACACTGCTTGACTTACATCTCTTTGGCTCCCATTTCCACCACTGACTCTTGGTCTGCATTCTCCTGAGAGACCAAAAAGCACCACTGCACCCTGTATGCAGCAGAGGTGTAATGCCCCTTGACATCGCCTCCAAGAGACTCCTGATAGCATCTTGTTCAAGGAAAAACAGTTTTACATATATGCTCAATATTGGATTATGTGTTGGACAGTACCAATTCTGGCGGTTGCTATTGCAATTTCTATTTTGTCGTTTGCACCTCTCAGTTGTCCTTTTGTTAAAGTAACACCACATGCCACAACCGAATCCCTTGTCTCTTACCTTGAGGTATCTTAGAGCCAGGCAAGCTGCCTTCTGCAGCTGGAGGTTGGGCTGGGTTAGGGCTTCACAGTAATAAATCAAGGCCTGGAAACAGATAAAGAAGAGTAGCCATGAAAATGTCTGTGGCTGCGTGGCATTGCCACCCTGATGGACAGAGAGGGCTTGCTGCCCTTCTCCTGACGGTGTGCAGGTGGGACCGAGGCACAGCCCTGGCTGCAGGCGAGGTGATGGGTAACTCCTTACAGCAGCTCCAGGCCAGGCCACTCGTTACAGCTCCTTGGGAGTGTGTTGTCTCGGGCCAGTTTTTGATGAGTAAATATTCACATCTGTGAGAAGCACAGTCTGGCACCCCTGGGGGCCTTTCTACATGAGTCAGTGAAGAGCAAGTGGGACCTGAGGTCTGAACAGCACAGGAGCTGACCCCTGAGTAGGTCTTTCTAACGTAGGGGTAGTGAAGAACAGGACGGGATGGAACCCCAAGGGACTGAAAGGAACGATTACAAGGTTGGCAAGAGCTGCTAGACCACTTTACTCCTTGGCCCTAAAAATTACTAACTATTGCTGAGCAAAAAAAAAGTGTGAGCAGCTGAACTTGGTGGCTGTTGGGTGCATAATGCCTTCATATGAGGCACTTTGTGGTCTTTCCCGTAGGTAGTGAACCCGCTATCAACTACATACATCCGTTCCAGGAGAAGGTTGTTTTTCCCTGACATGCTGCCTCCATGAAGCTGGGGAGCGGGAAGGGTGGCATGAGATACCAAGAGGTTGCAAAAATGGAAAATAAAATGGGAGGGCAAGCAAAGATTGGTCTGGAGTGACAGAGAAGAGCAGCAAAGAGTGAGCTCCTTTATTCTCCTCCCTGTGCCTTCTTTCTGCCACCTTGCCTCTTCCAACTGCCCTTCCTGTCGCTCAATCCTGACCAGGAACAAGAAGATAGTAGAGAAAGGTCTGCCATGAACAGGTAGAAAACAACCCCTAATTCCCTCATATTCCTTTTCTCCCATCTCTTTAATTTCTGTGTTTAATCTGGCCCTGCTTGTTGACTAGTATCTGTGCTAGACCCCAGTCTTAGTTGGAAGATCCCATAGATGCCAGATTCCTTTGGAAAACAAACAAACAAACAAACAAAAAACCCCCTGAAGCCTATGTCTTTGTGCATTGATGATGCTGGAGCCTTGCCATGAAGCCAAGCCTGAGACAGGACAGCAGAAATGTTGAAATGTGGAAGACAGATGGAGACTGCAACATTTGTTAAGTATGTGCACAATTTTGGTTTGGTACCTGTTTAGTATAATGACAGGTAGAAGCAGACTGGCATAATGACAGAAATAAACCTGCCTATTTGCAGAAGAATTAGGTGGAAAATCCCTCTGGATCAGTTTAAATCAGGCTTGGAGCAATTATTTTATACATGTAGATGTTTGAGACACACAGGGAGAAAAAAAGTCATGATTATACTGGTCCCTTGTGTGATCGGTGATTTTCTGCCACTTACCTTCTCCCTGAAGTGCTTGTTTTCTGCAGTAGCTGTCAAAAGTGACGCCACAGTCTCACTGACTTCGTTTTTATTTTCATTGAGAAGTAAAGCCAAAGCTCTCAGAACTTCTTGCTGTGGTGGGAGGTTATTGGAATTTATTTTGGCCACGTTTTGATGCAGTTTTCCGTCCTTCACGGACTGCAGCATCTGAACCACAGAGGCTAGAAGTGCAAGAGGAAGGTCTTTGTTACTAGTTTCATCCTTTCAGTATTTCAGATTGTTCCTTTCCCCACCATCAGTCCTCAATTTTTACTACACACACAAAGGACAGATGAAAAATCCCCGTCTGGGCATTGCAGCATTGTGTTGTGTCTGCACAGGGAACCGTCTGGGCTTTAGGTTGGGACGGTTTCTCAGATATTCTTAAGGAGGGTATGAGTAGATGGGCTAGATGGGATGCTGTGGCACTTAAATCCTCACCAGAACAAGGGAAACCCAGTATCCTAGCTAATGTATTGACTTCCAGGGCATCTTTGTGAGAGTTTTTCCTAGGAGATTGTTGTCTCCCACCAAAAGCCAGGGCTAATGTGTTTCAGGAGTGAGCTGAAGTGCCTTTTTCCTTCCAGGCTTTTGAGGAAAAGCTCTCCCGTGTGCCCAAATAAAAGGGAAAACTAGGCAAGGTTCCTCAAACTGCCTCTCAACTCGAAAAGAAGAAGACCTGGCTTGCCAGGAATTGCACTCTAGCGTGCTCGGTGGAGAGTTTGCTTCCCTCTTTAGATCTCGGAGGCAGAGCCTGCCATCGACTGAGGTGCTGTGATCCCTCGGCTCCCGAGAAGAGCTCAGCACTTCAGAAAACATCTCCACAAAGGATGATGAAAGACTGAAACTCCATCAATGCTGTGGGCACAGAAAACTTCCTAGGCCTTGGGCCTGGCCCAGCACTGTCAGCTGTTTCCTAAAAAGTAACTCTTTCAGTATAGTTTTTTTCTCATTCAAATTTGGAAACAGAAGTGACAGAGGGTGTATCTGCATCAGCACCTTCCCTTTGATATGTACAAGTGTTCGGGTGCAGTCAGACTTGGCAACCAAGGCACTTCCTTGCCCCCTTTCCTCCCTCTTTTCTAAAATAATCCTCAGGCCTGAACTGTTTTGTGCTGAGCACAGGAAGATGTCAATGCATTTATTCCCCGTTAGACGCTATATTTTGTATACTCTACCTTCTTTTGCAAGCTGCAGCAAATAGCTTCCAAGATCATTAACGCTGTGGCTTGCAAAATAGTTGTAATACTGAAAGACGGTGATGATCTCTGAGGACATGGTGGAGTAGAGGACGGGCTCTGTCCGGTCCAGGATCTGAGACACCAGGATGCGGAAAACTGCAGGCAGCCACGGATAAAAGGACAGGTTAGTGAGAACAAAGCTGCTGGCATTCCTGCCTGAGTGTGTGGCATGCAGAAAGCTAGTCTCAGACACCGTCCTGGAGAGCAACAGGGAGGAAACCACTGCCCTGGGCGGGCACATGCCCACCTCTGAGCAAGTCAACCCTGTTCCAGCCCAGGGAGAGCTGGTCAACATAGCTGGAGCTCGAGATGTGGTACATCCCACCCCAAACAGCAACCTATCTTCAGGCAGACATACTTGAATGCCTATAAATTTCATCCCAGTGAACTGTAACAGGGCACAGACATTACATAGATAGGATTAAGTAAGAGGATTCCTATGTCATGGTATCACTTACAAATCTGTATTTGGGAATATGCTTTCCAATTACCCGATAAACCTTAAAATGATGTTTTCTTTTCACCTTTTTCTCCTATTCTGATCTGATTATTTCAGGCCTAAACTGTTTCAAGAATCATTGAATTAGTTTCCAAATGGGATCTTGGAGTCATGCCCAAACAGACCCCAAGGGGTTGGAAAAGAAAGCACTGAGAGCTGAGTAAAGCCCAGTACGCAACTGTTCTCCATTTTGATGACAGATAGCATTTTTTTTGCAGCAGCAGCAGGTGGTACCTGTTTCTGCAAGCCCTGGACATTCCTCATTCACAGTGGTGGCAAAATTAATATCCAGCTGCTTCATCATCTTGTCTGCAGATGTGTGATACACTCCTGAAGGACCGGTACATTTCATCCAGAAAGCCAGCAGCGACAGCTTCTTGTGGAACTCTGGGATTGCTGCAGGAGAAGACAAAAGGAACGATGAAACAAAGCTGTGCCAGGAGCACTGCCTTCCTAAATAGAAAAGGTGATAGGAGTGGAGGAAATCCACCCCATCCCGCTGATGGATGGTAGGTCACCCTGTGTCTTTACCTTCACAGAGTGTGGTCACATGCTGACCCCAAATTTGCCATTTCCCGCAGGAAGATGTGAGAAAATGTGCTCCTGATCCAGTTCTGGGCACTGATGTCTCATCCTTTTAAATACCATGAAATACTAGGGGAAATACTGGGAATACAAATGGTCTGCATGAGGCTGGCCCTTGTCCTAGCGTTGGGTAACCTTGTCCTCTGTGGCCTTGGGTAAGTCACTCAATTTTACCTTAATTTTCTGATGAAGTAAACACACCACGGTATATTTACCCATCCTGCCAGAGTACTCATGAGGGTGAATAACTACGTGTTTGCCAGACTCTTCCAAGGTATTAAAATAAATGCAACAACAACAAAAATATCTAAATAGCTCTCCACAGAGATGGCTAAAAATAGTCTTTGGGATAAACTGTTTGAGGAATTGTATTACGCCTTTGATGGAACAAGGCAGATCCAATCTTCCCTCGGGAAAGAGAGGTGGAGGTCAAATTTGGGTGGCAGAGGTGGCAGCACCCCCACCCCACTGCAGCTATTACCCCTGTCCATCACGCAGGATAAGGATGCCTTATCACCTGTTTATTTCTGGATAGCAGTGCTTAAGACAGAATAAGGCCCCTGATCAACTTCTGTGACTGCTGCTTCCGTTTGTAACTGTGAGATGTCCCTTGCTGTGGTGGCGTTTCCCACAGTCACAGCGAGCTCTGTGCAGCGATTATTTCAGCAGGCACACACGCCCAAACAAAGCCTTTCCAGAGGAAATCCCCTGAGACTTGTCTCTTACCATCGGTAAGGGAGGTAATGTTTCCCAAGTTCTCGGTGCTGATCTCTGCAATGTTCTCCATCACGAGGATCTGCCTAGACAGCTTATCCAGGAGGTCTCTTGCCACAAATGGTGTTTTGCTGGAGAACACAATTTGCTGATGGAGACAAGCGGGAAAGGAAGAACAGGAGTCATTGAAACCTCAGAACAAAACCTCCAAAAGCTGCTAGCTGCTACCTGAAGAAACGCAAAGGCAAATTCATTGCCTGCAATCATAGGATCTCCTTAACCTCAAATGTTTCTCATTTCTGTGATTTTTTATGGTCCTGGTTGATATTCATTGTTACCTCTACTTTTAATGTCTATGTCCAGATCCAGACGCCTGGGTACTCATTTGCATAATTTCTGATTTATACACTCTGGTAAGCTAAAGGAATCCATCATCATAAAGCTTAAAGCCAGAAAAGAGTATTAGTTTGATTTTCACATAGCATAGGCCATAGACTTCCAGGACGTACCTGCCTGGAGGCAAACCACAGGTTGCTCTTTTTCTGCTGTGTTTCAGCTCTGATCACCTACCCGGCTGCCTGTATTTGCTTGGTGCTTTCCCCTGGACAATACTCCTTGCTGCTGACATCTGCATTTTCTTCAGCAGTCCACTTCACTATCATTCATACTGAATCTGGACAGAGCTCAAGCCTGCCTCTCCCAGCTGCGTATTTACAGCGTACTCTTGTATTTAAGCCAAAACCGCCCTTTTTCTCATGCTTGTGAGTCAGCAGAGTGTCCAGCTCAGCACTAAGGGTACTGGAATCAGGATGGCTCTGTATTGCTTCAGTGGGCCTTTGAAAAAAAAAGCTAATTATATCTAAGGTTGAGGAGCCAAATAATTGTAAAGGGAAGTTGCAATACGTTTTGATTCAGCAACAAAACCCTGATGCCCTCACTTGCTAGAGTGGCTTGCTGGAGGTTTAAGATCGCATTTATCGTGCTTAGGTTCTGAAAAACCCTGCTAAAAGGCTGTGCTAGTTAGCCTTGAGTACGAATAGATGATTTTGATCTCCCAGAGAGACTGCTGTGTGCTACCTTTGCTGTGGTTTAGACTCTGTGGATGATTTAAAGCAGAGATTCTCCCCCTCGCATTGCAGAAATGGTTCTGCTTTTGAGCACCACAGCACTGCCTGGGGCTGGATCAGCCGGTGGGGCCACGGGCTCCTGCTTTACCGCTGAAGATCTGAGCTGCCTGAACCAGGGAGCGACCTCCCGGCCAGGAGCATCTCCTGGCGAAGCCGGCAGAGGTTCCTCACCCAGAGCAGTGCCTGCCCCGCCATCTGCCGATCTGCACCGGCGGCACCTGCTGCATGCCCCGTGGTTTGCTCGTCAGTTCTGCTCCCAGCTCTGAGCCCGGGACCGAAACGACAGGAGCTGTTGCGGTACCTGGATGAGCTGCGTGCAATACTGCAGGTGCTTAACTATGGTAATGTCGAGGCTGTCGCTCCCCGTGGTGAGTGGCAGAGGGCTGCCGGCCACGCTGGTGCCGACACCCGTGTCCTCGGTGAGCGCTTCGCTGAGGTGGCCCCTGGCCTCGGGGTGCTCCGGCCTGTAACTGCGGAGGGAGGAGGAGGTCAGTGGGGGCCAGCGGCCGCCGCGGCAGACAGACACACGCTCACGCAGCGAGACGGGCAACGAGCATGGGAGAAGAGCCAAAAGCAGCGCTCTGGGACCACACAGCCCTCGGAAAGCCAGAAACCTGGTGATGAAGACATCATGTCACACGTGAGCAGTGGTGCCCGGGTGCAGAGCGGCCGTGCGCTCGGTGGGGACAGGCCTCTTCCACGGTGCCCTGGCTCGTTTGCCTTGAGCAACGCCAAGCAAGCCTCTTTGACCTGCGGCTGCGGTCGCACGTTGGTGCAGACCCCAGGAGAAAACACCCATCTGCTGATAAATCGTCTCCCCCACTGGCCAGGACGAAGCAGCGTTACAGCTTGTGCCACCTCAAGCACTGAGCTGCTGAGAGCGGATCGAGGCTGTCGGTATCTTCCTGGTGCCAAATTTAAGACTCATTGCAGGAGGAAAAGAAAACCACTGCTGGAGTAAGGGACATGATGTTTTCATAGGCCGTTTTAGGCACACTGTGTACAGCTTCGTTTGCCAGTAGTTTCTGTAAGAGGGTAAAGCTATTCTCACTGTGTTTTAAATCATTATTTCCAACTTTGTCTTGTACAAATGATCCTCCCTGTGTTTAAATGCAAAGCCCAAGGTCAGTCCCCAGACTGCAAGCGTGCTTGGCTGCAAGTTCAGAAGTGTCAGCACTTGTGATCTTTGCACTGAGTCACACACGCATCTAAAAATGGAAGCAGGAATCCACGCTGTCTGGGGATCAGCCTGAGGGGAAAAATGGGATTTTAACTTCTACTTTAAGATTTTAGTTAGCTTCCGAGTTAGCTTGTTAGTAACTTAAATTTCTTCTGCTTAAGTTGAACTTATGCTGAAGCGCCTGGCTAAAGCCAGATCTTAAATCCATGCAGACTGAACTGAGCTCAGAGTGCCAGTGTAGCAAGCAACACAATTTTCCAAGTTTTTCTTCCCACCAAGTCTTAGTCTGGAGGGAGACAGCACAGCGAGATGGATGGGAACTGAATGGTCATTGCTTGTTTGTACTCAAAATTGCTTTGAACAGGCCATGATAAGATGTGAGAAGTATAACTCCCTTGTTAGAAAGCATTTTCTAACATTTTTCTAATGCATTTTTCTAATTTCTGGGATTTTAGGGAACCAAGTTAGAATTTTCTTTTTTTCTACGTCTAGCGCCACACGTGTGCCTGTTGGGCTTCGTGTCAGTGCCGAGGATGCAAACATGCTTTTAGGATTTAATGATTGAAACACAGCATCTTACAGTCACACAACAATGGCAAACCACGACACAAAACAACACAGCTCTTTTTTTTTTTTTTTTTTTTTTCTTTTTCCCTCAGAAAGACCAGAAGTGATGAAAGAAGGGCAGGTAACACGCAGGGCCATGGACAGAGTACCAGTCATCACTCTTACATTCCAAAGGAAACCTACACCATGCTGCTTAAATCTGGCCCTGTGTTATTGTTATTGACAAGCTTAATCCACTGCAAAGACTCATTCGGCTAGAGAGAAAAGACAAAGGGAGGGGGGGGAAAAACCACAGAGGAATTAGTAATTACATCCAAGGAAAACCAGGTCCAAACCTATGTCAAGGAAGAGGCTCTGCCAGTATTGATGTCAGGTTAATTTAATTTACCCATCTGTTTGCGGGGAGTGGGGGCAGATTGTGCATATTTGAACAGGAAGAAAATTATCCTGGAAGCTAAAGATTTGGTACACAGCAGCCACAGGAAACCCTCTGACCCTATAAACTCCTCAAGGATTAGTCGGTCTTCCTTGAATAACGTGTGCACCGGGATCCTCTGTTAGTGACAAAGAGCTAGGGTATCAGTTTGGCTTAAGCATAGCTGGCACTTACTACAAACTTACCTATTCTTCTCAATCTCAGTGTCTGAAAATACTGAGTCTGCACCTCCTCCACCATTACAAACCTCCTCACCACCACCATCCTCATCATCAAAGTCAGAGGTGTTCAGGAAATCAAAGCTTTCTAAAGCACTTTCAACTGTTAGACTTAAACTGGAGGACCTGCTTCGGGTTACTGCTGGCTTGCACTGCAAAGGCAGAACGAACCAATGAAAACCCCAGATATTAGCTACTACTGAAAGAAAAAAATAAATAAATGATAAAGCTTAAAACTTTAAAATTCTTCATTTTATTTTTAAAACTTCATTTTATTGGGTATTTCACTTCAAACCTTCATATTCATAGCAAATACAATCAAAGCCTGAGAACTGGAAAACCCTTCCCTTCCTCCACCCCTCCCCATCCTACCCCTTCTCTTCCCCAAAGGAAAACCCTCAAAGGCAAGATTTGGTGTGTTTTATAGAAACAAGGAGTACATCTTGAGTCCAAGTGACACGGCTTTCAGCATCCTCCAGAAGGAGAGACGGTAATTAATGCATTGGAAGGTGAAAAGGAAAGGCACATTCCATAATTTCTGTTACACGTACAGGAGCTGAGTTATACGTATATATCCAATGGCACTATTGAATTTACTTCAGATGCAACTCCAAAGGAGCTTATCCAGGAATTAATTTGGTCCCATATCTGCAGATGGATGAGAGGGCTTTTGTGGCCGTTGAAGCCACGTGGCTTACCAAGGAAAAGCCAATCACGCATCAGATGCCTAGGTGACGGGAAAAGGCAGTATTACAACCTGTGAATCAACAGCACCTAGAGAGGGGGGAAGCCATCCTATCTCACTGCTGGGAAGAAACGTGACTGCAGCCTTGCTGGTGCTGTGGGAAGCGTCAAAGGTCCAGGTCCCATGTGGTGATTCATCCAGACTGCCCATAGGCTTGCTTCCAGGTCACCTCGCAAGAGATGACGACGAGTCAGTAACTTGAGGGCTCACCCCGTCATCGGTTTGTGCAGTGACTTCTTACACCTTGAGCCCCACGCGATTGTCTGACCAGAAACAGCCAGGAGCCAGCGGTGCAGTTCCAGAGCTGCGTCTTCCAGTCCTGAGTAAGAACCAGGACTTTGCTTCGTCTCGTAAAAAAAAAAAAATCAAGTTGGCCTCCAAGTTCTGGCTCAGCTCCTCCAGGCTTGGAGTCTTTTTTCTAATTTGTATGCACACATTGTACGCTAGCATTTACAATGCTTGATGCCTTAAACTGACCGTATAGTCTTTAACTGATCAAACATACTCCACGGCACCTCCGTAGGGGTTGTATCCCACCTGCCCTGCAGCACGGATGGCTTCAGCTACTGTTTATTTTAAGGCTGGTAATGCAGCTTCTTCAGGCAAGAGCAAACAGCAATATGTGGGCTTCTCGTTTTCTGTGCCCATCTGACAGGGCCAAGAGGGTTTTCTTCAGCTGCAGCTGGATTCCAGCTCCACCTTTTGGCACGGGGAGCCCAGCGCAGCCGCTGGGGGTGCTGAGTGTCGGTCTGCAACCTGGTCAATGGGACACACGCGGACAGAAAGCAGATCTGGAAGAAGTGGCCATCTCTGGTGTGCAGGATTTCTGTCTGCACACGTCCATCCTCTCTCTCCCCCCATCCCGTGTCTGTCCCTTTGTAGCTTCTGATAAAAGGAATGTGAATGAACAGTCTCTGTTGTCCCTCTGCTGTTTGGACAGCTGACCTCTTTTGTACAAGCTGCAGAGCAGTCGTGATGTTAAAAAATAATAGCAATGGTAGCTTTGCCTGCTTGAACTTACTGGGGTTATAGTGCAAGGATCAGGGGCTGCAGGCTTTTGTCAAAAAAAATAAACACTTAATCTGGGGAAGTACCATACAGCTGCAAACACTGATGGAAGCAAAAATGTTAACAAAGTGTTTTGCTTTATTTTAAAAAAAGATAGATGCCTTCCTTTCTCTTCAGCCATGTTTTTAAATGATGAGGTTAAAATGACTAGCAGGCCAACTTGCATATGAATATGAAGCATTTGAAATGATTATTTCCCATATAATACTCTCTGCACAATACTGCGTCGTGAGTTGTTATTCATGGGGGAGATATGAGTCACAGTGATTGGCAGTAAACATTATCAACACACATGCAAAACCCTCTACTTCTTCAACATATTCTGGTATAAAGACAGGATGTCTCTCACTTTAAAAATGGATGGGGAAAAAAGGAAAAGGCTTGCAAAAAAGCCTAGGCAAGGTAGGAATGGCAACGTTCAGTGAGACTTGTACGTCTAAATCAGTTTGGCAATTTAGAAAATTCAGCTTCTACAGTTACGAGGCGTGATCCTCAGCTGGTGTAGTTTTGCAGAGCTCTACATAAGTTCAGGGGTAGTATGTCAAACTACACCCACCAAGGATGTGACCCATAGATTTTAAAGGCAGAAGACTGGCTACAATCTGATCTCCAGTGTGGTACAAGCAACAGGTTCTCAAGTGGTTTCTGCAGAGAAGGGAATAATTTAATTAATCCTCTGCCATTGTGCCTTTTTCTCATTCCCCCAGGTTTCCAGTAAAGTAAAAAATCCATTGCTTGAGGATACAAGGCTATGGTCAGCACATTGCAGACATGAGTTTAAAAATATAACACTGTGAAGGGATGCTCCAAGAGGAGCAAATCTATTGCTACTGAGGTATTTTACTGGTCTCCAAAACGTCTACTTTGTTGTTTGCGAGGAATGGGAGGAGATTCTACCCCGCTCAGATTTTCTTTAGGGTAGTATTTTCTGAAAACGTACTCACTTTTAGGATGTCATCCAGATGCATCACTTCCTGATCCAGGTCCTGAAACTCTTTATACTGCTCTTTATGTGGCTCAAGAGCTAAGAGAAGCCCTTGCAAGGCTTCTTCAATGCTTCCATCCAGATAAGACTTGTATCCTTCTGATTCCCCACTAATGGATCCCTCACACGGCAGCCTCTCCAGGGTCATGGGCACCTCTACAGACGTGAGCCTTTTTACCAGCTGCTTTGTGATGTTGCCCTCATAGGTATCCAGCTCCACCGGCTTTAGCTCTGAACCTTCATCCGTCTCCTGCAGGAGGGACACCGGGACGTTTGTCTCTATAAAGACACGATCGCTCCCAGCGTCGGAGGTTTTTCGGCAAACTTCGGAAGCCGCCCTGGGGACGGCCTTGTTCTCCATCACTGCTGCCTCTCCCTGGGACGGCCGGTCCTTAGGCTCAGGGACAGAGTCTCTGCGGGAGTCACTGCTGCTGCAGTCCGGGCTTGAGCTCTTGGAGGAAGACTTGAGAGCTCGGCGCTGGGTGGGGGTGGCAGCGATATCGGGGCTGGAGCTGACGTGAGCAGAAGAGGACCCCGGTGAGCTGGCAGGGGGTACGTGGTCTTCATAAGGCAGGTCGCCAAAAGTGAAAGAAAGAGGCCGCTTCTCAGTGGTTGCCGTGCCATTTTCAAAGACGTCATCTGGCAAGTTTGACTGAAAAGATAATTGGGAAAGAGAAAATGTGTTTTTGTGTCTAACTGGAAAGAAAGAAAATACACTATGTTTCCAGGAAGGACAAATGCAAGGAAAAAGATTTGAGAAGCATTCAAGACTTGAGAGGTGGAAAAAAAAAAAACATTTCAAATCCAGCTTGTGCTTACATCTGTCACAACCCCTGACCTCAGCAGGAGTTCTGCTGGGCAGCTTGGATTCAGCATCATGTTGGGGTAAGCCAAGAGCTTGGTAAGTGTGTCCCAGAACACAGCCCCAAGCACCACTGCTCTTAGCAGATTGACTCTGGTGGCAGTTCTGGGGCACTGCCCTATTTCCTGCAGGACAACTCTCCTCTCTGGGGTTGCACTTAAGCTACCTTGGCTGCATTTTCATACCTGTTATAGATTTCTGCTGTATTTATTCTCTGATTGCAATCCCTAAACTGTGAAACAGGCTGCTCCAAAAGTTTTTCCAGTGTCGTGGCATTTTAATGGTGATACTGCTGTGCTATTTCTTTATGTTGAAAGTATGTTCTGCATGTGGCATGGATATCTCTGCTAGCTGTTGAACATGAGCTACAGAAAAGTCATGTTAAACATCAGTTTCTTCTGAAAGGGAACAGAAGAAATCGTGTGGTGGTGTATTCACCAGGACACTGATCACTTAGGAGACAAAAAAAACTGGCTGAGCTATGGGGAAAACTCACTGCAGGTGTCACAACCTGCCTATCTGACCTACAGATTTTGCTTTAATGAAGTATTGCCTCATGTTAAACTCTTACTGCACATTGGAGAGAGTTATAACATTTCTGCTGTCTTCTTCCCTGTCATCAGGTTTGAACCATCTCAGAGCTGTAGTACAAATCCGTCTATTATTTTATGCAATTTTTAGAACAGAGAAAAGGCAGAAAGCAGTAAGGAGCGAAAATATGAGAACCTATCTGGAGCCAGAATGTAATAAATCAAAGCCTGAAATTTCACACTGATGAGTTCTGAAACAACTTTTAGCCTTCACTACGTGGCAAACTCACACAAAAGCACAGCACAGATGAACAGCAACTTCTATTTTGCTGACAATTTGCTGGAAGGAAATATAAGCATTCACATGTTGGCAAAGGACAGAAGGTTAAAACGTCCAAAACTTGCATTGTTTTCTCAGCAGCTTTTTTTCCCTAAACATACTGATACTCAAAGGTTCATTTCTTCTTTCCCCCCACATGGGTATGCTTTCAGCCTCTCCTTTGCTGCTGAAAGTCATGTTGCTCAGCAAATGTCTAACACCAATTTGTATGGCAGGACATTTTTAAAAATACCATGTTGGCTTGTACTACTGCCCTGCTCTCCTCCCCCAGATGTTTGGCTTCTGACCATTATCCCTGTAGACACCACGAGGAACTTGATTTAATGCGAGCAGCATGGGCTCACAGTCACGTTCTCCCCTTCCGTCAGTCAGCAAAATAAGAGGGTTGCAACAGAGAGCAGCACATGAAGCATGCGTGGAAACGGAGGTGCCACACGAGGACTGAAAGAGTCCTTCAACAAACAGAAACCAGGACTCACATATAGCTCTAGCCCTGCCTTTGGGCTTAGCCTGAGCGATGGCAGGTCACTAAAAGAGCGACTGCGCCGAAGCTTGTCAAAGAAAGTGTCTTGCAGAGCATCTAAGATTGCCAACTTTGGCCTGTCTTGCAGGGGATGCAGCCATTTCTTCAGCAGTTAAAAGCAAACAGGGTGTGAGGAAGGGCAAGTTAATTGAATGCTTTGTAGCAGAGTACTGAAATTACAGGCATGGGACGTAACACTTGTAAAATTCATATCTCTACAGATGGCCTATTCAGCTTAATACACAGACCTGATTAAGCATTCAGAGTTTGATTCATGCAAAATGCAAGAGCACCTTACAAATCTCTTTGGTACAAAGGCAAATTTTACCATGGCATACATTAAAAATAATCGTGCTGTAATGGTTGTTGAACTACCGTTACAAAATGAACACGCATTTTATAAAGATTACCCAAGTATTATAGCAGTCAGGCAAGAAGAATAGGTGTGCTGTAGTTGGCCATACGGCGCCTCAAGGATGCCAGGATCATGGTCACCTTCTTTTAGGATTAGCAGCTAGAATTGCATTGCGCTTGCTTTATAAGTATTTGAAAGGGTAGCCTGCTGAAGCCAGGGGAAAAAGCGTAGACGTGTAAAGCAATGAAGCTTTTGCAGTGTTTGAACTGCTCTAGGGTTTCTCATTACATAAACATGAAGCTAAGCAGGGCTTACAAAGAATGAGTGGTCCTTGAAGGTTGGCGTTTCTGGAGTGCCTTGGCTGTACATGGACATTCTTCTCTGGAGAGCAGATGCCTTGCTCACATTTCCTGTGGAGGGGGTCAAGTCTTCTACATCGAAGGGGCTGCAGACACACAGGCAGGAAAAATAAAATTGTTAGGCTAAATGAGAAGGAATTTCAGGTCCATGGAAAGAATTTTTTTGAAAAGGTCGTTTATTAGCACATCAAAACCCAGAGTTAGCATGCTTTTTTTTTTCAGCTGAAGTGTTTAAAAGAAAATGTTGTTAATTAGACAGCAGGCTTGGAAGTGTGGTTTTCATTTCTGATAAAAGCATTTTACTCTCAGAAATCATTTGTGTAGCGTTGTCTGATATAATTCTTCTCACATGAAGAGTATTCTTGGATCTGAGTTGTCAAGCATCATACATGATAATGAGAGACGTGCTATACTGTTAACAGAGCTGTTGCATTATAAAGGAAACCAGTTGCTGTTATTGCTGGCTTCATGTTTATTGCATTACAAGAAACAGCCTACACGACTGTAAAAGTTAAACGCTTCTTTAGAAGCGACAGTCACCTGTTTCATTAAAAGGCACTTAAAATGGGGTTTGAATCCTAGCACTGTCAGCTTACCCATGCCTACCAATGCAGGTGGACAACGCCAAGAGATTTCCCACCACCCTCAGGCCATGTATGAAGCCCACAAAAGCCAGCTTTTAAACTACAGTTTCTTCTACAAGGAGAGAAGAGACCACGTAGACCTTTTCTGTTCAGTTGATTTTTTTTTTTTTTTTAATTTTTTTAAACAAACAACAGCTTCTTCACCCAGAAACCACCCAACCTCTTCTACTTACTACCAGGTGATTTCAAGGTTCAGCTTTATTGTGCCAAGGTCGTTAATGTCTACTGCAACCACCTGAGGTCGAGCTGCAAACAGGTCTTTTGTTTCACAGGTAACACTTCCCACTAGGATGTGAGTAGCAAGTCCTTTCACCTCTGTGACCTGTAAGAGAGAAGAACAGGATATTTAGGACTATACAAGGTATTGAAAACCTTAATTACAAGGCAATATTTTTGTTTTTCCTGGTCAGGACACCTTGCTTCAAAGGCTTCTAAGATACGAATGTTTGTTGCCTCTTTGGGGAAAAAATATTTTTATTTTTTTAATAAGTGTATAGCTGTGTATGATTATGCTTACAAAATGCAGGTATATTTATTTATTTATTATGAGTGTCAAAAGAGAACAACCACACTGGGTCAGACCAAGTGTTATCCAGCTTTGTATTTGGTAATTTGCAGTGAGCATAAGCGGAACTTAAGGAAAGACTAATAACAGGCATGGTGTACTTGGTGTTTTTCCATCTAATACTTTCCCAGCAATAGACAATTTTCTTGTCGGGGTATCTCCTGAGGTAGCTTGCCTACTGAGTAACTCCCAAGGGAGCTCTTGTCTATTTGTTGCCTGTAACTCTGAACCTATGCAGTTGGTTGTATCTACAGTGGTCTTTGGTGATGACTTCCATAAATCTATTAGTAGGGAACTACTTCTATATATGCTTTTATGGTTAAGAGTAGAGCACAGTACTATTCAAACTTGCATGTGTATTTATCTATCCCTGCCTGAAAATTCAGAGGGATGATTATATGTGTAGCTCCTATACAAACAAATCTTTGGCTATTTACTTGAAAGTCAGTTCCTGAACTTTCATCATGAAAGCATTTGTAGAGAGCCCATAAAGGAGTGAGAATTTACATGTTAACTTTAACGGTACTGGGGCTCTCATTTATAGCTCGTGTGCTACAGGAAAGTGTTCTCACCAAGCCTTCCACCTTAAATCTGTATTGTTAAATTTAGGAGAGTGACTCACCATGTGCTACAGCTTGACTTTCTATGCAAATCTGCTGTCTGGCACATCCAGGATTATTTTGCTGGTGTTTTGAAACTACCTTTTTTTTTTTTTCATGAGGTTTTTGCAGTGCTTAAGTTGAACGTTTCCTTTGACTTTCAAGACACTCCTTAGGCTTCACCTGCTTAAGCAGGGACCCATGGACTAATTATTAGCAGCAGTTTTTAGACAGGAATCAGGGAATGAGCATCTCTGGATTGGAGGTATGTTGGTAGGAAAGCAGATGAGCACATGAATTTTTCAACCAGAAGAGAACTCTGGGGAGGTCTGGGGCAGTAAGGGAATGGAGCAGTGGTAGAAAAACTTTTGTCTAGGAGGAAAAGTCACTGCTGGGTTGTGAGCGTTTTTCTTTCCCTATGGGACAGGGCATGGAGCTGGAGGCAAGTGGAGGCTGTAGGCACTAAGAAATTTTGGGAACTGCTGTGTTCTAGGAAGCTGCAAAAAATATCAGGTGCACAAGTTTGTGTACTGCTCCTGTTTGTGCAGGGTGGTGGGGTGGGACCTCATGACTATTCTAGCTCATGCCCAACTGACCCCTAGGTGCATTTGAACTAGAGACCTCTGTTTTTCTCTGGGTTAACAGATGTTGCTCTCTTACCTGAGCAGTATTAACAAATTAATCAGCAGTGGATTTTCTTTTTTTTTTTTGTTTTTTGTTTTGCTGAATGCTGTTAGCAAACTGGTTACTAACTTTCCCTTGCTTTGGTGCAAATAACTAAGAGCTGCTGGAAAGTGATGTGAGGCAAGGGCTGTGTTAGTAAAGCCACCAGTCTAGGAAGGCAACCTCTCCCACAGGGCTCCCAAACTGATTAGTCTTGTAGCACCTAAGATCAGGCAGTCCTATACCATTTCATTCTAGTAGGTGTGTTGGAAATACTAATGATGATGCATTTCTAAAAAGTTTAATGATTTGCTTCTGTATTTTTGATGATGGTGCATGTAAAGGCAGCCTCTTGGCTTTTGCCTTGCTTGCAGG
Organism: Anser cygnoides; assembly: GCF_040182565.1. Lineage (NCBI taxonomy): Eukaryota > Metazoa > Chordata > Aves > Anseriformes > Anatidae > Anser > Anser cygnoides. The sequence continues at coordinate 100,203,065 of NC_089874.1, read as the reverse complement.
CAAAGGAGTTAGCATGCGTACCTTAATGGAGATCAGCCCAACAATGAGAGGGAGGAAAACCATTTCTTCTCCATCCCAGCTTTGCTTGCCATTCACCTCTATTTTGCCTTTCAGTTTCCATCGCTGGCGACCATAACGCATGAAAATCTGAGAAAGAAAAGTCCATCTTGAGAAATCTACTCTCTTGAGGCACAAGTATCAGAAACAGAATTGGGGAAAGGGTCTGAAATAGGTTGGAAGAGTTAGTGCTGTAGGTGCTGCCCTTCTGCTTCCCATCAAGCCAGGAGGAAAAGCTCCATGCATGCACAAGACTGGGGACAAATGAATTGATGATCGAGACAGCTGTGAAGTGCAGGTAGGGGGGATCTGTCATCAAGCTGCTCCAAATTTTTTGCAGGTGCAGCTCTGTTCTGGACAGAGCTTGAGGCTTTGATCCTAATCCCTCACTAATGAACCTGTTCTTGATGTTCTCCACTGGAGCACTGCAGTGACCTGAGATACTGACACAGCTTCGCAGTGTGTAGCATTGGGGTCTCAAGAAATGGTGATTTTGTCTTTCTGCTGCTCTGCTTCATGACCAAGTAAAGCCTCAGCATCCAGTAAAGGATGCTTGCAAGGACTTCTTCAATTTGATCTGCATGCATGGGATGGGGTATGTGCTTTTTTTTTTCCAGAGGGATTAGAAATGTTTGTCAAGATCAAGATGATATTTCTGGGAGAAATAAGGCTTTTTGGTTGTGATTATTTAAAAAAAAAAAAAAAAAAAAGCTTGTAGCTCATGGAGTAGCTAACACCCAGTGCTCCAAATATAATTTTCAGGTCTTGTGACAGATGTCCTGATATAGGCAGACAGAGAGAGATCTGTGATGTTTTTCAGAGAGTTTACAGGAAAGCTAACAGCTGTTCCTTGGCGTGTAGATGTCCCTAAGTTTTATTCACCACAGAGTACAAAGTGGCAGAAATCTGCTTCCCATTTAATTCTTTTGCTATCAAACCAGAAACCAAGCGTGGCATACCTCATACTGATCCCCGGGGCAGAGTCGAGCGAAGCCAGCCAGACCTGGGGAGGAAAGACAGCGAGCAGCGGTCAGAGTGGGTGGACAGTCCCCCCAAGACACCCCAACCTCACTAGGTGCCAGGCAGCTGCTGTGCTGTGACAGGAGAGGGCAGCAGCCCGCACCCTGCAGGGACGCGTGGGATTTCTTATCTCTATTTTATACCAAAAAAATAATAAAAAAAAAAATGCATTGTGGTTTTGTGCATATCAAAGATTTGCACTTCCCAGCTGCTTTTTTTTTTCCCCTCCAGGCATAATTTTTTTTTTTTTATAATAATTACATATATATTAAAAAAAAAAGAAACAACTTCCTGACATCATCTGCCTTTAGAAACCGAGCTTAACGCCCTGACTATCGTGAAGCGTAGGCGAGCTGCTGATTATCATGCAGTGCTTGCTGCTTAATCCAAATCAGACCGAGCTATACATTATAACACAGGCTCCTTGTTGGAACTTCTTAACAGAAACACGGTGAGAGGGGCTCCTGCTGCTTGGCACATCCATAACGGGATCATTCCCACGCTACCCGAGTGTCTTTCAGCAGTAACTACATCAAGAGCCACGGCTGACATCTGTAACACAAGATCTCTCCTGCCTTTCCCCAGAAGGGTGAGGTAGTGCAGCAAAGCACTTGTGGCATATGTTTGGGAATTTTTCTTAAAAGGGTGTCATGATGCTATTTCTATACTGGCACTGTGAGTACAAAATGGAAAGTTTCCTAGGGCTTGTGACTATCTTGAAATCGCAGGGAGGTTACAGTTCCCATCCTGGCCTTGCTCTTCTGCAGGATGCAACGAGCTGCTTTCCAGTCACCTCATCCTCTCCCTCCACAGAGGGAATCCCTCCTTCCTCACAGATCTCCTCATTTGGTTGCTATTGCACTTGTTTTGCTATTAAAAAATAAATAATTACTTCATTTTCTGTAGCTGCTCAGTCTTACTGCAGCCACAGATATTTTTGTAATCTTCTATCAGATTCTGCCTGCAGTGCTGCAACACCCAGAGAAACCAGTCTGCAAACATGCATAAAGTCACGGCAGAGATGAGAATTGCATTTTCTGGGGCCTTTGGACTGCGTTTATACTAAAATGCCATGGCTGAAAACATATATGTATATAGGTGTGTTAAAATAAGCACGAGATGAACCCTAGTGTTGGTTTTATTTACTGGGCTACAGCTGGACCGTACACAGTCATGGCCCGTCCCTGTGATCTGCTGATCCTTCTCTTTCATTTCTTTGACCAGAAAACAGTTTTCTTCACTCATCTTATTGGTTAGCAGAACAGAGAGGCCTTTGCTCAGAGCTCATGTTACCCATTCCTTTCTAATTTATTTACTGTTTATAAATAATTTAAACTTACTAGCACTCTGCTGCTGCTCCTCTCTCCCTAGGCATGCTTTTATAAGGGAATTTGATCTCTGCTGGGACACATCACTGAGAGCATCTGAGGAAAACAAAAGGCCCTTTCTCTGCTCAGTGGATGGGGAGGGGGGGGCACAGCTTGGGGGCTCTGTGCGTGGGGTGTGTGGAGCCGAGGCCTGCGTGCGGTGACCAGCCCTGCCAGGCACCGTTTTGGGCAGGGGGACACGGATGGTGGGGTGGGAGCTGGGTCTAGAAATGGGCTCTCGAGGCTGTTGGTGCTGCTCAAGGCTCTCCAGCCTGATGTGGGCACAGTGGATACGTACTGTCACAGGAAACATGTTTTTGGTGACTCCTGGGGACTAAATGTGTGGCAGGAGCCAATGGCTCTGTTGTACCACTTCAAGCATTGTGGATTTGTAAAGGCAGCATACTGGGCTTGCAGTGCAGGTGGGGACAGGAGGTTGCTCACAAGAGGTCAGTATAATTAATTAGGGGACTGAGCCATTAGGTGGCTGTAGTAAAGCATCAGGGCACTAGCATCCTTTGTGCACGGGGCACCTGAAGGCTCCTGCAGCATGCACAGCTTTGCTCGGGTGCAGAAGGCTGGGCGGGAGGGCTCTGGTGGTTGCTCTGGGTTGGGTGTTGCAGAGTCCCTGTGGTGTTGGGCCAGTGTATTACTCTGAAATGGCTGAATTTTTCACCTTCTGATGCCCTGGCACTTCAAAGAGGTGTAGGGGTCCTTCCCTGCACATCAGAACAGGGCGTGCAGCTTCCATACAGGGACTTCTATGGCCCCATACTGGGTTTTCCTATTTAATTTCAACACCTGACTAATCCTTAGCAGCAATTTAAGCCTGCTGGCAAGATTATTATCTTCATTTTGAAAAATGATTAGACTTTTTAAAATTATATATATCACAAAAGCAGCGTGGGCCCCCTACTTCCTGACAGTGCTGTGTGGGTTGGCTTGCTTTCAGTGTGTGCGATGGAGGACACAAAATAAAAATAACTGTCACTGGAGTGGCTGGGAACAGATGAGCTTGGGGGAGAGGAACACTTTGATTTTAACATTAGATCCTAACACTAGCTGGATGTGCCACAGTGTAATGAAAGGGGGAAGCTTGCTACATGATCTCTAGGCTTTTGTGCTAGAGCTGCTCTGAGCTGTGCCAACAGCAAAGGCTGGATTGTCCTACTGGATTCCCATTCCTCGGCGAAATTATCTAGACAGAAATCCTAGGTGTCCTAATTAGAGAATACTTAATGATATGGCATTTCTCTTTGCTATTTTCTAATTTGGGCTCTTTCACGTTACGAGAGCTGTGTTTAGAAGTGGCTGTTGTCCGTGGTTTGGTCTCTACCCCTGCACCTGAGCACAGCACCCTGGCTTCTCTGCAGCCCGTGGGCTTTGCTGGAGGACTTGGGCATACAAGACAGAAAAGGGTCCAGACCTTTTCAGCCCAGTCACTCATAGTGCCCCCAATGTCTTCTGCAACAAGTCCTGCTGCCACGAGCTCTACGTTGCGCTGCATTCACAGCACATAAGGAAACACCCTGAGGGACACGACCTGGTGCAGTTCCCTTCCTGCACTGCATGGCCTTGGGTTTGCTTCAGTGTGTCCACACTGCACTTCTGCTATGGGCTTCTGTATACAAATATCTGGCTCCATCTCTGTATGTTCATCTGGTAGCTTTGCATCTACGCATCTTTGACTGCCTTTCCAGTAACTGACTGGGGGCTTTAAAACATGAGGTTTGGTGCTCTGGGATGCAGCTAGGAGACCTACAAAAGCTGCTGCACTTGTTTCCTCTACGATGGGAGCACGAAGTGACTAATTTTAACTTGATCTAAGCTAGATCACGTCTCATGCACTGCAACAGCTGGACACAACTAACTCCTGTGTGTGACAGGGTAGGCAGAGGCAAAACCCTGTGTAAGATTTGTGAGCTCTAAAAAGTCCATCATTAGTATTTCAGCTGGAGAATTACAAGTGCATGAATGTTTAGATCCTGATTTTTTTTTTTAATTTTTATTTTTACAGGACTATTTTCATGCCAGTGATTGAAAAAGGAAATGGAATCCAAAAAAGATTCCCCCCATGATCACTTCTTTAAGACATTTAATGCTACAGGAATAACAGCATTAGTGATGCCTAGTGATTCACTGCAATGGGCTTCAGGTAAAACTGATTCCACATTATTAAAACCCATAAAGACAAAGAGTAAAATGTGCTACCACAGAGTTATCTAGGTGTTTCAGTGGTAAACTACCCTTGGGTCTTTGCTTTTTTACATTTGCTTACAAAAGGTAGTACTGAAAATTGGCAAAAGTAAAAGATGTGGAAACAGACACTGTCAAATTAAGAAAGTATTTTGAACTTCAGCTCTGTGGGTATTCACATAATTTCCTACCCGTCTTCTTAAAGGGTTGTGGAGGTAGAGGCAAAAGGTGCAGCAGCCTTCAAAACTGAATCGCTTTGGCTGTTGAGAGGAGTGTTTGGGGAGCCTAATTAGCACATCTCCCTTGAAAACAAAAATCATCATCTTGAAATTTTCTCTGTAAGCTTTGATGTTCCCAGCTCTGGGAACCTTTCCAGTGGGCAGAGGTGCAAGTCAGGGTTTGAAGGCTCAGCAATTGGTGCAGTGAGGGAAAAGCACACCTATTATAAGTCCATATAAAACTAGTGCATCTCAGTGCCCTCAGTAACATATGCAGACTTCTGCTGTTCAAAGAAGGGAAATGTGAAAAGGCAATTACCTTTCATCTTGATGCAAAACTCCCCCAATAGGTTTTCCAGCTCTGCTTCTATGGTACACATGTTCTGTGTTGGAAGACAGAATAGTGAGGTCAAACAAACCCTCTTTTTTTTTTAAGGTCTATTTGGAAATAAAAGTTTCTGTTACGCAGATGAAAGGCATTTTGCAATAAAACCAATATGCCAGAGCTACCCTTGCTGTTTAGCTAAATCTGGCCCTAAAAACAGCGGCTGAGCTATGCCTGCTTGCACCGAAGCTGAATGTAACCCCGTGCTCTTCTGTTGCTCTCTAATTCCTGTGTTGGCAGCACCCTTTTGTGGCCCTTGCAGTGTAACCCGGTCACTCTCCCAGTCCTTTCCAGCCAGGATGTGTGCCAGCAGCAGCTCTGTGCCAAAGTGGCTCCCAGCATGCTGTTAACGTTTCAAGAAACGTGGACTACATTAAGAAAAAAAGACAGTGGGAGGTGGGTACTGGACCCCCTCTAGCTTTTCCCTCAGATCGAAGAAGGATGCCACAGTTTGTGCGCTGTGATGTTTGCAACACTTAGACCCTGCTTAATTTGCTGCCTGTTTAATAAAATAGGTGGTGATCACAGCAAGTAATACTGGATGGGATGCAGCAGGTATCTGCTTGTTCCAGACAACCTGGCATCTGCAGGGTGGAAGGGAGCATATATAGCTGCAACATATCTATCTTCGGGGCAGATTTACTGTTTAACATGCAGTGGTTTCTGGGTATAACCCTGGTCTTGAGGATCATAATTATTATTTCAAGGAGCTCTTTGGGCTCATGTCATCCATCTTTATATCAGGCATTCACCTGAAGATAAATTAAGAAATAAAATCCTTCACTGATTTTATTTTAACCCCTTTATCTCTTTGAAACCAGTGGCAAAGTTTCTGTGGCCTTCCGACAGTGCAAGAGCAAAACAGTTGAACTAACGAAGATGTACCTCTGTGTACTCCTTGTAACTCCTGTTGATTTCAGTTAAACTCTCTCGAGCTGCTTTGCTGGCAGGAGACATTGCAAAGGCTTGCTTCATTTTGCTTGCACCGTCGCAGAGACGTCTTTGGATACAATAGGCTTCATAAAGCTCATCCACCTGGAGGGAATAACAAGGTTGTATTGAAAAAAAAAAAAACAACAACAACAAAGCCAAACAAAAAACACAACACCGGAGAACTCAACAAAATAAAGCCAACAAACTGAAATAGTGTGTGATGCAAGGGAACGAAGCCAAACAAGTGGTAAACCATTAGATCTAGAATAAGCAAATGAAGCTGTGATACTGTTACAGTTGACAACATGAGATAAAAATAACTTCTGGTGCAAAAATCTCATTACAGCAACAGTAGATGCTGTCAGCAATTCACCTGCTTGCCCTGTGCATGCCTTTAGCCATTGCTGCTGCCTTCCCCCCCCAGTCTGGGACACGTGCAATTGCTGCTGTATGGCAGGAATGCAGCAAGCTTCTGAAATGTATTGGTGTGGAAGAGCTCTTTCAAAGGCAAGTGCAATGTCCAGACTGCTAAATGGGAGCAGACACATTAAAAGGCACATTTATCAGGGCCAGCAATACCTTCAGGATTGCTAACACCAGCTGTGGGTTGAGACTAATCCTCCAGAACTAGGAGATGTAGCCAGAATCAGGAAACGTTTAGGAACAGCTGATGTCAAATTCAGAAAATATTTTGAACTTCAGTTCCACAGACACATAACTTTTTAGTAATCTCCTTCAGTCCTTGGCATGATGTGGACTCCAGACATTTAGTAAGCAGCTCTGGAGGTTTTGCAAAACTTGGTTGCATACAATTTATAGTCTCACCCGGATCTAGCTTCAGAGTGTGATGGATTTATGTCTCATGCTTTGGTTTCCCTTTTCCCTCTAATCCCTGCACCGAAGGTGTATGTTTACTCCATCCAAGCTGTTCATTGGGCATCTACAATGGTATAACTTCATCTATATAAGCTTAAGCTGCTAGATGACAGGCTTTCTAATCTAAATTTATCAGGGTGAGGAGGGAGAAAGGAATAGAGAAAGATAGATCTTCTTCTAATGTCCCTTCTAAGATAGGATGATATTTGTTTTTTACCTAGAATAACTGTTTCCCTTCGTTCTCTCTGACATCAAGTGGCTGCCCTGTGCACTCTAGTGCTCACTAGTGGGTTTTCACAGCAGAATTTCTCTCCATGAAAGCTTCCAGTGCCTTGGCTTCCTAAGTCTATGACTGTTTTGCTGCACTAGGAAAGATCCTGATGCGACCATCCAGGTGTGCTGTTATTTCCGTTTTTCTAAGCCTGCTTAACCTCCGACAGAAGGTGTCACCACCTATTTGGAGCAGGACTGCTCTCCCTGACAGCTTCAAAGCATGACCTTGGTTTTTACAAGGTGAATTTGGACTCCTGATGGCTGGAGCCCCTAATGAGGGATCTCCAGCTGACATGGGAACTGCTTTGCAGGTGAAACAGTGCATCAAGGAGTAATGGAAGTGCTGGCAGCATTTTGCTATTTCAAAGTTACGGGGAAAAGCTTCTTGGAGTGTCATCCACCACTATTTCTCTTGCAAGTCCGCACCGCTCCCCATGCTAAAGACAGCTCCTATAAATAGCTGTCCCTTGGTATTTACTCCTGCTGGTAGTGTGGAGCGTTGACCTGGGGCTGGCGTCCTGCATGGTGGGGACACGCTTAGCCACCCTGACAGATGAGCTCTCTGCTCCTCACGTCCCGTTTTAGGGAGAGCGGGTGCCCCCGTTCAGCACGGCACAGCCTCCTGCCAAAAGAGCCCTCCTCCGGGGCTTGATCAGGATCAGCAGTGTGCCACCACCTGAGCAAGGCCATGAGTTTTAATGCTGTGCACCTCTGCTCTTCCTGCCTCTGTTGCTGTGGGTTACAGAAAGTGAACTAATGTGCTCGGCTGACCAGCGTTACCTCTTGCGTTTGGTGCTTTTCATTCCTATTATAAGCACAGAAGCCATTAGCTCTGAGCAGCTGGAGTGGGAAGGACGTGAATGGAAATGTTCTTCAAGCAATAATTTTGCCATTCATGTTGCCAGCAAGAGAGAAGGTGGTTTGGGGAACAAATTTTCAGCCTATTGCCTGGTGACTTTTTCAGCTCTGAGAGTAAGAGAACATGAAATTAAAAGGTTTGGATGGGCTGTCATAATTGGAGCACTTCAAGCTGCATGAACGCTTTTCAAACAACTCTCAAAAGACATTTCATCCGTCAAAAATAATTCATTCTTTTGTCAGGCTCAGGAAAGTAACTAATAGCTAGCAGATATGTTTACAACCGAGAGAATACATGCTGTGGATTTTGTCCAGCTCGAAAATGTGTTGGTATAAATCACCAGTACCTCTACTGGGTACGATAGACTCATTCTCACCGATGTAATCAAGCAGATGTGGGCCCACCAAGCCACGCAGAAGAAGCATTAGCAGTGAAAACTGGGAATAACTCCAGTCTAGCCATGGTGTACAGTGGAAACAACTGCTGAACTAGATTGCTTTCAGCTGTAACTCCATTTCTACCTATAGTTTGAAAATAAACATGCTGTGAGAGAGACTTTCCACAGCAGCTGTCTGATCCCAGGTTCTCTGTATGGCTAAAAGCACACAGGAGTGTCATGGGGCATGGAGAACAGCTGGGCATCAGAAGCTGCAAACCGCTTCCTTTGTCTCTGACCTCCAAGTGGTTACAGCAAAAATACTGAATGTGGGAGAGGCTTTGTCAGCACTGGTGTGGAGGGGCACCTTTTTGGACAAGGGTTTGTTTTCCTCATAACGTAAGAGCTGGTGCAGAAGACAGATGCTAAGGACGCTCGTTACCTTGCTGATGTGGAACTCCAGCCTCCTCATGTACCGCTCCACTGCTTTGATTTGCTGGAGGAAACAGAGAAGCAGAGGGTGAGGCACAACTGAATGCAGCAGTAGGACATCTCTACTAGCTCTGCTCATGTCTTTGGGTTCATGGGAGTCCAAGGAACTCCTTAAAACGTGCAGGGCTTCGGTGCCCACAAATCCAGAATTGACTGCCACACCTTATTATGATTAATCTGCTGCTGAAAACATAGAGCTCATTGGCATCTATATAACATATATTTTTTTTTCTTAAAAAAAAAAGGCTTTCTGGTGGGGTCTGCATAGGTTTTCCTTGACAAAAATTTCCTAGGTTGTTGTTGTTGTTAAGGAATGTGAGACTTTTTGGCTTGGAAAACTGTATTTTTTCAGTACTTTGAAAACCTGTATTAAAATTGATGAGGTTTTGCATTTCAAAATCAATTCTTTTTCTGAATAAACTGTTTTTGAAAGCAAAAACAAGCTTAGTATTTTGACTGAAAAAGCCAGATCGTTCAGGAAAGTTTTTTTGAAAGCTTTTCTTTTGTTTCACCCAAAATTTCCCAAGGGGAAGAATATTTTAAATTTTTCAACTTGTTATTCCCCAGCATTGGCAGGAGCAGGGATGAGAGATGACTGTGCAGGCCAGAGCTATCCCAAGGACAGCTACCAGAGAGCCCACCTCCAACTGAATTACTCCTCTGGGGCATTTGTCCTGCTCTTTGTGAATGTCCAGATTGTGAAGCATCGATGGGGTTGGCCTGACTAATAGATTTGGCTGAGAGAGGTCTCCCATGCCAGCTTCATGCATCGTACAACTATTAACCCTTGTTGCAAGAAGTGTCAAAGAGAGTAACGTACCTTATCTAAATCATACAGGACTCCCTGCAACAGAGAAGAGGAAATTGTGATTTATTTTGAAACGTAACAGCAACAGAGAACCACGAGAAAGTAATATAAGTGAAGAGAAATCAAAAACAAGATCTGGAAGGGACAAACAGCACACACGCAAATTTCCAGCTTCCCACTCCCAGCCCGTGCCTGCTCCAGTACCTCTGGAAGATTGTAGTGCATCTACCCAATAAAAAGCGTGACACGTACCAGGCGTGAGTTTCTTCTCATGTCTTTTAACTGAGCAGTCAACTTGTCCAGCTCTGTCTGGTGAACTTCCAGATACTCGCTGTAAACACAAACCAGAGAAGGGAGGCGTGAGCTCTGCGGCACGTAACGGAGCCGATTGCTGAGAGTCGTAAAAGGAAATCTCTGCAACAAATGGCTTTCCTCCCTGGGTGCGCTTTCAGACAAAAATGCATTTGCATTGATCTGTCCTAAAACCAGCTTCCTTGCTGCCTTTCAGAGAAAAAGTAGGAGCCAGTTATTTATCTTTGTATAAGAGCTCGGTGTTTTCCTGTCGCTGAACGACCACTTTCAACCAAGCTGTCTGCTGCTTGGTTTACGGGCTGGGGCCTTCCAATCACTGCTCTCCTGTCTGGCTGGTAAAAGCCCCATTATCACCTGGGACGTTATCTGAAGGGCGATACAAGCCTCTGATATGACTCAAGGAAATTTGGAGGAAAACAAAAACAAAAAAACATTTACTGTTGAAATCCCAGCCCTTGGGAGCTTTCCTATCAAACTTAGCGGAATTGGGATTCTTCCCCATTTCCCCTACAAGTATTTCCAATCAAAAGTCTTACAACGAAGACTCCAACAGGTGCACTCTTCTAGCCTATGATTAAGGATCTCTGCTCCTGTGAAATGTCATTCTAGGGTCTAAAATGTCACAGAGAGCTTCAGTCGGCAAGCACAATAAAGGCTCTTACTCCAGGCCATTCTTCAGGGCCCTGTAGACCTCTTCCATCCTTTTGGGCTGGGGCTCCTTGGGGGTGGTGCTGTTCTTGTGGCCCAAATTATGCATTTTCTTCACCTTCGCTTGGGGCTTCTTGAGCGCAGAGGAATTTTCAATAAAAGAGTTACACCTGCAAAGCGAACATTAAAGAGGGGGGAAATCCCTATAAATCATAATGATCTCGAAGAAGCGTAGCTTAAAGAAATCTTCCTGATATTATCTCTGCTAGCAGAAGGGATTCTGCTTACGTGCCTGCCAGTTAAAGGGCTGTGTTTGTTTACAGGCTGAGAGGTCCGAGCAGCCTGGGACTTGCTGTCAGCTTTTGATGTGCCAGTTGCCTTTCTGAGATATGAATGCCGGCTTAAGTCCCAGGCTCATCAGCCCTTTCTCTGTCTCATCCCATGCCTGTCCTGCCTCACGTCACCATAAAGAGGCTAAAAGCAAAGAGGAGCCCAGATAATATCAGGCATAAAGCCTGGGGGCGCCTAAGGAAGACTGGGGGGTGGTTAAGCATGTGCCTGGAGGGCAGCATCACGCTGCTGATGTTGAGCACGGACTGTGGATAGAGGAGAGTTGTGCTGCATGTAGGTGCCTCCTTGGGCACTTTTCTCTAGATCAGCATCCAACAACCATCACTGACCTGAGCCGGTGATGTGGAGGTGCACAAGGTGAAGCTAATTATAAAGTAGCCTCTCGGGCTTCTTCCTGGCTTGGGAAATGCCTGTCTCAAAGCCTGCAGTCCTGCCTAGCCAAAAGACAACGCAAGGAAGGGTTCTGCCCCCAAGCTCTGCTCCGCTCCCAGCAGGATGCTGAGGCAGCCCCGCGAAGGAAGGGGACTTGCTTTGAATTCACAGGGAAAAATGACTTTTAGGTAGCGGCGGTCTGAAGCTGGGGGCGGTGGGAAGCGTATCGTGCTTCCGTGCACTTTACGTGTGAAAAGATCGCTGTATAAATTAGGGAATTAAAATTGTTCTCTGAAATGTTCTCACAACTCTGAGGCATGTGAGGAAGCCCTGCATTAAGGGTGGAGGGGAAGTATTCGGTAGTTAAGACTCAGGATAACAGCTTGATTATACACGCAATGTAGAGAGATATCTTAACCTAGAATACTTTTTTTCTGCAAGTTGGAGAGAAGTCAGTCCTCTCTCACCTCTTTTTCACCTTTCAAACCCCAGGGCCCCTTTAGCACCTGACTCAGAAGTTCCTCTTAAAGAGCACGGTACTTGCCTGGAGCGTCTCTCTTGAAGCCCGCTGAAGCCAGCAAAGGACTGGCTCCTGATAATCCCATTAGGACCTCCTGGAGAGAATGAATGTGATCCTATTGACATGATTTCTGGGAGCCGGGAGGATATTCCTGAAAAACAACAGAAGGAACATCAGGGACAGAGGCTGGCAAGAGGCGCACGGTAAGGCAGGACTGCCCAGCATCCCAGGGGGTGACCCAGCCCCACGAGGGGCTGTCAGACACGGCTCGAACATGACTCCCTGCTCCAGTCTATGGAGATCCATCGCCCTGTTTTCAGAATAAACCACAGGAGTGCCTACAAGGATGTCTAATTTTATTGGAAAACAGCAGAGATGGTGAGGGTTTTACATGTTCTGTGTTTCATGCTTTCAAGGGGGCCTTGGCAACACGAGAGGAAGCTCTTGGTGTGTGTGTGCGCTCATTTCAAGTGCCCAGCTCGGCATCTGCACTGAGCCTCAGTTTAGGGATCAGCAAACTAAGGAGAAGGAGGCAGAGGTCCTCTACCCCGCTGGACCCACCACCTCCGTCCTTCCCAGGGCGCTAATGCTGTCGTGCTGTGATACGTATGGAGAAACTAGGCCAGCTTAAAAATAACTGAAAAAAAAAAAAGAAAGAAAAAAAAAAAAGTTTTTTTCCCATCTATTTTAAAAGGCATCCCTGGCATGTCCTGTACCCCCTGTTCATTCCACCTCCAACAGCTGTGGATGAGGTTGGGGCTGAGACAGGACTGCGTAGCGGGGCCGGAGCAGCCTGCAGGCAGCAGAGCTGATGCTTTGTGAAACTGCAGCCTGCAGGGGCTGAGCGGGTGCTTTTAAAGCAGCCTCACGTTTAAAGCAGTCCCCACAAATGAAGAACAATCCAGAGCTGAGTGCCCAAAAGGGAGCCAATCATGAGGACCACGGATCTGCAGCCTGAGCCTCCACAACCAGATTTATTTATCGAAGATAAGGAGCAGAGCTACGTGGTGCCTCCATGGCAAACACTCACTGGAAAAAGCAAATATGTGGGGAAATGTTGTGCACAGTCCAGTTGTGTTTAGTTTGTAATGCTAGGCTGGACAAACACTCTCTGAGGTGGTGTTAGGCATCGTGGCAAGCTACTTCTCTCTGGAGAGGACTGCATTGCCCAAGAAGAGCTGCTTTGTCAGGAATATTTCTGTAAGAGCTCTGCCAAAAATATTTCTTCCAGCTCCAGAATTGTCAACGCCATTAGCAATGCGAAGTTCTCCCTGTTACACAACCCAAATGGCATCAATCTCCCAGCTTCGGGAAGTGAGAACTGGCTCGGTCCCCGTGTGACTGGGCAACTCTCACAGATATGACCTTGGCTTTGTGATACGTGTATTTAAGCTGAATTTTCTCCTTTGCTGTGACCAGTAGGCAGCTGTGATCTGCCTGGGTAGTCCTGGAAAGCTCTCCTTGTCCCTGGTCAGCATGGGGAAGAACAGCCACTGAGATCTCTCTTTTGCTGGCTGCGCCAACCAAAACCTTCTTGAATGATCCCCAGGCACGTTTGGGGGATTAGCGCAGGCAAGAGGCTATTCCAGTAAGCAGCCTGGATGTGGCTGGACTCTGTTTTGGGAGACCTTTACAGCTGGAGGCCGTTCCAACGCGGCTGGCCCCGCTCCTGGAGCACAGAGGCAGGCGTGACGGGTTTACCCCGCTGGCACTCTTGGGAGATTCAGCCCAATCATCAGCTGTTCCTCGGGAAATAATGGCAGCAAGAGCAAACCTGAAGCCGGGTGCTAGTCCTGACCACGCTGGCTATAAAAACACAGTTACTTCGGATTCAAAACTCATATAAAAATGCTAGCATCCTCCTCACAGTGAATATCTTTTGTGTTAACATGAATGAAGGGCAAAGGTCTGAACAAAACCTTTGAGCGTTTGCGTGCACGCTGGTAGTGTTAGGTTTTCTTTTGCTTTGGGAAAGCTTAAAAATATAATAATCTCAGAAAAGGAATTTACTGATTTATTTATTTCACTTATTTTGCCGAAGTGCTCAGGAGGCTTTCCAACGCTTTAGTAGTGAAGCCTTTCCGCACAGTACCGAAAGGAAGTGTGGATGAAGTGCAATTGAAATGCAAACTGGAGACCTGCCTGGAGCTACTTGTGCTTTGTTTTTGCATAAAATGTTCAGAAGTCAGAGCCCAGATTGGCTTATGCTCTCGCTCTATAAATATATGTTATGTATAATCTTGGCGATTAATGTATGTTGGATTTCTGTACAGAAGAAAGCTGTGATAAAAGGAAGTAACGAAGTCAGAAGTGATGAAATCTCACAGTTGGGTTCAATTCCTTTTCAGTTCATCAGGTTAGAGGTTGCCTCCACCGTACAAACACAATCTGTTCTTAAGATTTAAACTTACATTGCCGACATCTCAGACATTTCCAGCTGACCTCACACTGCTGCACTGACCCTCTTTAGCAGCAGCAGCCTCTTAGCCCAGATTCGCATGGGCACCATGTCCGTGGATTATTTATGATACCGACATCTAGCAAATATGCTTTGGGTGATGAGTATTTGTCACGTTGTTGGAAAACGCTTTGTTGAGGGGGATTTATTTTCCTGCCTGTTAAACCATTCATAGGCATTTGTGCTGGCAGCAATAGTTCGACTAAACAAACCTACCTCTGAATTTAATAATAGGGCTGTTTGCTGATTATATGCATATATGTAGTCACTAGGGAAATTTCAGTAAGGCTCATCCCACAAGGACTTACTCAGATCTGTTGCTGAACTGACCAGTGTCCCTACAGATGCACACCCCTAAGGGGATTTTGGGGATGCTCCAACCAAGTGACTAAGTATCTCAGTCCATCTTCAGTAGTTATCTGATATAATCCTACCATCTTCTAGATACAACATGCATTTTTCTCTCAATATTAAAGCATACTGTACATCTCAAATGGTATTAAAAGCTTTTGAGATCTGAGACTTCTGCCTCAGCAGTGAACCCAACAGGTACACTTACATTTTAAAATCTATGTAGTTGATGAACCACTGATATTTCATTTTTTAAAAATCACCAGTCTGCTTACTAGCTAATATAAACATGCGCTGTGTATAAGCACAATTAGTGTAATTAGTATTGCCCGTGCTAAGTGTGTGGCAGCTGAATGATTAGCCCATCAGCAGTGTCAAGGGATAAGGTGAAATTGTATCAGTATTTTTCTCTGCCCGACTCACTGACAGTGTGCAGCAGGGAATGGCAGATAATTGATGATGTGTCTGTCCCCGGGGAAATAAAAGCCCCATCTCTCAGTCGGAACAGCTGAGCCTGAGCTAATGAGAGGAGAAGGGACTGCAGAGCCCATCACTTCCACAGGACTGCCCCTTTTAGTCACCCTCTGAATGGACTTGCACCTCCAGTAATGCCAAAATATCTGATAAACAGTGTGAACTTCCAACTAAGAGAGGCGAAATTCAGTGAGAATCATGTTTGCTAAATCTAGACTGACTTTTGTTTGGACCCTTTTTGCTTGCTTTTTCCCCACGACTGACCTAGAGACCACCATATGATGAGGGAAGTTGTTTTTACTTCACATGTGCCAGCAACCATAGCAATAAAAACATGAGTGGTGGTGGTGCCCATGATTGCTCCTGCTCTCTCCTTGTAGCATCCACAGTTTTGGCTCTGGGCCTAGGGTTTGCTGTAGAGTGTTAGGGAGCTGCAGATGAGGGTTAGGTGCTCAGAGGCTTCTGCGATGCTTTTGGATTATGTATAATCCTTGATTAAATGGGAATGTAAGAGTGGATTCAAGGGCTGAAGAGATCCTTGATAATCCTTTGTTCCTATCTGATTTTTTTTTGTGCGGCACACATTTCAAGGCCCACTTTGAATCTAAGAAGATGCAATCCCCATAGTGAGATGTTTTGTCTGCCGTTCCCTGTGCTGATCTGCAGTCTGCGCACTGGTGATAATTGCTTAGGGTAAGCTAAGATGAGGGGGTCCACTAAACCTTTCTCAGCAGAAGCCAATTGAATCAGTTTTGCATGCTAGGAACCTCTCTTGTCTGAAAACCTGGCAATGGGGTATGTCTAACAAATGAACTGGAAACTTGTTGAATAACGAAAGGAAAGAATATGTTCACCTCTCCTCTCTGTCAAGGATTATGTTCTGACAATCAGACTAGCTGGCCAGTTTACAAAGGTGAAAACACTTTATTGCAATAAAATCCCATTTAGAAGTGAGCACCTCCGAAAGAATAAATCCATCAAGGGAAGAAACCGATTATACCCTAGAAGTCATGTCCTCTCAGTGAGCCAATTCTTTCTGCTTTGCATGAATAAACCCAAAGAGCACAATTCAGTTCTAAACTCAGTCTCGGTGCAATTCTAAGTTCATTCAGCGTGCACTCAGCTGGTGCCGCTTGCATTTGTAGCCTAAAATCTATTCTTTTTTAATATCAATTTTCCAACCTCTTCCTTCGGAGTTTGTTGAATTACCTTGGCAATATGAGGCCAGCATGGCCAGTAGCCCAAACAGCCACCTGGAACTTATGGTTTCCATGCTCCCTAGACTCCTAGAAGGCATAGAGGTATGCATCTTGGATGACGATTTAGACATTCTTGTGGATGATTTTTTAATATAAAAAGTTGAGAGTAATAGATGGGTAAGAGCACTCAAAAGCATTAAAAAAGCTTTCACAAGAAAATTAACTCTCTCACAAGTGTTTTAACATTTTTAGGATGAACACTGCTGTGCATTGGTGCATAGGCTCCTAATTCCTGGTGTATCAGGATCATTTCAGTGGGATGGGTTCTCCTGGAAGCATCCATAGAAGGGTGTCTTCTGTTGATCATTGGGCTACAGCAATTACAACTTTGATGGCACTTTTTATGTTCCCAGCAACTGGGCTGCTACTTCTTGTGCAGGGTAGCATTTGCCAGAGTTGTGCAGACATCTGAGCTCCATCTGAAGAACTATTCTGGGTTGCCAGAACAAAATCATGTGCATTCGTTCCATCAAAGTCCAAGACTATGAGATATTCCTAAATAGCAGCATATGGCTACACTGACAAGCACACTTCCCAAGCCTACATCAGCCGGTGAAAGGCCAGCAGATCTGCGAGATTCAAACATTAATTATAGCACACAGAGAAAGAGCCACGTGGGCTTATCAGCATGGCTGCAGAGAGCAGTACTGCACGGAGAAGGAGCTATAGCCGAGATGGCTCCTTCTCCTTCCAGCAGGAGATTTGGGACTACCTGGGTCATGCTTGGGTGGGCATCAAAGTGGTTGATAGCCTCTTATTCTTGCCCCAGCAAAAGCAGGCAAGCTTCTGCCCCACCTCGTGCAGCAGCAGCTCTTAGTTTAAACCAGCACAGCCCGAGGTGGGTCTCCTGCCCCCCATGGACATCCAAGCTTCGCCTCTTGCGTCGTTGACTCACCAGCGGGATCTCTCCAAAGGCGTGTGCTCACTTCTTGCCAACAGCTTTGTTTGCAGTGGTATGTTCTTACATTAGATGTATTTTAATACCTTCGGTTTGGGTGGATTCAGTTTTTATAACACTCAAAGAACTGCTTGTGTGTCCTTCCTAGCCCTGCTTAAGTCGTAGCTGAGAGATCTGCTTGATCATGCAGAAAATCCTACGAGCAAGCACAAGGCGCCATTACCTATTTCTAATAAACACGAATGTTAGCTTTGGTTTTTTTGGGTTTAGCTTTTGGTTTTTAGCTTTTGTTTCAAATAATATATTTTACAAAACTTGATACTAATAGCAAGACTTGTACTTATTTTTTCATTTCCATAAGAACATTTTTTATGCTGTATGTAAGGATATTTTCAACTGAAATGCCGCAGTATTTGCTAGCTCATCACTAGACACCCTGAGTAGAAACACAAGTTGTCTACCATCTGGAATAGCTCGTGCTGTTTGTTTTGCTCCTCCCACCCAAACTGGATGAAGTGCATAAACCAAAAGCAGTAATAATCGTAATAAGAAGAAAACTAACAATCCAGGTCACCGGCACAATGGCAAAGGAATCTGTGCCTGCATATACATGGGGAGCTCGTGCTTGGTATTCTTATTGCAATGTAACTCCATAAATTCAGTACACATCAGTCTTTTACACCAGTACAGTGCCAAATTCAACGTGGGGACTTTTAACTTGCTTTTTTATTATTACAGGAAAATCCTGTCTTTGGCTCTAACTCTCATGGCCTCGCTAGCATGCAAATAATGACTGATGGTGGTGGAGGCAAAAGCAGCGCGCTGTCTTGTTCCATTAGGAGCCTGTTCATAGCTGCTCCCTCTCCAGAGCTCCTGGCACGTGGAGTCACGAGCTGCCCTTTCCTCTGCTTAACCCCCACTCTGAGAAACACCTACAGCACTGTTCCTTAACCTTGGTTTAGCACACACTGAAAACATAAGGAGAGGGAAATGCAAACGAGCTATTTCACTGTAATAAACCCAAGGAAAATAAGTTTGAGACTAAATGGCTCCCACACATGACAGATGGGTTCACAGTGGCTGACCTCATTTTTTCAGTTCCAACATTTGTTTTGCACAGGCAGCTGGAGCAACTGTGAGCACGAAATACACCCAGGGCCGCCCTTAATGCCATTCTCTTACGGCAGTCTGAGTACAGAGCAATCATATTCAATTGGTATTAGTGTAGATCAGCGAAACTCGCTTTGTAATAGCATATAAGAGTGTAACTGAGAGATCAGAGTCTGGCTGTCTGATTAGATCTCATGTTCATTCATTTTAAGCTAACCCTGGTGTGCAAAATGATCTTTGATTAGAAGTCAACTCCAATTCTACTCATCATTGATTATTGTTTTTGTCAATTAAAGAATTAATTAAAAGCAAAGCCCCCCACCATTCAACTGCCAGAAAATAACATAAAGAAAAGCTTTTTCCGAAAACCAGCTGAGAATGAGCATCTTGTGCTTGAAATCCACTTTTCACTGCATTTGCAACAGTGGTTCGGTGCGAGTGACCCGTGCCTGTAGTGAATCATACTAGCCGTCATTTCGGCAGTGCAGTGTGGGGTACATCTGCAAGGCTTTGGGTTACGGTGTTATCTATCCATGTATCAGGAGATAAACTAAAAGGGGCAATCTTGTGAGAAGTAGTAAAACCAGGAGGATGCAAAACGGGCTGCAGGGATTACTTCGTCTAGCAGCAACCTGGCTACTTCACCACCTCTTCCACCCTAAGCAGAGAGCCACTGCACAGTTGACCGTATGTATCGGATGGAATTGCAGTTTCTCAGCAGAGATCACAAGTGATAAATCTGCCCTGCACTGCTGCCATCATTAACAGTAGGAGTTAGTGAGTTAGCAGCCCTAGGTGACTGTGAGTGATGCTGTCCTTTACAGGTCTAACATTTGGGTGAGCCCATGAGTAAGGTCTGAAAGCAACCGGGCGAAGCCAGCCCTGATGTAAATACATGCAACTCCAGTGGGAGTCTTTGGCCAAAATACATGATGACACCAAGCAGTGTCCCAAAGTTATATGTCAAGTGTAAGCAGTGGAGTGGACTGGCTTCCTCAGACCCTGTAAGCAGTGAACATAAAAACCTTCCCACTGTCAGGAGAGAAAAGCAATGACCCAGCCGTGTTTAGGATAAAAGCATCCTTAAGAGTGCTGCTTTCTTTTATCGCTTTGCACCAGTACTTCTTCTGTTTACAACCCTCATTTTGTGCAGACAGCAGCAGCACAGGCAAGGACAGCAAGCTGAGGCCACCTCTGTGCATGTGCAAGAAAGTAAATGCATCAAGTTCTGCGTAGGACAGTCTAGGAATCCAGTGGGCTGCTCTAGAGATTATTAGTTTTGCTCCAGCCAGGACAGGCAAACCATTGTCATACTCAGTATCCACTCCAGGTACGCTCTAATATAAGCACGAGTGAGATAAATTAAACAAGTGAGACAGGATTTTCGCCCCTGAAAGTAAAACATCACTGTTGTCAAATCCTTTCAGGCGCTAATGAGATACAAACACTTTGCTGCTCCTCTTTAAATACATGGGATTAGGAAGACTTAAAATGCTTTGGACGTTTACATGCTAGTTCTGATTCAAGGAGTGTTTTAATGGCACACTGCCCATTAATATATTGTTGAAGATGTCCCCCTCTGTGTTTTAGGGCAGAACATTGTCCTTAAAGCCGGACATTCTTGTCCCAGGTATGAGTACTGCAGCAATATATTTCTTTAATATTTTGAACTCTTCGCAAGTGTGTCCATTTCAAAAGCACTGCCGAAAAGTCCCGTGCTACTTCATTTATACTTGGCTGTGGCGTACGGCTGAAGCTCTCTTTTAGTGCACCCGGCAGTTGAACACTGTCCATACACAATCAAGAGAGGCTGTGTGCTCTGATGTAACTCTTGCTTCTTGGCTTCAGCTCATCTGCATTTACAACTCGAACCTTACGTTAGACAAGAGCTGTCATATATAACTTTGATTTTTTTTTATTTAAAGTTGTGGCAGAGGTTATTGTTCTTCTGACTGCAATGTTTTGAACTTTAAAAGCTCTAAAAGGTATAGGAGACAACAGCACTTATCTAATAGCACCCAATAGCCTCAAATTCCCCCAAACCACCACCATATTCTCTAGCTGGCAACGTCAAAGGAGCTGTGAAAAGCAGATGAGAAAGATCTGATGTAGGAAAAAGTGCTAAGGGGAGCTTGTGCAAGGTAAAGGTTCCCTGTTGGGAAAGCTTATGTTAAAGACGCTGGTACTGGAGAAGGAATCTGCCAACCAACTGGACAACCAATGGGTCTGTTCAGCAGGAATGGAAATGGACTGCAGGAAGGCAGAGGAAGCCCAGCTCCATGTCACCGTGCATCTGTGGCACGTTTAGCCCACCACAAGGAGCTGGAGAGCTTTATAGACATGCCTGCATTTACAGGAATTATTTGAAGAAGATATTGACAATTTAATGGAAAAGTGATCTCCTTGCTGCCAGGGTCCTGAAAGCACATTTAATTTCTGTTCTGGAGGACAGGGCAGTGCAATGCCTTGGGTACAGGCTGGTCCGTGCCTGGTGCCATTAGTGCTGGAGAACAATGCCGAACAGACGTAGTTTACTGCTACTGATGTAGCCAATATAAACCTGATGAGACTCTTAAGTGTACTCCAAATAGAGCTAGTCAAGTTAAATCGGTAAATTTAATCTGTAGTGAACATTAAAAAAGAGAAATCTTGAGTTTCAAATGCCACATACTCCAGCCATGCTATAAGATTAGTTACCATTTAAGACTTCTTAGATACAGAGACGTTAAAGATAAACCAAGGCTAGATGAAACAGATCTGACAGCATTTATTATTGCTGAACTACAAGGTAATTATTTCGTGTAGCTTTTCATTGCATAAATTAAGGCTGCACGGATCTCAGAACAGGCCTGTTTTTTCCCTATTTTGCCATTTAAAGAAGAAACCCACTGGGGCCATTGAGGGCTAATGAAAATGTTATAGGAAAAGCACTGCACTTTGTCCTTCTCTGTCCTCCTACTCTTTCCTCATTTCATCCCTCGATGGAGTTTCTGCATTTTCCAATTCACATAACAGTAATAATGGGCTGTCATTCTGGGCACAGGAAAATGAGGATACAATGATTTTTCTCCCATCTCTTGTTTCCTCTGAGGGAAAACTCTGTTGTCCTTTTTCCAATGGAAGCAATCATCTTTCTTAGCTGGTGCCAGGATGCTGGCCATGCCAGAGGGAAGCCCATGTTTCCTTCACAAAATACACGCTTTGCAAGGCACTCTGCTCTGCAGAGATGGCAGCCTTCGCCTTCACCACACCTTCCTCATCTGCTGTGAGGGTGGATGCTGCAGCACGGGCAGGAGCGGTGCACCACCATTGTCCAGCAAGGGTCTGCTTTTTCTCCATGCTTCCCTGGCTCTACCCTTAAAAAGACGCCAGGGAGCTTCTGCTTGAAGCTCAGGGCTTGGAAATGAAATATATGGCATGCACTACAAGTCCTGCTCCTGCGTGCATGGAAACCAGGCTGCATTTGAAACAAGGCTGGGGAGAGGAAGGCAGCATCACGCCCAGATTGCAAAGACAGCGAAGCCCTGGTATATGCAGGCAAAATTTTAAGCTGCTTATCCTGCAGCCTCGGCAACAGCTGAAGTCTTACCATTTTTAATATGGACTCGGTTTGGTTTTGTGTAGCACAGATGACTTAGTGAGCATTTCCAGCTCTTGGTTTTATTAATCTAAACATCTAATAAGCCAAGGAGTCACCTCTGTTTACTTTGGCAGATGTCTATTCTTATTAAAAAGACCAGGTGTATATCTAAATAGACGTGGTCTGCAAGCGTTACACTGAATTCAGGAACACGTCTCACGCATCAAAGAGCACCTCACAGCCAACTGCTTCCTAGCCCATGATCAGCTCTGTGCAAAAACCCGAGTCCTTCTTTGAGCTAACAAATGGTACGTTGCAGACATACTGAACGAGACGAGGAGAGGGCACTCATTCATGCAGGACTTGACACGTTATGCACTTAATTGAGCAGCAGCAGTGTTTTCAACAGCACCATCACCTACAAACATGCCTGTACATTTGGGGAAGCGCAAAGGGTGGCTGTTTGTACCATAATCCAATGATGCTCAAAGTGATGAGCAGAGAAGGAGGTGTCCCTGTACCCTGGAAGATTCCCTGGCCAAAGGCTGCTTGCTGGAACGTTATTGCACAAAGGTGTAACACATGCTCTCCTTCTTGTTTTAAAACCAAATGTTCTTAATTTAAATACTTAAATTGAGGATGTCAAGTTACTTGGTTACAGGAAAGGTGTTTTCCCTCTTGCATACAGTTAGAAAATGCCCACCAGACTACCACATTTTTCCCCTGTTTTACTTGAGTCTTCTAGCAGGTGTGCAATAAATTTGACAAAGGGGAGAGACGCCTCACTGAGGGACAGACCAAGTGGTTTTGGCTGCTCACCTGTCGAAGTATGAGCCTTCCACGGGCATTTGCACGTGCTTATTTGCCTATCTCCAACAGATTTCATTGCAAATGGGTTCCTTCCTTGGGTCAGCTTGAGCAGAAGGGTTTAAGTAGGAATAAATAGGGTTGGTCTAGCCTGACCTTTTGTGGACATGAATACACACAGACATGAAAACACATAGAAAAGCTAAAACCAGAACCTCAGTGATGACTGGATAGATTTTCTCTGCTGCAGCTCCTCAAGCTTTTTTTGAGTTGATGGATGGCTTGAGGTTTTCCCATCAGTGATATTTTTAGGACAAGATCAAGTCTGACAAATCTCTGGGTGCTGCAGCTAAGTATATATGTATATTTTTTGAATCGCAAAACAGGAGTGCCTTGGAGAAGCGATTATTTGAAATCGATCTGGTGCTGCTGAAGGTCTATCAGCAGGCTGCCTGGCCTGGGGAGATCTAGCAGCAGTGGCTAACGGGGCTGCTTGAGTGCTGGTGGAGCAGTAAGGAGGTGTCTGGCTCTGCCAGGCAAGGTCAGCTCTCTTGAGGCGTCAGGGCCCATAGTGCTCCCGATGCTTTGAAAGGGCTGGCAGATTAAATGTATTATTGTGGCTACTTCACGGGCTGCGCTGGTTCCAGGGAACTGTCAGCTTCGATTTGTGCCTCCCACTGAAGAGAAGAAAGATGCTAAGATACTTCTGCACTAATCCATCATTTCTTTTGTGCTGGTTGGGGGGTAAAAATTAGAGGGTACCCTTGTGACATAAAAACACAGCAGAAAAAGGCAGCTTTAAAGAGAAAAAAAAAAAAAACAACAGATAGTTCCTGTGTCACGCTCAAAGGACTTGCTTCTTACAAAGGCCACCGGGTGCAGAACTTGCATACAAAGACTAAGGTGAGGTCTGTGCTTGTGGCTGCCAAAAAGCAACTGCAGAGTGCCAGGGGACCTGCTCTTCTCTGCACCTTGCAGTGAGCGGGGCAGCACATCCCGGGACCTGCTTTTTGATCACGGCTGGGCTACAGCCTGGTCCTGGGTGCCTGGGCCATGTCAGGAAGGGGGGGGGTGGGGCGCTTTTTGTTCCCAACAGCAGCAGCCCCAGCAGCAAAGACACTTAAAAGCTACAGCTGGAGAGCCCAAACTCTCAGGGAACTGAATGCAACCCCCTGGACACAGCCCTGGGCTGTGATATAAGTGTGGCAGTAAGATGGGAGCAGCACCAGGCACTGCGAGGAGCAAGCACACAAAGCCCCTGCTTGGACCCCACTGCTCCCCGGGGTGCAGCCAGCCCTCCCTCGGGCCACAGCCTGTGCAAAAGGAGCTGGTGAGTTCTCTTGCTCATCATTTCCAAAATCTCTTACCGAAAAAACACTTGAACAAGCCAACACACCCCCTTGGAAAAGCAGCAAGCAATGGAAGTTGAAAGGGCAAAACCAGCGACCTCTGAGCTCCTGCGAGGTGGGAAGATAATCAGATTTCTTAGCATTGTGTTAATAGAGCCATCCAGGAACCACATAGCCTGAAAGCGATGTGACAGGCCCCCATCTGAGACTAATTCAGGTCCTGGTCCTCTCTGACAAGCAGTGTGTGTGTGCAGGCACTGCTCTCCTCCCCACTTTGCCCTCCTCCCCACCTTCCTCGTCTCCCTGCAGCCGAAGCTCTGTGCTGCAGGCATGAACCGCCCACCTCCCCTTAGCTCCGCTGCGGGAAAATACCCCAGCGAGTGGGTTGTCCACGAGCTGCTTGTCCCTGCCACACATATAGAAAGGGAAAAAAAAAATAGAAAAGCCGGAGCAGCCATCCCTTTTTTGGCAAAAGCAACCGCTGCCTTCCGCCTTCGCTCCCACTCCTTCCCAGCGGGGGAGCAGGGCAGCCTCCCCCTGGCACCTTTCCCCGGGGCGGGTGCTGCCGGGGGGTTACCTTCCTCCTCGCTGGGGTTTAAAAGCATCACGGAGCAGAAGGCAGCTCCGGGTGGCTCTGGGGGCGTGCTTTGTGCAGCTGGTACCCCCAGCGCCTTCTCTGTGATAAAATGAAATAAGGTTGAATGGAGTGGTCAAGGGCCTTGAGACTGCAAGGAAGTAGAGCAGCCTGGTCACTGAAGGATGCTGGGGATCCCCCCTGCACAAATCAGACCTCTCCCATAACGCATTCCCAAACATTTGAGAAATATTAATTCTATTAAAACCCCCAAGATGTAACCGTGCTGTTATTTTAGAGAGGAGTGCAGAGACACAGAAAAGCTAATTGCTCCGTTCCTTGAGCAGGAACCTGGAAATAAACGCAACCTGTTGCTCCTTAGAAAGAAAACCAACACACACAAGCAAACAAAACACCCGCACCCTCCCGAGGAAGCACTGCTGGATGTCAGCATTTAAACCAGCATCGGGTTATGGATGTGGGATTTTTAAAGTCCACAACACTGTGCTTGCCTGCACCAACAGGCAGCACAGACACCATCTTAAGAGACTGTCCTAGGATTTAGTTGCCGGCCAAGAAAATGCTGAATTTATGGGAGAAAAGATGCGCTTGGTGCCTTCAGATGGCTCACGCTGCCTGATACCTGCCCTCCCGTACTTACTGAAGCCTTGGGGCTGGCGTGGAGCAATCTGCCATGCGTGCCCGGTAGGGTTACAAAGCAGGGCTGCTCGCTCGTCCCAGCGGACGCCGCTCTCCAAAAAACCAGCTCACGTCGCGGGGACCAGCGCAGGGAATATCCCACAGGAGGCTGGGCAGCGAGCACAGGAACCTCTCCAGGAAAGACACCTTCCTCTCGCCCCTTCTTCCTCGAGCCCCCCGTTTGGGTCTGCTCCCTCTTTTTTTTTGTTTATTCTGGAGGAGAGCGACGCTTGCGAAACCTAATTAGCCACGGGGGGATATGAAGATAACGTTCCTGCACGGGAGCCTTCCTTGCCCGGGGCTCCAGCTGCGTGACAGCAGCTGAAACACGGTAATAATTAGGAGGCGCGGGGCAGAGCGCGCGGCCGGATTAATCAGCGAACGCAGAAATCGGGCTGGAAACGCACCGAGCTCGTAGCAGAGGGGTGTGCGAAAGGGCGCGGAGGCAGGGTGGCCACACACACAAACCCCAGCACACGCACAGCTTCCAGAAGGGTTTTTTTGAAACTTTGAATGAGGGACAGCAAACCAGCGATAGGAAGACCTGGCGTGGGATTAGGACGACCTTTGGCAGCCAGGGCACTCAGAGGTAAACCGAAGAGCAATGCCAGCGTGCAAGATGTTTGCATCAGTCCTTGGGAACGAGCCAGGGACCGAACGGAGAACTTAAAGAGGGTCTGAGCTCGCCTCAAACCGGCAATACCATAAAAGCTCACTGGAAACAGAAAGACGGGACCCAGGGAAACGTTGAGCCTCGGGGAGAGGCGGTGGGAAGACGGCTAAGCACTTCCACGGAAACATTAAACAGCTCCCCCAGGCAGCTTCCCCAACCCCTTCACCAACACCCCCCAGCCGAGATTTTCCCGTTCCCAGCCCCAAAGCGCACACGACGGAGCCAGCAGAAGCCCGACCTCCCTCCTCCAAATCCCGACGCCTCTCTCCTGGCAGCAGGGCTCAGCTGAACCACCTCGGGGGCCGGCAGCTCCGCACCCCTCCCTCCCCCCGGTGCCCCCCGGTGCCCCCCGGTACCTGCTGCTGTCGGCGGGGCTGCCGCGGCTCACAGCCCGCCCCGGGACATCGCTCGCCCACCGCCGCAGCCCCGGGCTCCGCGGCCGCAGCGCCGCCCCATCCCCGGCGATAATAAAATAATATTCAAAAATTTAAATTTTTTTTTTTTTTTTAAGAGGATGGGGAGCAGCCTCTCCCCGCTCGCACTGCCCCGCCGCTCTGGCAGCCAGCGCAGCCGCTGCCGGCTTTTCCTTGCGGAGCTGCGGGAGGAGGAGGAGGAGGAGGAGGAGGAGGAGGAGGAGGAGGAAGGGGAGGCGGAGGCGCTGCGCGGCCGTGGCCCGCCCCCGCGGGCGGTGCGGGGTCCCGCGGGCGCCCCCCGGCTCGTCCCGGTGCCGCTGCCTTTGGCTTTGCAGTTTTTTTGGGGGGGACAATCAGCTCCCTGTGGACCCGGGCCATGTATTTTTGGCTTTTCCTGGCTTCATTATTATTATCATTAATTCATTATTATTAATTTTTATTATTAATTTACTATTATCAATTTATTATCATTTCTATTATCGATTTATTATTATTACTATTACTATTATTATTAATTTTTTCGGTCGGTTTGAGCAAGAGGAGAGGGGCAGGGAGAGGCTGCCCCAGGTCTCTGCCCCCATCCATAGGATGCTCGCTGGCCCCTCCGCTGCCTTCAGTAACCTGTACGCAAGCAGACCCTACACCAGGGTACACTGAGGGCTGCAAACAGCAGTGAAAGGTGAATATAGAGAATCGCAGGATCATTAATGTTGGAAAAGACCTCCAAGATCATCTGGTCCAACCATCACCCTACCACCAAAGTCATCCACTAAACCAGGTCCAAGAGGAAGGAGCACACCAACAGATGGGACTAAAATTTCTTCCTCCGAGCCCTCCCTCCTGCACCACATTGAGAAAGAAAAAAAGGCAGAAATGCTGCATTTTCCCAGAGACTGTAGGGAAAAGGAAATTTTCTTCAATTTCAGTCTTCCATCCAAAATACACAGTTCTAGTTACTATAAACACATCTCTCTGTAGAGGTAAGGATCCTGAACATATTTATTGCTGGCCTTAGGACTTTGCCCTTTCCCTTCCGCAGCTCTTTTTTTTCTTTTTTTTTTGTATGAGGCTTTACTCCAGACATCACCCAACAGAAGTATCAAACACCCATAGCTTATTTTTTTTTACTATTTTTGTATATGTTTATGTGGGTTTTTATATATGTTTATATATATATATATTTTATGTGCGATCTGCTGTCCCTCTTCCAACACTTCAAGCTGCTGCAGAGTCCTTCAACAAGCTCTCCCTTGTGTCTCTGAAACAACTGAAAGTGCTTCTTTTGGGAACCCCTGGCAAGGCTGTGGGTTTGGTAAATCGACACAGTTTGGGAGGTGGCGCTACTGGTACTCTCCCTGTACGCCCCTGTCTTTCCCCATTTGGGTCAGATTCGCCCTTTCAAATGTAAATGTTGTCGACGGAGCACACAGACCTGCCACACACAGGATGATACTGTACAGAGAAGTTTGTGAAATGACAACAAAGAGTTTGGGTTTCACAAAGCATTGTTCTTGGAGGGGAAAAAAAAAAAAAAAAAAAAAAAGCTCACTGAATAAAAAATCCGAGCTGCCAATTCCAGCTGACCTATAATCTTAAGTAATTTTCAGCAGTAATAATGAACATGTGGTATTTATATTGTATGCTGAACATAAACAGCACCCTGTAGCCCTCAGAAGCAGAAATGAGAGAAAACCACTCCAGATTCAGCAAAAGCATAAAAATCATAAATGGGTGCTCTTCGCAGGGGCGTGCGGACCTCTGGGACCTGCAGGCTCTTCCCAAAGCTTCTGAGCTCGGCAGTGGTCCTGGGGGTGACATTTCCAGAGGCACAGAGGTGCTGTTGTAGGTTTCTGGGTACATTTTTAGGGTCATCTGTGGTGTGCCTCTGCCTGAACCAGCTCTGCTCCTGCTTCGCGTGTTTCTCACGCGACGTGAGCAGGGGGGGCAAGGCAGAGAAGTTGCTTTCTGGAAAAAGGCAGCTGCACGCTTCGGGCTGTGGAATGTCAGGGGAAGAGGAGAGGGAATATTTGTGGCAATGCTGAAAGCTATAAATGTCTCATCATGCATACTTAATATGCTTTTGAGTCCATTTCAGCCTTTCAGGGGGTGGCAGCTCTCACTGTGGAAGTCTGGTTAATTTGTTAAAGGTTTCCAGTGCCGTCTGCTAATTGCAGCATCTTACTGCAACCTTGAGCCTCCTACAGTGGTTCCTGGCAATTACCCTGTGTGCCCCATGTTGCAAATTCCCTCTGGCCCTGTCAGTCGTATCGGAAGATAAGAAGGTTTTTGGAACCTAAGGTTGCAGACGCAAACGCCTCCTTCATTTGCAGCCTCCTCTTTCAAGGAAATGTTCTCAATCCTATGCAAATACATGTACTGCGGATGTATGAGCTGTTTCTCTTGGTTTCTCAATAGAGTTTTGCATAGCAAACACGGAAATCTTATTCACTCCTCTCTTCACCCTCACCCCTACATATGCATTCCCACTTCCCTGCTCCCAGGGCTCTGGCTTGTCAAAGCTGCTAGGAGGCTGAGGAGGTTTAAGGATGCTCTAGATAAAATCTTTGCCCCACATAGCCCTTCTGAACATGCATTCATCCTGACACACACGCTTTTGAAAGGATCGGGTCAGTCATCCCACGTGTGTCTTGTTTTGCTAATTCGGTGGAAAATGCCAGAGAGCTCTGCCTCCCTCCATCGTTAGGCAGGAACCGAAGCTGCCATTGTGTCGTGGCTCTGATCATGCTACTGCTCCTATAAATTATTCACCGGGTTGCAGTGTAATCTGCTGTTGTGTTAAAAACAGGTCAGCATGGATGTCCCCAGCGCAATTTCTAAGTGACAACAGCAAAGCTGATTCTGACTTTGTCTCCAGAAAACACGGTGACCTCTCCAAAACAGCAACTGTCAGTTGTCGTGTACTTTATCCTCCGCCAGCTCCCATGCACCTTTACAAGCACCAGTTCCCAGCGATGTCAGCCCACGTTATACTTGAGAGATCTAAGCCTGAGTTCTTAAATTACCTGCTGGGCTTTACGGGAGCACTTTGCTTTCTATTAGTCTTTGCTCCCAGGCCAAAGAGCAAATCAGGATTTCCAAGGAAGAGATTAGGGCATACCTAAATGCTGTGCTCCTCCCAGACACCTGGAAGGCTTCTTGCAAGGTCTGAGCAGGATTTTCTGGCTGATACACATCACAGAATCACAGAATCACAGAATGGTTTGGGTTGGCAGGAACCTTAAAGCCCACCCAGTTCCAATCCCCCTGCGGTGTGCAGGGACACCTCCCACCAGACCAGGCTGCCCAAAGCCCCATCCAGCCTGGCCTTGGGCACCTCCAGGGATGGGGCATCCACAGCTTCTCTGGGCAGCCTGTGCCAGTGCCTCACCACCCTCTGAGTGAAGAGCTTCTTCCTTATAGCTAACCTAAACCTACTCTCTTTTAGTTTAAAGCCATTAGTCCTTGTCCTGACACAGAGTCCCTCCCCAGCTGTCCGGTGGGCCCCTGTAGGTACTGGCCCCATTATGTTACACACCACTCTGAGTGGGGAATGTAATGACAAATACTTCAGTTTTGCCATCATCCTGATTCAGCAGAACAGCAAGACCAAAGCAATGGCCTTCGGCTCCACTGCAGTCGTCCTCTAGAGAAACCTGGAAAGAAGGAGGTCTGCGGGAAAGTCCCTTACCCCCATAAAGTACTCAGAGGGAAGACCTTGTGAGGACCTTGGCGAGAGTGTGGGGCGTCGCTGCCCATTCCCTGGTGTGCCACAGGGACATATGCCTATTGTGCAGATACAAAGGCTCAGCCTAGTCCTGTGTGATTTCCGACACCTGAAAGCGGGGGCTGGTGGCAGCAGACCATGCAGGGGGCAATTTGCATGGACGCCTCTCATTAGCGTGTTCGGATCAGCAAACACGCTGGAGGAAGTTGCCACCAGACAGTGGCTTGGAGCTTTGGTTTTCTGATGCAGATTAGGCCCCCCTGGCCTTTAAGGCAGAGTATTTGTGCATGTTTTTTTCATGAGCAAAAAACTGGGCAATCTGTCATAAGCAACCTGGGCAAGGCTGACCCTACACCAGCCCACGATCACTTTTCCCAGCTCAACATCTTGTGTTGCCACAGCTCTCCTGCTCTCTGCACCTCGCCCTGCCCGTCCTGCTCCTTGGGTTGACTCCGTTCCTGTATTTCTACCTTCTCTGCCAGATGAGCCTGCTCAGTGATCTGACTTGTGCTCACCATCGCCCCGTAGCTAACTCTGCTTGCTCTCCTTCTAGAAGCTTTTGATACCCACTTGTTTTTCACCGCTTGCACCCTGTAACCACTGTGCAACCATTTCCCCCCTTCTACTTCCCATCACTGTGTTGCTGCCCCACCCTCAAGTTCCTCATTTTGCTTTCTTCTTCACGTCGCTTTTGCAAAACTTTCCACCTGCAGCTCTCAGGGCGATTTATGGGAAAGTCAGGTCACTCGAGCTGCTGTTCTGGAGTGGCTCAGGGACAGATTCAACCTCCCGGGGCCTCTGGCCAGGTGCTCGGCACCGCTGGATCTTTGGGAATGACTGCAGCGTGTGTAACACAGTGGGTGTACTACACAGGGCGCATTACCACAGGGTGGTCAGGGCACACTTGGAACGCCAAGGAAAAGCAAGATATGGGTGCAGAGGGTGAGGGCTAGGGACAGAAAAGGGAGTCTTCATCACACCCTGCTGCACTTGTGGTGGTCTGAGGCAGCTGCATCCACCAGCACCTGAAGGTAGCAAGTTCCCTTCAGAAGGCATGTTCACAAGCACACACCCTACCTGCCCTCACGTACGTTAACTTAGAGGATCAGGAGCCACTAATGTTACTATTTCTCCCCCCAGAACTCTTCCCCTTCAAAATCAGCCCCGGTGGGCTCCAGTCCCTTCCCAGAGCAGGTTTTTCGTGGTGAGGATCTCCTCGCAAGTGGGCTGGAGGGAGCAGCACGTTCCTGCTTCTTGGCCTGCTCAGCGACCGGGCCCAGCGGAGCTGCTCTCCCTGCCTGCGGTGGCACCTCTGTTACTGCAGCTCTGCCCTCCTGCCTGTCCCCTCCTTGGGTTCGAAACACATCCCTAGTTTCCTAATTAAGGTGTGAGAGGAACTGTTGGGACATTGTTTTGCTTTCCTGGACAGCTGGAAGTCAGCAATGCAACGCCGTGATCAAAGCCGTGGCGGCGATCAGAGACCTAAAGCAGCAGGTATGGTGCTGTATGAGGCTTTTTGGGAGTGCAAGCTGCCAGCTGTGCTGCTGGCATTGAGCTGGTTTGAAGTCGGGTGCAGGGACACCTCCCACCAGACCAGGCTGCCCAAAGCCCCATCCAGCCTGGCCTTGAGCACCTCCAGGGATGGGGCATCCACAGCTTCTCTGGGCAGCCTGTGCCAGTGCCTAACAAAGCATGGTTATAACATGGAGTGAGGCACTGTGGGACATGTTAGCACCACTGAAGGTATCCTTGGTCAGGACTATGGTCTGCCTTGCTGTGCCCTCCAGCAGCAGCACAGAGACAGCCTCTGCCTTCCTCCTGCTCAGCATGTCCCACGGGTCATGGCAAGAAGGCAAAGAAACAGCAGGGATGAAGAGCGTGATCTGGAGAAGATGATGGTCAGGTAGGAGAAAGATGCGAAGGCTGGGGTGGAGGGGAAGGAGCCAGACAATTGCGGAATCATGTGCCCTGTGGGAAGGCTACATTGGTGGCCATCTGGATTCCTGCCAGCTCCTCACATGACAGTTTTTGCAGCAGAAACCCAAGAAGAGTCCTCTGGGATAAGGCTCCGAGCAATTTCCATCCTCTGTAAAACCACAGTTGCCCTGAAATCTCTTCCAGACCGACGGCAGTATGGTGACTGCAGCGCAAGTCTCCATAACCCCACTGCCTCCGAGACACCCCCACGGCCCCCTTTTCCTCATCGGCGCATATTTCTGCAGCATAAATATAGCAGATACAAAACAAGTGCAGCGCACATGAAATGCCATTCGGGGGAGCGCGCTGAACACGCTGCCTGTGTCATGCAAGGAGCCCGAAGAGCATCTGCCAAATATTTGGGCTGAGATTCCAGAGCAGAGGGGGGTCTGCAGCGCTGACCGAGCCCTCAGGACAGCACGGTGTACGTCTTTTTTGGGGGGATGCAGGTTGCCTGCTGGTCCAGCCTGCCCTTCACGTGAGGGTGTTTAACCACGTGCAGGACTCGCTTCCTCCAGGGAAGGCGAAGGGCAGCTTCTCGTGCCACTGGGGCTGCGAGGAGAAATGAATTAAGAAGAAATCACAAATGATATGAGCTGTAAAGCAAAGAAATAGTGCTGCCTCGGGGGCGCGGCCTGGCGCTGCAGCGGAGGTTACGTGACACCAGCGAAACGAGGCCAGTTTTGGAGCATCTGACCCTGGGTACTATTTTCGGCGCAGTGATTTTTGGAAGCGATTAACGACAGCAGCTTGGCACTAATCAGTGGCTGGTGTTGCTGATTAAGCTAACTCTTCCTTGGCTCGTGGCCGGCATCAGGAATAGAAAGGGCAGGAAGCTCCACAGAGCGGCAGGAGAGGCAGAGCAGCTCAGGACCTTCTAAACTGCCCATTTTTCCATGTGAAAATAAATAGTAATAATTTTTAAAAAAGCTATAGCCATCCAGCTCCAGAGCAGTGCTCAGCAGTGCTGGCGGGCTCTGCTTCTCCTGTGGCTTCGTTTATCTTTGGCAATATTTTTATATGGATTCTTTCCGATGTTTCCTCCCCTCTGTTAATAAAAAAGAGCCTCACTTGTTAAATGTGTGAGCGCATTGCCAGTGTGGCACTCCTCGCGTATGTTTGCCGTGGGATCTCAGAGATGCTATCTAGCTTCAAATCTATCTACATCTCTAAATTCTTTCTGCGAGATGCCAGTGGGAAGGAAATGTGCCGGCACAGTGTGAGCAGTGCGCGTTATGGCCCGATCCACCAGTCCTGACGTAACCAAAGCTCCCCAAACCATCCCATTTATAAACAAGGCAGCTTCTCCAGATGCTACCACAGAAGTCAATGATTCCCTAGAGGAGGCGGGCTGCGCTCTCTCTGCTCTGTACATCGTCACCACTAAGAAACTGTGATGTTTGAGGCAGAAAAAAAATAATCTCATTTGCTCTGTGCTACCTCTGTTAGCACCATAACATTAGCTGGGTCCTCTCAGGTCTTTTTCTTTTTTCTCCTCAAGTGAGGACATCTAGTATGTGGGGTTCTGAAACTCTCAGGGAGCTCTCAATCTCATTCTACAGAGTCACAGCAAGCGTGCTAAAATAACTGCAGTGCCTTGTTGCTCACATCCACGCTCCCAGCAGAGCTATTCCACCGCCCCGAGCTAGCACAGGGTGAGAAGGATGCGAATAAAACTCCCTTTTCTCCATGGAGTCTGTGTGCTGAGCGATGCTGACATGATGAAATGGGAGGTGTTGCAAGAGCTCGTGTGCAATGCTGCGCACACCTCTGGCTTTTGGGGAAGTGTTGGGTTTGGCTTCCCAGGGCGGTCATTTCATCGAGGGTCCTGGGTCAAGGAGGGGGCTTGAGTATTTTCAGTGTCTTTCCTTCTCTGTGGGGTGGGTCATTATTAATTACATGTGGGCTCCCCCTCATTTTTTGTCTTTCCATCTTTTTACTGACTGTTTAAGCTCCAGGCATCATTTCCAAACTCTGGGTCCCCGAAATTTCCAATTTCCAGGCTCCTTGCATTTAAACCAGAGTGAACCAATGCCATCCCCCTTTCCTATCTGTAAGTTATGCAGCATTAAACCTGTTGTGCTGAGCATTTCCTAGCGGGTTTGCCTCACCTGTTACCCTGTTATCATTTCTCTGCTCTTAGATGGCAGGTCTGAGCTTTGGAAATGTTGCTTGAAATTCTGCAGGGCCTGACAACACCCCTACCATCGAGAAACCAGCCCACCGTCGGCCTTGTGGTGCCTCAGCGGCCTTGCCAAGCGTCTGGCTGCTCTGTCCTGCCCCTTTAATTCACGTCCTGGTGCTGTTTTCTCTCGTTTTTACTCACAGCCTTCAACCCTGCACTTCCTGAGCGGGTTGCTCTGTGTGTCGCGCCCCCGGCGCAGCAGCCACAAACCTTTGTTTTCAGCACACACACGGGCGGAAGGCTGCTTCGCCAGCAGCGAGCTGTGCCCTGCATCGTTAACGGGGTGGCGTTGTTTGTGCCATCAGCTTGCTCTGGGTACACATCGATTTTGTGACTTTAATAGGGGGACTGGATGACAAAACCGAACCGAACCGAACTGAACCAAACCAAACCAAACCAAACCAAACCAAACCAAACCAAACCAAACCACCACCACCAACAACAAAACAAACAAAAAAACCTTGTATTTCACAGAGCTTTGTAATTAAAGTATCTAAAAAATGTGAATAAAATTATGGAAAGGAAGGCAGTTTTTCTTCAAGCTTTGATGAGACACTGGTTTGGAAAGCCTAGAAGGTCGCCTGAGCACCACCGTCTGTGGCCTCTCTCTGGCTTGTAAGTACCTTCCTTTTTTTTTCTGAGGGCTGTTAAATGCTGCTTGTTTATTATTTGACCTGTTTTTTTCCCTTGCTGTTGTTATTAATAGTGATCCAGAAATATTGCCGACAAATGCAAACCAAACAAGTTGCCATCCAGACACAGAGAAAGGGGAAAAAAAAAAAAAAAAAAAGAAAAGATCAAAGACCTTTAATTAAAAAATAGGGAGACAACAAAGCAGAAAGTGCCTCTGATTTCAATTATTTTTTAATTTCAGGCCTGAAGGACTCAATCATCCCTGCTGCGACGCCCCGTTAAAAATAGGACTCCAGCTGCCCTGGGACAGCTGGAAGCAGGGCGGGCTGGTGTGGGGATGTCCGGGGTGGGGACGGGCATCCCACGCCACCTCCTCGCACCCGAAAAGCTCGAACCCGCCTGCACAGCTCTCTGCCTGCCCGAGGAGCAGCTGTGCGAAGCAGGTGAGTATAAACCGGAACAGGCGGAGCTGTGCCATGGTGCGTGGCCTCCTTTCGGCACTGCCCTCCAAGTGGGTCTGTCTGTGTTCCTGGAGAAACATGCTCAAACCTGAGTTTATAGGCCAAACGCCTCCTATTAAAATCTATCTAGTTCAAGCCAACACCGTTGCCTTGGTGATGAAGAGTGGGGACTTTTCCTTCCCCTGCGCCGCAGTGAGCGTGCCGCACGCCTTCTCCATCACCTGGCACGTGAGATGAGCTGAAAGGACAGGTAGTGGTGGAGGTGGGCTGCAGGACAAGGATCCCTGCTCTCACAGTGACCAGGGGAGCACCCAAGACTTCATCCTCATTTTTCCCTAACATCACCAGCTATGCTACAGTAAACCAGGAGGTGCACGTGGCTGTGAACAGTAGCTATATTTCATTTCATCTAAGCCTCAAAGCTGATCCCAAACCCTCACCTAAAACTCTTCTCTCTCCTGAAAAGGGAGGCAGGCTTCAGTGGGATGAGATGTGAGGAAAGGTAAGGGTGGAGCAGCTGCATAAAAATATCTGTAACAAACCACAGACTAATTTCTATCTGTCCTCTGCATTTCCAGGTTAAATACATTGATCGTTGCTAGCAAAATGTCTGGACCCATTGCTTGCAGTGCTGAGCTGAGAACTTGCAAACTGCATGGATGTCTCTGCACTGATCCATGAGCTCTGGCTGTGCCAAGCCCCCTGCCCTAGTCCCATGGTGTCATGCCTCCCATGCTCCCATGCTTGAATCAGCATGGTGATGAAGGCCATAAAAGATGTGAAATGTATCACTGCCTGTACTTTCAAGAGGCCAAAACATTTTTTTTCTCTGAACTTTTTCATAATACAGCTGTGAGCTGCTGCACAATGGCCAAGCTGCAGACAAGAGGTAGTTGTGCTCCACTGAACCTAAGCAGAGTTTTTTTGCAATGTCTCCATAGACACTTTGAGGGAGGTAGCACTATGTAAGTGCAAGGGTGTTATTAGAAAACAAGAAAA
Source organism: Anser cygnoides (assembly GCF_040182565.1). NCBI lineage: Eukaryota > Metazoa > Chordata > Aves > Anseriformes > Anatidae > Anser > Anser cygnoides. The sequence goes on along the minus strand of NC_089874.1, from coordinate 100,166,378 downwards.
TTAATTAGCAGGTTTTCTTTGTGGATGAGCATTTTTGAGCTTTGAATAGTTATTGCAGGAAGTCAGCCTGATTTTTTTGGGAAGGTATGATGTATGCTATACTCAGTCACACCCAGCCCTGTGCCTTGGGATTTCAATGTACAGTAAGGAAAAACAATGCTATGGGAGCATGAGTAGACAAAAATAGTGAAATTATTTATAATGCCACAGATAATACAGACATTTCCTACAAATGTTTCTGTATGCATGTTGGAAAATACCAGTGCCAGCTAACAGTACATATCAATGTGAAAATACTTTTTTCCCCTTACCTTTCCCAAAGGAGGATTTTAAATGATAGCTTTGAAGAGAATTATCCAAGGAGCTCTCTGCTGATTTCAAAAACCACTTGAAATACCACAGGATTTCCAGAGAACTATGAGTTAATGCTCTGTCACTAATGGTGTGGCAGCCTGGCAGTGGTCCTGGCCTCCTCACGGAACAGCTGATGTAGGAGTCATACAAGCAAAATTAAAGGAGATGGAATACAACCCATGGCACTCATTAGGGTTTTATAGAAAATAATTGTGTTGATACTAAACTTGGACTTCTGTGAGAAATAAGACTTGGTACTGCATGAGAGCTTGACTAAGAAACTTGAAGTGGGGTAGATCAATTTTGGGCATGCTGGATGGGTTAAAAACAAGTATGAGTGACAGAAGTAACCCAGCTGAGGAGTTATCAAGGATGACTAGGTTTAGTGAGGACCTGCACGGATTGGGTCTGTCCCTATGGGGTTTAACTCTATGCGCATGACCTGAAAGGGAACTTTATGTCATGACTGACTGAATGTGTAGATGGCCCAATGCCTGGGTTGGTAACTGGGAGAAAACACTACTGGGAGAGTGAGCTGATTCTTCTGGTCTTAGTATGGGCCTATCTGGGAGTGAAGGATATAGGCCATGACTATGGGATAGTGTTAACCACGTTCTGAGAAATTTTGATGCTGAAAGACTTGAGGATTATAGAGGAAAATCTGATGAGGAGGATCCTCTTATGTGATGCTGCAACCCAAAGTGACTCAAGAAGTCCTTCTACCTATTAATTGATCCTTGAAGCAGCCCTGATGTTATGTGTGCATATGTATATATATATACACACATATATATATTAAGAACAGATCATGTAACTTCTGGATTTGTCACTGGTGTAGCAGTCTTGGAGAAGACTGCTCCATGCTGGTGTCCACATCCCCAAGAGGATGGTTCCAAGTACATCCATGAAAATGCTTAAAGGATTAAAACTCACACTTTATGAAGAAACAGTCATCGACAGCAGTCTGTTTGACAAAGGGCAAGAGTGGTGTGATCACAGCCTGTGGGTAATTATTAGGCACACACCTACAGCAAGAGCAAGTTCTTTGCTCTCCTGGACAAGAGGGCAACAAACTCCAAAACCAAGACAAATTAACACCAAAAGTAAGATGTAGCAGTTTTTAACTGTGACAGTAGCTAACCACCGGCACAACTTAAAAAGGTGCATGGGTGCCACCACCCATTTCCAAATCATGCCAGATGTGAAAAAAAAAAAAAAAAAAAAAAAAGAAAGCCTACACCCTTAAAGCTATGTTCTGAAAGTCCAAGCTGGGCACCTGAGAAGTGGCTCCATCTGGCCCGAAAACCCACAGCCAGGTCTTGGCGGGTGTGTACATCTCTGCAGCTTTAAGTTTCAGGTGTCGCAGCTTCGCATTCCCTCCGAGGCACCAGGGAAGGCGCACCCAGCCCCCAGCACTACCAGATTTAGCAAGGTTCTGACAGAAATAGATTTCTTGTATAGTTACACAATGACATGGGTTTAATTTCCCGTCTCAACCTAAGCACGCTTAAGAGCACTGGCGCTGGCACAGCCCCCTGCAGGATTAATATGTTGAGGGGAACGTGGATGCTGAGCTGTGCTTCTCCTCCCCCTAGCTGGGCGGATGAACATCTTACCCTGGGTAAGAAGAGCAGGTCCACCCCCAGCACGGGTGCATCTGCATGGTCTCAGGAGCTCAGCTGAAGCACTACAGGGGTCAGCAGAGGATCCACACAGGATTTTGGCAGGCTGGAAGCGGTTCCCACGTCTGCTACTGCCCATTTCTCCCCACCCTGCCCTGTAACCAAAGCAGGCATCGCTCCTCCCCGTGCCGATCCCACCCGGCCCAGGGGAGCGAGCTGGGCTGTCCAGGGTCAGCAGTGCTCTAGAAATAACAGCCAAAAACATAATGTTGGCCTGCTGAGCTGTTCAGGAGAATGGAGAGAGGCTGAAGGGAAGGCAAGCGCCGTGCCTTGTTAATCTGGGGCTTCCAGCTGGCAAGTGTGGGAGCCAGCACTCTGGCCAGGGGAGAAGCTGGGGTGAATTTGTCCTCAGCCGCATGCAGGTGGGTGGAAGAGGCAGACACCAGCTCGTAGGCTCACAGGGTGAGTCAGGTTGGAAGGGACCTCGGAGGTCATCAGGTCCAACCTCCTGCTGCAAGCAGGGTCATGGAGAGGTTCCAAAAAATGTCCCTGCCTTGAAAAGCCAGATTCCTCTATTACTGGGTCAGCCCTGCCAGAAACATGCTAGCTGAGAGGCTGGAACAGATTTCTTGGGTGCTATATCTTTCCCATTAGATAACACAACATATATGTCAAATGACCTGCACACTTCTCTCTCCTTACCTCCTACATTTCTGATGAAGAGCATAGACTACAGGTTGCAGAAACAGCAACGAAGCCTAAATCCCACGCACAAATGCCTACGTCGAATGGGAGCAGGTGGCGAGCTATCGTGAAAGGCGGCTTCCACCTGTGTGGGGGCAAGCCGCAGGGAATGCAGCTTTCAGTGCAAGTTGGTTTGCCCAGTGGTGTCAGCTCCTCCCTGGCCTGCTGGGATTTTTGCCTGAATGCAAATGCTCTGACCTCTCCTTTCTGCAAATCCATTGCCCTTCTGAGCCAGGACTGTGTCACAGGGCGAGGAGCGGGGTCATATATACGTGAGAAATGTATTTGAACACAGACAGTACATCACTGAGGCTGCTTTCTTTTCTGCACTGATGTCTTTCACTGAGGCTCAGATAACTCGATTTGGCACCATTCACGGCTAAGTTTTCCATACCAACCGCAGCTGAGCTTTGTTTAAAAGAGGTTTGCTGAAGCTGTGCTGCGAGCGAGTTTAAAGGTTCACAGTCTCTGGAGCCGATCCAGGCGGCTCTTTGTGCCTTCAGCTCCCTTGGAAACTGCCAGGGGCCGGGGGAAGATTTGCATGAGCGGGCTGTCCCCCAGCCTCTGCTTGAGTGCAGAGGGGAGCAGCAAGCAGCGGCAGAAATTACACATTGCGGGCTAGATCCTTCTCCTCCGGACTGCCTTATCTCACTGTCTTTGCTGTTGTGGTCTAGTAGTGCTCGAAACACGTGTACGCGGCGGCACAGGCTGCAAGCAGTGAGCAATCGAGCAGAAGCAGTTGTGGGGATGAGAAACCCTGCCCCATGTTGTGGTGGCCGGAGAGGAGGAGGCTAATTTTGCTCAGAGGATTTAGGTAGGCAGGCGCCTTTAGCCCCGACTGCTTTAAGGACAGCTGCACCTGCGGCGCCGAGTGCCAAGCGTGCTGCTTTGCAGCTGCCGTAGCAAACATACTTGGTGGCCCCCCCAGCTTTCTTCTTCTGCAGTCAGCTCCTCGCTGGGGAAGCAAGCTGCTGAACAATGTGGAAGTTGTTGTTATTGTATCTGGCGTGCCCTTGTTCTCCATTCTCTCAGGGGAAAAAAAGAAAGCCTGGTCAACCTGCCACTTTGGAGCCCACAGAGAACTTCAGATTTACCATGAAATACCACCAACGCTAGAAAACTGCCCCTAGCCTGCACAAGAGAAATATTAGTTGAATAAAAGATGATTTTTACCTTCCCCAAAGGCATCATCTTCTTCTCTGGGTGCAGTCGGGTCTTCTTGGGCGTGCTGCATTGCGGCGAGGACGCAGCTCGGGGCAGCAGCCAGAGCTGAGTGCCTGAACCGGCCCCTACGCTACTGAGAGACTGTTTCCTTTCACCAGTTTCCTAAACGTCGTGGTTGTAACAGCTTCCGCATCTGCCCCGATGAAAACAGGCTCATTCATACGAGTAACGCTCCTCGTCGTAACCCACAACCCCTGAGGTGGGGCATCCTCCTTACTGCTGCAAGGGAGAGGAGAGGAGAGGAGAGGAGAGGAGAGGAGAGGAGAGGAGAGGAGAGGAGAGGAGAGGAGAGGAGAGGAGAGGAGAGGAGAGGAGAGGAGAGGAGAGGAGAGGAGAGGAGAGGAGAGGAGAGGAGAGGAGAGGAGAGGAGAGGAGAGGAGAGGAGAGGAGAGGAGAGGAGAGGAGAGGAGAGGAGAGGAGAGGAGAGGAGAGGAGAGGAGAGGAGAGGAGAGGAGAGGAGAGGAGAGGAAATCCCATAGTTAGGCTTTCCTGATTCACTTTCTTTGGAGCTTTACCAAGCCTAAAGACCTTTCTGATGATCAGGTGAATGATATAAAAACACCTGGAGCAAAACCTGCCTTGTGTCAGTAATAGGCACGTTATTTGGACATCTCTGTCATTGCTGATTCTGGACCACACCAGCCCTCTCACTGGCTGTGTTTTCTGAATTTTATAAAGCAGGTTGACTCTCTCCCACTGGGTCTCTCAGTTTATGAGAGGACTGTGCCCACAAACTAACTTACTCTAACCTTACACAAAAATACATTTGATACTCAGGTAATGCCTGAGCCTTGGATAGTCCTGCTGGCTCCATGGGGCTGCTCACGTGTTATTCATGTGCATGTGAATGCACATACAGGTGTGGGGCCTAAAACTGGTAGCCTGTAACATCTCTGCTATCAGCATAACTCAGTGGACTGAGCTTTGATTACCCTGTCTCGTAATTGCATATGTCACCACACCCTTGAAAGTGAGATTCCCAGCACAGCGGTGGTGGTCGCTGCAGCTTCCAGTAGATGAGTCACAACCAGATATGAGATCATCCCTAATTAATCTAGGTTTTTTATTATTTATCTATTTTTTAAAGCTCTACCGCTGGGTTTCTGCAGGGCTGAAAACGGAGACAGCTGGCCAGTGAGTGGGAGAGAAGACTTGGCTTTGGCCCCGCTGGACAGGCTTGGGGAAAACACTTCTCATTAAACTTCCTCCCTCACCCTCTTTCCTGTCCAGTCTGTCCACAGCAATTTCTTCAGGTGGGGACCATCTCTGATGAGGTCTGGTGGCTGCAGCCTATCGCGCTCCAGGGGAGCATCCCTCTGCCTCAGTGAGGCTCTCCGGCCTCTTGAGTGGTGGGAAGTAAATGAAGAAAGGGGTAAAAAGAGAGAGGCATCACTGTGGGATGCTGAGAGGAAACAGAGCAGGAGAAGGGATCTGTAAGAAAGAGGAGAGAGATGTCACAACAGGAGTAAAGAGATGGAGAAATGAGAGCAGAGAATAAGCACTGATCTGGAGGGGGAGGATGGCACCGCTGTGGGTGTCCCCAAAGCACACACAGGGACAGAGGTGGAAGTGCTGGGCTTGCAGGGGTGGTGGGAGCCAGCCGTGAGAAGGCCGCTGGGGGTAAGGGAAAGGAGAAGTGCAGAAGGAAGGGCAGCCACAGGATGTACCTTGCATTAAAGCACTTCCTGGCAAGAGCTGCTCCTGGCAATGGGCGGCCACTGCCCTATCATTTCCTTGAAACAGCAGGAGGTGGATGGGAGAAACCTCCAGCCTTGTAAAGATATGGGGTGCCATGGAGCACATCAGCCTCTGAGGACCAGGGAGGGCCAGAAGAGGCTTTGCTGATCTTAATGAGTTTTTCCAGGCTCGATTCAAATAAGTCTTAAGGTGAGCGATGCTGCACATACAGGTGCAAAGCACTCAAACCCCACAGCCAGCCTCACAGGAAGAAACCTGGAGAAAATACTCTGCTCACTAAAATACAAATGCTAACTTTTCTGTGCTGCCCTGGAATGGGAGCTCATTTAGCTCATTTGTAAATTGGGCATTGGAAGTTTTAGCCATTTACTGCTTCCTTCAGAAAGATGAAGGAGCGAGCCACACTATCCTGGTGATTGTGGCAGTTCCCTTTTGTGCTGCATTTCCCTGAGACTTAAAGTTATTTCCTTACCCACTGTTTTCCCTCAGCCTCTCCGGATGCCTGTTACCTTGACAGCCCTTTTTTCTTTTAGTTTTGGGAATTAAAAGAAATCAAAAGCTGTCCTCTCTCCCGAAAACAGCTGTCACCAGAATGAGCACACCAGCCGGGCTGGTGATGAATGGTAATGACTCAGCCTCCATTGCTAATGCACAAAGACGAGTCGCTTTGATTTGTTCCCGTTTGCCACATCGGTTCCTGATGGCAGCCTCACCTACATCACCCGCAGCATGCGATGTTCCTCCCGTCCCTGAGGGGATCGCCGTGCTCTTTCCCTCGAGGTGGGATAATTCGACATGGACAGAAAGCCCTCCTCGCTGTGGTGCCTGGCCCCCTCCTCCCTGCCCCATCTTTGTGTCTAAGGAGGTGTAGTTTTGCCCTGTGGGTTTGTGTGCCAATGTCTCTGCTGTTCACCAATCCCAACCATCCAAACTAATGAAGTGGCTTCCTCCCAGCTTTATTTTGTAGAACCTCAGCTTTTCTTCTGCCCTCTGTATGCACAAGAAGTACTTCTGTCTCGAGCCTGTTGAGCTGTTTCAAATCCCAGTAACTTTTCTTTTCACCTGTTGGCTAATGAAGCCCCACTCCACACCCAAAAAAAAGAAAGACAAACAACCTAATCAACTCTGCAGTCACTGTAAAACCCTCATGTATGTGGTTTTCATGTAACCACATCTGATGCGTGCTATCAGAAAAAGCCACCACCCATCCTCTAAGAACCTGTCAACAAAGAGTGGGGGCGACAAGGGCAATGTCAAAAACAAGGGTGGATCAAGCACGAGCAAACAGCCTTTAGAAAAGCTCTTTTTAAATCGCCCTAAACCTACTCCTCTTCCCCTGCAACTTTATTTAAGCAATGCCCTGCTCAGCAACCTGTCCTGCCACCCCAGCTAATGGGAGGTGCGTAAGTTGAACCTCCACGTGTCTGCTGTTCTGAGAGCCACGTCTTCTCCAGAGGAGAATTCTGGGTCTTACTAGTGTCCTCAGGAAAGGACACTGACTCTGAGAGGGATGCTTTAGTCATGTGCTAAATACGGGATAAAAATAACCATTTAGCACTTGCAAAGAGGGCAGAAGTTGCATCGTGGTTAACGTGCAGCCCCAGAGAGTGGAATTATGTACGGTACCACAGTGTAGACAGGAAAATTCCCTTCAGCGGTGAAGGGCTGGGTTCTTGGACAGCGTTTCTACCGCTTTGTAGGTGGTCTTCCCAAGGAAGATATTTGCCACACCAGGGAAAGAAAATATTTTGCATTTGTGGGGTTTGTTTGCTTGTTTGTATTTTCTACAAGAAGTATGAGATACAATACCAACTAACCTGTATCAGACTGCAAAGCTGAGTGAAAACAAGGATTTCTGACCCAGGAGAAAAATCCAGTACTCTGGCATTTTATTTGCAAATACAAGCCATGACATTTTTTCTTTAAAAAGGTCTAAAAAAGTATGTCATTTATCACTGTTGGATGGGGTTGTTTTAATTCATCCGTATGTTAGATTACCAACATGTCCACAAGCAGCAGGAGAGAAGGGTTGGACCTGGGGTCTTCAACAGCATTTCTCTATGCACATCCCCTCCTGCTCCATTGCAAGGGAAAGGCCCAAGACAGAGCCAGGTCCCAAAGGGTTTGTTAGTGCTCTGTTTTGTTATGGAGCTATCAAGGGGTGAAGATTGCCCTAGGGGGAGAACCTACACAGCAAACAAGGAGAAAAAAGCAGGAGGAAGGCAGATGATAAGGAAGGGCAGGTGACCCTAAGGTTGTAGAAAGTATGAAAGGGCCATAGGAGAGGTGTTTGAGGGTAGTTATTGGTCAGCTGTGGAAAGGGAGTGCTCACATGGGCTTAAAGTACCTATATAAATTTTGCTCTGGATGTTGCTGCATTGTCAGTTCTCGTAAACATCCTCCTTAGAAACCTCGAGGATTGAGTTACAACATCATGTCTAGTTGTTAACTCATTTGCAAGTTACAGGGACTCCAGGGACTTGGATTATATTTAGGCAGTCTGTGTCAGTGACTGACTGAGCTTAGTATAATTTTTTCTTTGCCAAACTTTGAAACTTTTTACACTTTTTTTTTTTTTTTTTTAATGGGGATATTCAACTCCAGAGAAAACTTGGCAGAAATGCTCCCTTTTACTGTGAGGGAGAAGAGCCAGCAGGCCAGGACAGTAGAAGACACTGCTGACTCCACACAGCTTTACAAACTTTAGACCTGTGCACAGATCTTCATGAGGTTACAAAACACACACCATGTATTTTGGAAAACTGAAAAAAGGGCAAGCTCCGGGAACGGGTCACCCACAGGAGAGGACAGTGATTTATGAGGAACCCTGCACTGCTTTAGGCAGTGGAGATAAGTGTATGAGCCAGGAAAACCAAACTCTTGTGCCAGGGAGGTTATGGCGCCAGTTTGGGATGCACCTTAACACACTTGAAACATGCAAAAGTCTTGGTGGCTGAAGAACTGTGTGGCTCCCCTAGCCCAGCCAGTGCCCACAACTATCTCAGACACCTTGGTTTCAGGTCTTGGGGGGATGTCTGCTCATCATCTTGCAGTTGCTGCCCCAGCAGACATTGCAGTGAGCAGAAACCATGACGTGTTGCTGGTGCCCTATTTTTTCTCTTCATGTGCCCCCCACGTTGCATGCAGTGAATCTGTCACATGCCCTGGAGGTCACTTATATGTGTGCCCATTCAGGTGTGTCACTGCAGTTCACAACACCTACCACATCCCACCAGCCCCATCAAAGATAGCTTTGGCTTTCTTCTGCTGCTCTCTTACCCCATTTTTCAGTCAAGCATCACTTGGCCTATGAAAGTAAATTACTACCTTCTCAAGGCAACATACTATTTCAATTTGAAGGGAGAAAGCAAGACAGCCTGGATGAAACCCCTACAGAATGAGCATAACGTGGAAAATTGTTCTCAATAAGAACAATTCTTAGAACAAGAACCACTGTTCCCAGTGGTTCGTTATCAGAAAAGAACATGGCTGAGTGTGATTTTGCAAGGCTCAGCCTTGGATCTGGAATTATCCAATATACTTTAATACTGTTGATGATAGAACAGATATGATAACACTCATCACATTTGCCTGGCTTCCCAGGAGTGTACATACACTAGAGGACAGAATAAAAATTCAAGCTAATCTTGACAAACTGGAGAAGTGGTCTGGAAAGAATTAAATGCAATCCAAGAGAGAGAGATGTGAAGTACTGTGCTCAAGCAAGAATAATTAACCTCACAAATGCAGGCTGGTAACTTAAGTAGCATTTTGGATGGGTGGTTGCTTAAGTAGCATTTTTATTTATTTTTTTCAGAAAAGAGGCTGGAGACAGCCAGATGTCAGTCAGCTTTAACACCTGAAAACAGCTGACAATGTGCCATCAGGTGTGATCAAAAACAAACATGAAATAATTCTCTCACTGTGGTCTAGGTCAGCAAGGTCTCTGACAAGGTAGGATACCATCTTCAGGTATCTCAGTTCAAGGAGAAGAGGGACTATTTGGTGACAAATTCAAGAAGAACAACATCTGATCAGAAGGCTAGAAACCTGGAAATTAAGGAAAATATAGGAGAAACTGGAATCCCTTTGCTGGAGGGAGAGAAGATTGAGACAGATAAAAAAGCACTTCTGAAGACCTCTTCTCAACCTCTAGAATGTACAAGGAGTCATGGACTTAGACTGCAGAACAGAAGAAGCAAATTTGGTAGGAAACCAGCACAAACTAGGGAGAAGCAAGTTAGGAAAAGGCTTTCTAACAGTAAAGGCAGTGAAGCGGCAAAATAGTCCTTGAGTGAGTCAGTGCTGAGTGAATCAGAACTGCTTTAAACTTGCAAAACATCTATAGAGCTTTGAAGAACACAGTAGACAAGTAGCTATCGGGAATAATATAAGAATAGCTGATTTTGCCTTAGGGAAGGGTGGTGGGAGTAGGGGATCTCTTGAGGTTACGCTCAGTGCTATTTTGATAGAGCAGTTATTGAGTAATGCTCGATTTCTACTTGTTGGCTTCCTTTCTCAGTGACACTTAGCTGAGAGCTATGTTGTCCCACTGCTTGAAGGGTTCAGCATATTCCAGTGGCTTGTGGTTGGCATGGGAATATCTCTGCTGTTTCAACTAATTTAAGTAACCCTATCAACTTTGCCTTTATGTAAGAAATCTTCAGATCTTGTTCTTCTGGATCTTCACTCTTTCCTCCTAGTTATTTTCATACATATTCCTCTGTGATCTGGTGAGGTCATTTTCATCAACAAAGGATACATGATGGATTTTTTCATCCTTTGATGATTAAATCCCATGGGTTTTTCTCAGAAGCATTTCAGATTGTTTCCATAAATTGTTAAAGAGAAGCAATCTGCATACAATAATAACATGCAAATTATCTGATGCTACCACCAGCAAAACCAATAAATACGCTCAATTCCTGTAAGCATCAAAACCTTATTTCTCAGTAAGGGTTACATATCAGCCATGTAATCTTTCTACCAATGCGAACAAATTCTAAAATCAACCAAAGAGGTCTACACCATACTGCAACGCTGTTGCCAAATCCACAAGATTTTCCTAATTTTCTGTATCATAGCATTTGTTAATCAAACATTTTTGCCAAATGCTAATTTTCTTGGGGTTTGGAGGAAATACAGGGGAAAAACTCATCTCATTGTTCAGCTACATGTCTTCCATCTTAGGCAAGGTAAATTCCAATAGATAAGGGCTCCTTTTCTCACCTTCCAGGTAAACTATGAGAAATCAAGTGAAAGCCCTGGATCATTTATTTTGGACACTTAGGTCACACTGTCGAACAAATGGTGTCCATAGATGAATGCTTCTCCCTCACATTAAATTAAATCAGTTTTGGGGCCTTTACTGCTATTCCTTGTGCACTCCCCATTTCCAGTTTCTCCAGCCATTGGAAAGAGTTCAGGAATTAGCCTTCTTCCTCTGCTTCTTTCAGCTCCAACCAGCACAGCATGCTGCTGCTGTGAGATGGTTTTTCACAGTGCTGACCCCAGGCATTTTCCAAGACATTTGTATTTTATTTTATTTATTTATTTATTTATTCTGCCAAATGAATCTTTAAAGACATTTTGTCATATTCTTGCAAACCATGGTTAGGATGGGCAGCTTTGGTTGGGTGATGGCTCAGACCTTGCCTGTAGAAGCTAGAAAAATTGCATTTTTCTAAGAGAGTCTGACCTAGCCACTTCCATCACAAGGCCACTGATGGTCTCAAGTCTCAGCATTTCCCCTCTTGCCCACAATGCATCTTTTAATCAGTCTTTTTAAGATGCTATAAATGACTGGTTAAAATGACTGGAGCTATCTTTCAGAGCACCACCAGCAGGGCCTGGCAGATGTAAGAAATTGCTGCTGGTTTCTGTGAAAAGGTGGTTATTCCCAGGCCATGTGTCACTCACACCTGATACCCTGATCCCAGGGGGTCTGAGCATTTAATTCCAAATTCTGTGGTAAAGCCAAGATACATTTTTTTTATATATATATACTTCTGCAGTTGCATTGTAGGTGACCATGGCACAGTTAGCTGTGTGGTTATGTTAAAACCAAAGAATGGAGCTTGTCTTGGTTTCAGAACAATAACCAAACACTTGTCTCCAAAGGTTGGATAAGCTCTCCTATATTGCATGTAGTGAATGTGGTAGCAGATGAGAACTTTTTTTAAGTACTCAGAGTTGAAATGAGGATGTTCTGTTCTGGCTCTCAGCCCATTTTTTTGAGAACTCTTTCTGAAAAATGTCTCTGCTTTGTATTTGCAACCTCTTGGTACATCGGTGCCACTCTGGGATCGAGTTCTCCGAATAATTGCAACAGCAGGATTTACTTCTCTCTTTTTTTTTTTTTTTTTTTTTCTGCAGCCCCAGAATAAAAGCATCTCTGAGAACGGAACCTGTGGTAAAGGAAACCTCACCGCAAGGCATCCCCACCCTGCTTGCCTTCCTCCTTGAGCAAGACACACAGGGCATGCGCAGGGCTGGATGTGCACAGGGCTCTCAATAGCTCTCCTGGAGGGATTGCTTCATTTTTATTCCTACAAAGTAGGACAGAAAAGAGGAATATATATTTTTTTAGCAGTGCCTCACTTTTGCTGAAGTGATTAGCAGCTCAGAAATGGTGTAATGATCACAGCAGAGGAATTTAGCATTTGTGTTTTTTGTTGCCTTTAAGTGAATAATAACACCTCTCCCTTCCCTTCTACCAAAAGATTTGGTGACCACCAAAGAAAGAAGTCAAGACCCCTGTCCATATCTTTTGGGAAGAAATGCTGGTGTCTGAGTGGACAAGCAATGGTAATAGCCATAAAATGAGGAACTCCTCTTTGAATGAGGAACTCCCTGAAATCGTGTACGTGCATCTGCAATTCCATACTCCAAAGGTACAGTAGTTTAAGATAGGACATGAAGAACAGCTTTCCCACCTTCATAGGATGGATTAGCATGTACTTACACTGCCTTCTGTTGACCTTGGTATGCTAATCGAATTTCACTTGTAAAATGCACCTAAAGCTTTCTACTGGTGGTACATGACAAGGGTTCTGGTCCCATCCTGCTGCATTGCTACATGACATATAGCTGGCTCAGAATAATATAACTACCCACTGCATCAATGTTTCTTCAGCAGCCTTGATGTTGTTAATCAGTCTTTCTTTCATCCTGGCCTTGTTTGCTGAGAGAACTACCTCAGAGAGAGCCTGACAGCACAGAAGAATAAAAATAACAACACGGGTTTCAGCAACATGCGACATTTCAAGCAATTTTTTGTTTCCCGTTTGCAACTCCTGAATTTTCTTTTTCTAAGTGACTTAACTCTTGTGCAGAGGCCACCCTCCCACCTCCCAACATATTTAGGCTAGTGACAGACTCTCCCAAATAGCGGAGGAACATGGAGTTGGCTTCTCAAAGTAAATATAAAGCAGCTCAGCCTGAAGTACAAGTGCTAACAGGTGTTAGTATTTTATACAGAGGCAGTTCAGAAATAATATTCCCAACTGACAGAAAATGACGTAAGCAGGCCAGAAGGAAAATCCGAAACAAACTAGCTCATCTCCACGGGCAGACTCTTTGTTCCAGTACAGGACAGTGCTTGGTTGATCTGACAACCTAGGTACAAGCTTTGGTGTAGCAGAACAAACAAGACATAGCAAAGTGATAGCAAAGTAGCGACTTCCAGCAAATGACAAAACAGCTATTGTGGGAGATGCACCGGCATGCCCTACTTAATGCTCTGCGCATGGAAAGTGCTGCAATCTATGAAACAGCTTTAGGGGGTGGTGCAGGGGAAGAGAATATTTCATCTCAGTGCGGGTTCTTGCTGCCCACCCAGCTGTGAAGCCGGGCAGGGAAACGAAAGTCACAGCCCAGGGATTGCTGCAGGGATGGAGGAACCCAGGTGCTGGTGCTGATGTGGGACCAAGGGGCTCCTACAGCAGGGAGCCACCCTCTCAGCAGGCTCCTGTAGCCCCTCGTTTGGGACCCACACCAGGCAGAGAGAAACATGAACGACACCCCACTTTAGCCACAGAAGCTGCAGCCTCCTGGTGGATTAGCCGGTCTACCTGCAGGCTAATCACCCCCTTCCTCATTACTGAGGCTGCTGCTGCTTTCTACCACACTGCAATGCCATCTATTGCAAAGCAGTAAGTGGCAACAGTTGTCCACTAGAAGGCCGGAGGGCTCGTTTCATCCCTGATATCTCTCGTTTTGTGCAATAACATCTCCCTCGCTGTCTGCAGGATGAGGCTGAAAGGATTGTTCTGCCCTGTCCTTCAAAGCCTTCTCCTACAACCCCTCCTCCAAAAAGGAAAAAAGGTTATTTTTTTTTTCATTGTGCTTCTTAGCAACAGCACCTACACGAAGATCTGAGAGTAAGATCTTCTGCCTACCCCCCTCCTCACCCCTTTCCAAGCAATTAGCATGCTGAAGCACAGTCAGGAAACAGAATGGCAATGTCAAAACTGGCACACATGAAGTCTGTTGCATTTTTACAAGGGTTTGCACCATATGGACCAAATTGACTGAGAGCAGTATCTGAATCTTTCTCCTCCCTGTGGAGATCTGCCTCCACAGCAGTTTCGGTAAGCGCCCCAAGCCGCCTGCTTTTTGTGATGGTAGTTGTTGCCCAGAAGGTCTCACATTTTCAAACCAAAAAAATCCTCCATCCCTGGAGACTGTTGTCTCCAGGCCTCTGATGGGAAAGGTGTGGAAAGACTTTAAAAGTAACGAGCTAGAGAAGCCCAGTCTATGGGTAATTAAACCCAACCATTAACTAATTTATTTAATTCATTTAATTAATTAAATTAATTAAGTTAATAAACAAGCATTTCATGTGAGAAAAGTGAAAGATGCTATGGCAGCATCGTTCACCAGGGTTGTTCCTCCTTCTCACAGCCCTTGAAGGAAAATGCCAAGCAGAGCTCCAAGTTGCGGATCAGTGAAACTGGGTTGTTCAGAAACATCTGAGACATGTGGAAAATGAAGGCTGCCTGTCTGAAGTTGCTCATCTTTTGGAGCAGAGTGGAACAGAGAAAAAACTCAGCTGGTGACATATCCAGTGCAGAGCCAGTGCTGGCTGAGCCTTGGTTCATCAGCCCAATTTCAAATTGATCTCAATCTGGTCTCTGAATCTTGACGGCAAATTTTCAGGTAAATTCAAGGCTTAGAGGAGGCTAAAAAAGATGCAGGTCAGATAAATTCACATTGGTGTTTCCAGGTATCAGGGGTGCCTGGAGCACTGTGTTTGTGAGGCTGGGGACTGCTGTGGGACACGGCCCTGTGTGCCCCTCCGCAAAGCACGCCCCCTGCATGGGATTCACATTAAGGGTGGACAGGCAAAGACCCCCCACTGAAACACGGTGTAGCTGGCCACAAACCGAGCCTGGGTATGCTCACGAGCTGTTATCCAGGACCTGGATCTTGAACACAGAATCAAGGACCTGTATCTGTATTCTGAACACAGAATCACAAGACCTGTATCTTGAACACGGAATACAATCCTTCTGCTTTTCTGTATTTTTCTTCCTAAAAGCAAAGACAATGTGTATATATATCACAGAGTCACAGAATCACAGAATTGAAGGGGTTGGAAGGGACCTCAAGAGATCATCGGGTCCAACCCCCCTGCCAAAGCAAGTTCCTTAGAGCAGGCTGCCCAGGTAGGCATCCAGACGGGCCTGGAATATCTCCAGAGAAGGCGACTCCACAACCTCCCTGGGCAGCCTGTTCCAGTGCTCTGTCACCCTCACTGTGAAGAAGTTCTTTAGCACATTTTGCTATATTTCGCATATAACCCAGGGACAGGAAGAGCACTTCGCCCCAACTCGGAGTTGTCTGTAAGCTTACGGTGGGTGCTCTCAACTCCCTCATCCAAGTCATCAATAAAGATTTTAAAGCGGCTGGGCCCCAACACCGACCCCTGGGGAACACCACTGGTGACCGGTCGCCAGCTGGATTTCACTCTGTTCACCACCACTCTCTGAGCCTGGCCGTCCAGCCAGTTTGTAAGCCAGCAAAGAGTGTACCTGTCCGATCCATGTGCTGGCAGCTTCTCCAGGAGAATACTGTGGGAGACCGTGTCAAAGGCCTTGCTGAAGTCTAGGTACACTGTGTCAACAGGTTTTCCCTCCAGCCTGAATGATGATGAGAGGATAGTAGTCCTCTGGTTTAATGAGCTGCGACAGAGCCTTCCTAATGTCTCTGACACACGCTCCAGGAAGACAACACACCTTTCTGGAGAGGTTATCTGGACGGCAATATATACATATCGAAACTGAACTCTCTACAGAGGTTTTCTCTTCATTCCTTCACCTTTATTGAAATTTGCCCTCTGAGTGCCTCGTCTGACTGACAGTCTGCCTCTTTTTTTCTCTTCTTGCTCCATGAGGCTGGGACGATGCATAATGCCAGCTCATCCAAACATCCTCTCCCAGAGTGCCCACTTATCCCTGAGCTGGGTCTGGGGCCTTGTGACTGATCGAAATTAGAAAAAGGATGCTGACTTTAAGATTTTAATACAACCCCCAAGAATCCCCACTTACTTTAGCACTTTGGTCAGCTTGCTGACCATTTGACCACTGCTGTGATGCAGGCCTATCTCTGTAAGTGTGCCTGGGTAAGGCTCTTTACATTTTCAAGGCACAATCTCAACTTTTGAGGCAGTTCATAAGCCTGCAATTAAGCCGTTGGAGTAGATTGTGTTTTAGAAGCTGCAGTAACATGTGGAATGAATCACCAAACTGGATGTTGCCAGTTGTGTTTTGTTTTGTTTTTTTTTCCTTAGTGGTCAAGGTTAAGTATGAGAAGAAAGTAACTCAGTGTAGGAGGACCACGAAATATGTTAACAGCATAACAGCAATTGAAGGATTGACCCAGCCCTATGAATCTGTGGGCTTTACTTTCTTAATTGCTGTTCTCTCTCCAGGGAACTACTGGAATAGCCATATGCTGAGCTTTCAGCCCACATTCTCCCATTCCTTCATCAGTCCCTTCCCATCAGTCTCACCCTCAGTCAAAGCCAAGTGACTCCACCTGGCCTTAGCACGCTTGAGGAAGCAGCCCTTGCTCAAGCCCTCTATTCTGAGAACAGGGAAGGCAGAGCAAAGCTGTGCTGCATGGGACAGCCTCTGCCTTTCAGACCAGGTTTCCTAACACACCGTAGTGTCACTGCATCCATTAAACAAACCTCACAACCCGGAAGCAAACAGCTTACCATATGGGGTAGGAAAATAAGGGAGCTATGGCAGACACTAGTCATGCCACCCAGCCTGTCCCTGGAAGGTTGTGTTTGTCATGGGCCTGAGCCCAGCCCTAAACCTCAGCCAAAAATGGTATTTAGCTCTACGCAGGCTTGCCCGTTACTCGTTTCACCTGAACTCGAGGAAAGGCTTTTAAGCAAAGATCTTTGTGTAAGAACAGTGGCCCATCCTGAAGATCGGGGTCATCTTTATTGGCAATGCTCAGAAGCTCTGCTAATGGACATATTAGTGCTGTCCGTAGATAGCATGCCCTGAGTTACTTGGAGGAAAGGCATAACAAAGCAGAGCTGGGCACTTCTCTTGCCTGAGCTGTGTTTAAGATGATGCTTCCTGTGCTCTAAAAGAGAGATGTCCCCAAGAGCACATAAATATATTACAAAGCAGCAGAACAGTCAATAATTAATTTTCAGCAAGGACAAAATTTTATTTCAGCCAGAACAAAGTAAAAAGCATTTGTATTCTCACCACCTGTAAGTGAAAAGCTGAGACTATTCAATCCAAAGGCTGTCGTGAAAGAGGCTAAGCCAACATGATCTGATCCCCACGCAGTGACATCCTGACTCTGTTCAGGAACAAATTCAATTTTCAGTGCTGTTTCTCAGTAATAGAAGTATCGAGCAGCAGATCCCCTTTCAGTCCTTTCATCTTACTTTGCAATTCGAAATGGTTTTGCAAAGTGCCAGAATTACACCAGCCCGGGGAATTGTGACACTCTTTTCCATCAGCAGTGAACTCTGCTAATTCCTGATGCTACTCCCTGCTCCTATACAGCACACCGGTACTTTGGGAAATTGAGTGTTTCAAGTACATTAAGGCAGGGAGGGCTGATATATTGTATCAGTGCTGCTTCGGATGTATTGTGAACAGCTAAATAATTCCTTTGATGAATTTCTGAGATACAAATGGAAGCTCGTGAAGGACTCAGTCTCAGGATGAATGACTCAAATAACTCAGCTCCACTCAAGTAACTCTAGCTGAGGACAAATAACTCTTTTCATGTGCACTTTGAATGGCAGAAGGCAGAGAGGCAGTTATGCTTGTGTAAGAAAGATGAGGTGCCTATATGACATAGCTAGCAGAAGAGAAGAACTAACAGAAGAGATTTTCTAAAGATGCAAAAAACCCACGTGAAAGAAACTGCTACAGTGCCAGCTATTTTTAGCAATTTTCTCAATAGGAAGGTGTATAGGATACTGACTGAACGACCTATAAACCACCTATATTAGTCCAGACAGTCATACATGCACACTTATGGGACTCAAACATGTAGAAGCCGTGCTTCTTCATGAGCATGCAGCAAAACCCAACAGCAGATGTATGAACAACCCTATGCACTGCATTAATGTCGTTTTCTTTTGCGACTGGGTTTTATACCACTCTGACTCTGTTATTTTTTGTCATTGCTCGTAAATCTTGCCAGGGTAGTAGGTTGGCTGGTACAGCCCACAGGGCAGTCTCTCCTTGTGATGTTTCCTTGGCTCTGCCCCACCTGAGGAGACGTGGGCAGAACTTGCAGAGGGGCAGCCCCAGATCCAGAAGGTGCAAGGGCTGCACCAGCCCCAGGCTAGAGCCTAGTAATGCAAATAGAAGCCAGACACACCAGCTCCTGGTGTTACGGCTAAGGTTCAAGCCAGGAAGGTTTCCTGTGAGGTTGGTAT
Organism: Anser cygnoides; assembly: GCF_040182565.1. Lineage (NCBI taxonomy): Eukaryota > Metazoa > Chordata > Aves > Anseriformes > Anatidae > Anser > Anser cygnoides. Next base: position 100,147,811 of record NC_089874.1, on the reverse strand, counting down.
TTCCTCACTGCTTTATCCAGAGGGTGTGGAAATTGGAGACGGGGAGGTTCATCTTTGCTGAGAGTGCTGCAATTTATGTGCTGTAACAAAGCCATAACTACTGCATGACTGACAGCCAGTAACAGGGTTGCAGCCCTGCAGCAAGGACTGAAGTGGCTACAGAAACAGGGTGCACTCACAACCACCTCCCAGCAGATTCAGCAGCAGCTCTACAAGCAAGACGGCAACCCCAGTGCTCTCAGAGTAAGGGCTGGCTGCACCTTCTGCCATTCCTGCCACCTGTGGAGACATGTTATAATATCTTTGTCCACATTTCTAATTGCCCAGTGGTGTTTCTGCTAGGAAAAAGCCATCTCTCCTTTGTACCAGCATTCCGTGAATTCTTACGGCAACTGTTTTAGAGCTCACTTCAACATGTTTCCTCAGTCTTCCCCAGTCCAAAGTGCTGCGTGTTCCTATAATAAGGATGCCACTCGTAGCTAGGAGGTATTTTTCATACATTATTTATTCATGTAGTCTATGTGATGAATGTGGGAGGTGCAGTGAATCCATGATAAGAGACCTGGAAGTAGACTTGTTTGCTCATTGTACTGTGCGATTAAAAAGAAACTCTCTGCTTGCGTAGGCAAGGAAGGTATTGAATTTCTCTTATCACTGAGATGGTAAAAAACTTGATTTCTTTAATTTCCTCCATCAAGGAAGCGATGACTGCCAGCACAAGCACACAGTGTGATCTGTTCAGAAGATACACAGTTGCTAGACTAGACCTGTTCTCATCACTTGCGAAATGAAGGGCCAGGAAGTTTGCAGTTAAGGGATAAAACTAAATATTTAGGAGATAAAATCTGCATAGAGTGTGAAATGAAAGATTTAATCTGAGCCTTACCTTGAAGACCTGGGTCTGATTTCCTGTCTAGGATCTACTGCCCAAATCCAAATGAAATGTTAGAAGAGATTACGTTTGGGTTTAGACAGTGTACAGTTCAAATTCGCCTGCTTTGGGAGCGTTCTCACTCAGAGATTTGTGTCTGCTCATGACAGAAGTACAGACCATAAAAATACACAGGGGAGAGGGTCAGAGGTTTCATGAAAGTTTAAAAGGGGATAAGTGAAGACACATCCTTTTGGTTTCTTTATAGCCCCACAGATTCACCCTTTCCTTACTGCAAAAGAACCCAAACCAAAAACAAACAAACAAACAAAAACAACCACAAACCTCAGCAACTTGAAAAAAAAAAAAAAGAAAAAAAAAAAGAAAAAAAGAAAGGTCAGCCCTTTCTGAAAGCAGGCATGTGAATGTCATTCAGGAAACCACAGGGAGGACAGACACAGACACATCACAGTAACGGCACTGATGTTCCTCAGTGCGGGGGGATATAGGTACCTGCAGCCAGCACCAAGAGGTTTGTCTGGATGTGGAACAAGGAAGGAAAAAGATGGTGATGGCCAGAGCACAACCGATAGCTCGAAGCCACAGAGATGGGAGGAGCAGTCCGATGGGCATGCCCAAGGAGACAGAAGATGGTGGCCTTCTGAGGCAGAAGACAGTCCTTCAGATGGCTGGTGGTGATGGCTGATGTGACGGCGGTTCAGTAGTCACTCATGGTGGCCTCAGAGACAGTGAAGGTGTTATTGGGGAGCCTGCGTGGATGTACTGCTGGAAGCGTGGCAGAAACCTGCTTGGCTAGGAAACGCCCAGGGGCTTTCCCTCCACACTTCCCCTGCTCACACTCCACGGGTCAGCCATCACCTCCCTTTGGCAGAAACGTGTTCCAAGAGCCAACAGCACAAAAGTTTTGCACAAAGCTTTCCTCTGCTCAGCTTGCATCGTTTCACTTCCGATCGCCTTCGCAATGTCCCCTCTGATGAATTATTGCACTTTGTTTCTTAGCATGTAACTTTTGCTGAGTATCTCGTGCTGAAGGAAAGGGCTGGAACAGGGAGATCCACATGTCCTTAATCTGGTAGCTCACTAAAGGCCAGGGAGCCTGCAGGCTGGGAATCCTGTGCTGCATGGGAAGACCTGCTTATAAAGGCCTGATATACCAAAAATCAATACTGGCTGTTGGGTTAGGGGCTCCCAAGCCACCTGTAAGCCAAAGAACCATCAGACACAAAGCACAGCAGACTGAAACCCATGCTCAAACTAATATTCAAGAACCTATTAATTTATTTTCTTTGTTTTCCAGAAACAGGATAGCAGCCATCACCAGTCCTGCCAGCAGTAATGCACCTTGCACACAGATACCAGTATGTTGTTTTTGGGCTAGCCTGGTGTTTTTCTGAGGACAAGGAAGCTGTTCTGGCACATGGCAGCACTATGCCACTGTCCTGACCTCTGCTCCCAGCTTTGCAGGATCCTACCCTGGTGCTTACAGAGATCATGCAGAGCACAGCTGGCAAATATCTCTCATCCAAAGGCTTTCAGCAAGGTCTTGGTGATGTTTCTTGGGACAGTCCAGTGGTTAAACGGTGCCTTGTGACAAACAAGACAGCAGCGTGAAGCCCCACCACCCTCAGCAGCGAGGAGCAGGTGAGGCTGCCAGGTGTTGGGGACAGATAATGATGCTATCAATCTCGGCATGTCCAGAGCAAGTTGTGAAAATTCACAGCATCACACCCTCGACCGGAGCATCCACAGCTGCTGGGTACTAGTGGTCAACCACAGGCTGAAGGTGGGCGGAGAAACAGCTTTTCCTGTTACAACTCTCTTTATGTTGGGAGGGGAGGATGAAGAACACAAAAAGTTGGGATATGTGTACACTTAATCATCACAGAGCAACTGGGAAATGAAGTCTAGTCAGCCCTATTAAAAGCAATGAAAGTTCAAACTATATGTGAAATAAAAAATATTGATATAGCTTTCTAAGCACTTGTTTACTGATAGCAGGTCTCTCCCCTGCTGTTGAAATAGTGGGAGTTGTTTTTTGATTTCAGTGGCAGGAAATGGAATCCAAAGACAGATTTTCTATCGCTATGCTTTAAAAGGATGCCAACAACAACAAAAATAAAAATTAACATGCAACAAAAAAAGGGACCCACAAAATATCCATAGTGGAAATACATAGCTGTATGATGTTTTTCTATGCAGTTGAAGTTCTTATCTAAGCATGCAGGATATTTTTCCTACTAAAAAAAAAAAAAAAGTGAAAAAAAATAGAGTCAAGTAATTAATACAATTGCAGTACACTGGAGGGTGAATGCAAACCCCATGAAATCAGCATGCTCGCAGGGCTGGGAGTTTGGCAGAGCTTTGCTGATGCCCCAGTGATCAGATCAGGCTGTGTGAATGATGGCACCTTGGGTAGGGGCTACGAGCACTGGCAGCTCTGGCAGTCTCAAGGGCAGTTTCTTACATCGTTTAACTTGTTAGCATTGCTGTCGTGAAGACAATTTGTAAGTTACAGATAAGTGATGGGGTTGCAGAACTACACAAGGAGAGTGTTATAGAGCCATGGGTACTAGAACTACAGCATGGGTATCTCTGAGCCAGATTTTTCCCTGAAGGAAAGGAATAAGAGAAAAGGGACAAAGAAGAAAATAATTTGGGGAACTGGAATTTAGCATCAGCTAAATATAAAGCCTCTGGCCCAGCTGAGACCCAGCAGCTGGGTGGGAGAGCCACTCCCTGCCAGAGAGCCTCAGTGAGCCACTCCCTGCCGGAAAGAGATGCCGAAACCCTACATGAAAGTTGAAGTTAACCTGAAGTTAAAAATCTCTTCAAGATGATCCCCAGCAACTTTCTCACAGGGCATTTTGCAAAACTATCTCAGTGAAGTTACGCAACTTCTGGTAGAGGCAGAAATGACCATCAGCTACAATTTCCATTCAATGTGAAAATTGTGGTCGTGGGGGGAGGGGGTGTCTGTAAGGGTCTGTTTCACCAGAAAACCCTCAGCAGCCACTTAACTTTCACAAACATTTGAGAGTTGACAAAGCTCAGGCACCAACTAGGAAAATGGTTACCCAAAGACAACCAACAAATCTGTGGGAAGTGAATGGAAGAGTTTGCTGAAACTGCTTGGCAAAACATCTTTTCAGAGCTGAACCTGACTGTGACCAAGTGTCACCTCTGATAATGCGATAGGCAGGAGGACAGCAAACCCTCTGCCTCACAGCAAACACTCCTTCTGATCAGGTCGACAATAAGTCAGTCTTTAAAGAGCAGGAAAAATGTTGAAAGATAAAAAAATAAATAATTATAAATTATTGATCCAACTGTTTGGTAGCTTTATGCAGATTCCCGGCCATGGAAACTCTGGGAATAGGCAGGACACCCACTTCGCCTCTCAGCCCCAGGACAGGACCTACAAGTGACAGCCACCCAATGTGGACAGGGGACATCAGGTTAAGGACAGAATTACAGAGGAGAAAGTGTAGAAAGTAAAATCATAGAAAAATGGGGCTGGAGGACACCTCCAGAAGTTCATTCTCTTGCCCCAAGGCAAGGCTACTCTTGACAGATACTGTCTCAATCATTCCCTAAGATCTTTGGTGCTGGGGATCTGAGCTTTCACAGGCAGCCTGTCCCACTGCTTCTTGGTGTCTACTGTTAGAAAAAAATAACCTAAAGTCTAACTCAAATCTGTCCTGCTGAAGTTTAAGACCAAACAGCAATTCAACATTTAACTTTTAGCAAATAATTTGTATTTATATCCATTTTAAAGGAAATATATTGATTAGGGATTTGTATTTTCCTTTATTTCTCCTGAACAAGATATTTAGGAAGCCTTTATTGGTAACAGTCTCAAGCCTTTCCCCTGAATTCCTCGTTAAAAACTGTCGGCAGCCTGAGGGATGGCGCAAGAGCAGAGATTGTTTCAGGAATCAAAAATGATGACTCCCGTGGGTGTGCAGACCCCTTGCCTTGTGAAACCAAGCCCGTGCTGCTGGCCCCCAGCCCCGCTCTGCCCCCAGCCCCCAGGAACTCACCCCCGCCCCGGCGCCTGCTGCGTGCCCTGCCAGGGGCTCCTCCCGCCCCGTCCTGCTCTGACCTCGCAGATGGCTTTGCACAAGCAAAATGAACCACACCTGATCTGTGCTGCTGCCAGGAGGGGAGGTTTCGGATGTTTAAGCGTGGCCACAGCCCGCACACTTGGCTCTGGTTCAGTTCTGCTTGCTGCCGGCCACTCGTGCTAGCAAGTATCTGATAGTGCACGTACACGAGGTGCAACAGGGAACGAGCTGCCGGGAGGTACAGGGTAAGGTGGAGAGCAGACAGTCTGAGTGAAGCAGTCCCAAGTCGGTCGAGGTGGGAAAACTCCTTTGGTACATGACAAAGAGGGGCAAAACTTGTGCTGCGTGTGGTGAGGAATGAGTGGGTTGATTCAGCTAAACAGCATCCCACATCATCTGTTGCTGGTCATTTTCACAAGCAAAGGAAATGCTTTGCGTAAGTAAAGGATTATTAAAACCAGTAATCAAGCAAATGAAAGCCGGGGAGGTTCATATCTAAGTTAGGACACATTAAGGAATGTGCAATGCCCAGCTGCAAGCACCAGAGCCCTCCAACCACCAGCGCAAACAGATGATGCTGTGCTGTACTGCTCTCATTAACAGCTGCTTAGAAATGTCTCGCTGAGAAAATTGAGGAAAGTCATAAAATTGCAGCAAGTTGTTTATTTGCATGACTGTCTCAGCAGGAGAACACTGTTTTGCGCAGGGCTTGAAATCCCAGGGAACGCAGGGCGTGAGCAAGGGAACGCTCACCCAAAATTGCAAAGCACGGACCAGCAACTCCAGCAGCCCCCCGAGGAAAAAAACCCTCCAAAGGAAATGTTTTGCTTGCCTCCTCAGTATCACAGGGGGTTTTTGACGGGAACAAACTCTTTCTGTGTTATCAAGACCATGAATGAAGCAAAATGGTTATTAAAATTTCTCTAAAGCCACTCCTGGATACCAGCAGTAGGAGGCAGGACTTGGTGTCACTACTTGCATGTTTCTGCCGCTTGCTTCACAAGGGTGTGATGTCCAGTTTTGTGGGGTTATGTGAATGGTTTTTCCTCACTGGTGTATGGTATGGTGGAGCTACTGATGTCCTGTTGTCAGTGGGTCTTTTCTTTAGTCTCTCATTCAGTGTCAGGCCGAGCATGCCGAGCTCGCCTTGCCATGGCCAAGCGTTGTCATCACCCTGGAGCAGCGAGCTCAAATGCTTTCGAGGTGGATAAATGAAGCCCTCTGCTTTTAGTGCCTGCAAAGCTGTTGCCTGGGACCTTAGCATTCACATTCCTGCCTGTTCCATGGGACAGTGGGGAGTGTCAAAACTCTTCACCTAAATCTGGTTTTCCATAGGTTTCCTCAGTTATAGTTTGTGCCTCTACCTACTGCAGCACACTTCATGCACGATACACCATTTTTGTGGGTGAGGTGTTTCAGTTTCATTGATCTGAAATATGCTGTGTACATTTCTAAAAAGCCATACTTGAGTTATTGTATCATTTAGGGAAGTTACTCACAACTCAGAACTCCTTCATTTTTACATCCACACTGGTTAAAGTTAGGTGAGACAAAAACCAGCAGTTCAAACCAAAGCTGGAAAGCCTGTGGCTCTCCTCAAGCTGAGTTACTGGAACAGCCCAGCTGTGCTCTGCTTCATCTTCATTAAACATGGGAGCTCCACAACAGCACAGCCTGTGCTCACAGAGCCTGGCTGCAATTGAGCACAATCTTTGAATGCAATAAAGAATCTTTAATGATAAGATACACTAAGGAAACATGATGGAGATAAGATCAAAATAACTTGAAATTGGAACACTCTAAAAATTGGCAGAAAAATCTGCTTAGAAAGTTTACATGGCAGGGAAGAGTGTGATCCCTCAAATGCTGGGGCTTAAATTTCCAAAATTGCATCAGGGATATGCAATAACAGCTCCGTAATATTTTGATTTGGAAGGAAGCAAATAACATACTGCAGGATGCTGCTTCCATAGCACAGCCCATTGGCAACACCCTCTTCCAAGAAAAAAAAAAAAAGTAAATTAAAATAAAAAGGAAAAGAAAGAAATCTTCCCATTGCTTGAAGATATGTGGTGGTAGAATTCAATGCTTAGAGAAGGCATTTTTCAAGAATTCCTTCCCTTGCCACCATTTTCCTCCCTGAACCCATCAAACAGCAATCTGTGCTTACAGAAACCCAGTTGTAGCCAAGAAGAAAATCTCTTTAAGACCGTCACAGCCAGTGATGGTTTCTTTGAGATTTAACTGGTCTGACAGGCTTTCCTCCTTTGCTTTTATATAAATTCCCTACTTTATTCTTAATTCCTGGTCAATCCCATTAAGTTAGCACACACCTCTTCCTGGCTCTGGGCTCTCAGACAGTGGCATGCAGTGGCCACTAGAAGCTAGGAGAGAACAACCTGATTTTTAATGTTTCATTTCTGACACATCGAAGTTCAGGGCATTTGGGACTGAGGTATAAAATGCAGCCATAGCAGGAACTCAGGAGCTATTCTTTCTTTGTGGGCCAGCTTGTTCTTGAAACCAGGTTATTGGGTGTTAAGTAGCACTATCAGTTCCTCTTTCTGGGTGCCCACATAAAATAGAGAAGTGTCCCAAAGGCTGTGTGCCTGTCCAGGGCACAGAAGGAAGGTAACGGGTTATTCTTCCCAATGCTGCAACAACTCTCCGTGCTTGAGTTCTGCTTTCATCCTGGAGGGACTTTCTTGCTGTATCTCATGACAGACCCTAAACCTAAAAAAGTAAGCTAGGCCTACCTACAAAATATTTCTGAAGACTAGAGTGGAAACTAAAATTTCTAATTCTAGTAATATTAAAAAATAATAAATGCAACAGAAAATTTGATTCCATAGCACATAGTAATTCCCCTGTGTCTTATCCCAGATAATTCCTTTATAACTACCCCTCTCTTGCTGTCTCTATTACAGGGACTAATGACTTCATCTCCCTTTTTCTGTCTAGCATTCCCCACTAGTCACAAGCCACTGTTTTCCCTTGAGACATCTAAATGATTAGTATTGTTAAGATAAGCTGCAATTTTCTGAAGCTATTGCTTAACTCTGAGTGTGTTTGTCTTGGAGTTAAAGCCTGTTGCTTCCAACCTGAAGAGCTTCTGGGCCCCAAGACATGTCTTTTTATTTGCAGTTACCTCTGTAATTGAATAAGAGAAGGTCCCCTTTGGTCTGGTCTCACTGCAACTATTAATTTGTTGGTTTCTCCATCAAATGTCAGAGGTTTTTGAGCTGTTGACTGAACAGTTTTACCGAGGAAAGCAGCGAATGTGTATCTAACAATACAGACTGCTGTGAGAAGTCTCATTTCAGGCAGAGCAACCACCTTGCAGTTAGAGAACAGACTTAGAAAATGCTGAAATTCAGAACTGGGTTATATTCCTGACCCCTCCATTATACAATTTGTATAATTAGACATAATTGCAAAGTTGCTACTTCATATGTGGCATCTGGTCCTCCCACAGACTCTGGTAACTTAATGTAGCTTCATAGATTTCCCGTGTTTTCTTCCCTAAGTGTTCCTATTGCTAAATATTAAATGTCAGCAGTTAGCAAGTAAAACCACTCAAGTCTAAATGGTATTCCAGCAGAATGTTTTCCAGTCCAAAACCAATCTTTGGTCTTATTCTTGACAATTTTAAAAATGTTTTTTAACAACCACTGATCTTCTTGTAGTGGGTCACTAGAAAATACATATGTTACCAGTGATGCTATTTTTATACGATCTTTCACATTGGAAGCAGCTCCAAAGTTCATTCTAACAATCCTGAATCCTTTGTGACTATTGTTACAATGATAAAAACTTGCAGAGGGAAGAAAGAGAAAGGACATTATTTTCAGAACTGTGTGTTGTTACAAACATAAGTTTAGACATCAAAAAAGTGAGTGAAGTGCAGTGGAAGTGTGTCAAAAAAGACTCAGAAAATATGAAACTAGAACTCCACCGACTCTCTTGTGTGGTCCTGGTTGCTTATTCGTAAAGGTGAAAAAAAAATAAAAAATAAAAAAGGAAAAGAAAAAAGCATGCCTGAACCTAGAGTGCAACTTGGGTTGGACCTGGACACCTCAGTCCACTGATGGCATTGAGACCCAGTCTAGCCAAAGCTCCTCAAAGGTCATAGGCACCAAATATTCACCAGTAAGCACACACATCTGAAATCTCACTGCTGACTTCCAGAGAGTGTACCAAGGATCTCAGCACCTCTCAGACCTGAGGCTGCTTTCAGTGCAGCGGCCAGGTGTCCCCAGGCAGCAGGAGGAAGCTCCTTTGCAGCGTTAAGCCATTTATGTGGGCCTTGTAGTGCTGCCACCCACCCTGGTGTTGACACCAGTACTCATCTGTTCCCACCATGCACCCTCTGATGGTGCTCAGTCAAGAAAACCCAACCTACAAAAAAATCCCCAGCGCAGATGGGTCTCCTGGGTGTGCTCATGGTACTCCCAACATATGCACCAGCACGTGGTTTGGCACAGCACAAAGCAGCTGTGTCACTTTATTATTCAAAATACACAATTGTCAGCGGTGCTGGCCATACCTAAATCCTCTTGTGGCTCTGGGCTTTAATTAGAAACATTTTCAGAATAATTTCAGTGCTTCTGAACAACAGCTATAGGTGTCTGCAGGCATGCCTGGTGGTGCCAGCAGCTCTGTCTAAAAGGGAAATGGAGATGAATGTTAATGAATGTCATGGATGCTTAGCATCCCTCACACAAGCTAAAGAATTAATTTCTATCAGCGTCTTTATTTATAGCATCTCTGTATATTTCACAGAGAAACAACACTGGCAAGTCATTTAAAAGGAAAAAAAAAGTAGGAAAAGAGGGTTTTTAGACCATTTAAAATGCATGAACTAATTGCGGCTGATTAACATGAAATCAGGAACTGAAGGTAGTGAGAACAATGTCAGCTTCCTCCAAATCACCCCCAGACTTGACCACACTACTGATGAGAAACAAATCAAAGAAATGTAGAGGAGCCCTAGTGCAAACAACGCTCCAGCTACACACCTCAGTGCACGCACTTTCCACCTTTGTAGAAAGCTCTTCCCTGTGCACACTCAGGCCAGGGCTAACAGGAGGACCTTGACCCTCCTGCAGTATTTGGGGTTGTTCACTGCTGCAAGAAATTAACTCTGCTTCCCTCTTGGTCTTTCTATTTTTGCCACAGCCAGGAAAATGTCTGAACAGTGGTGGTGGGTATCAGAGAGCATCCATGCATGGAGCATCCATGGTGCAGCTATCACCACGCTTCTGCTCCAGCAGGGAGCTGCTGTCTTGTAAGGATCACAGCTCTCAGAAAGAACACCTCACGTGGGATGAGGCATGCCTTCCTTACAGTCCGCCACATTATCTGAACAAAAACATATTCATTTGTCTTATCTTGCATTTTAGCTTTATGAGCTGCAACATCTCAGCATGACTGTTTTGGCTTCAGCTGATAATTTTGCTAATTTTTATTTCTAAATAAAGCCACACAATATTTAGGAGCAAAAGGCAGTCATATTATGATGTGTATTACAGAAATGTTGAATGAGCACTATGAGGAAATCCTTTTGTGATGGTTGTCAGCTGCCTTCCTTGGAGCAAACAGGCATAAAGGCATTGTGAATGAGGCAGGCTTCTCTTTTCTCTGAAGAAAGAGGAAATTCTGTTCTACCTATGTCTTCTCTTTTTAAAATCTTCCTTTTTGGACAGAATTGATAATGAATGCTCCATTATTACTATTTTTTCGTGGCAATGAGAAGCAAATTGGGTCTCGCCTCCCCCAGGCAAGACTTCCATAGAGTCACAACCGGCAGCGTACAACAGATCATAAATTTTTCAGGAAAGCTCCATGTGTCACAAGCTCTGCCAGACGTAGATTCATTCAGTCAGAGCTGCTAATTCTCTGAGCTCACTGTCTTCCCCACAACATGACACATTTTCTGGGGTTTCGCTGAGCCCAAGGCAGGAGGCCGATGGCGTGTTGTTGGCCTCCTGGCACTCGAGTTGCGCTCGGTGGCCCAGGGACAGAGCTCCTGAGTGGAGGGAGCCAGGAACCATCCACCTGAGCAGAGTTGCTCAGGGGTTCTCTCTTGGGTAGACTGCTGCTGACTTGCCCTCTTGTTTTCCCCAAACCACAGGAAGAATACCACAGAAACAAAAGATACCTCATTGAATTAAAAGGAGCGAGGACATGCCATCTGTGAAGGTGTGGGGACAAGTTTTGAGCCCAATAGGGGATGAGTCTGTAATGAAAGTGCTTTCTGTAGAAACTAAACTTTGGTGATCTCTCTTAGACCTATGGCTAAAAGAAGAGTTTATGTGAGTTTTGAGAGAGGTTTTTTCCTTTTAATTACTCATTTAGTGTGGCTGCACAAGAGATACACCCAACTGAGTGTGGTGACTTTGGCAATAGAGAACTGCAGACCGAGCTGGTAGGACCATTCCTAAGGACGCCACTGTAAGCTTAACCTTAGGCAGATGAAATTTTAGTCCTTAGTCTTTTTATGGTCTTCAAAGGAAATTCCTACTGTGTTTTAATCACTCATCTAAACCAATGATGGGAGACTTGCTCTGCTCTTCCTCAGCTTTACAGGGTGGTTTGCTTCCTTTGTGTCATTTCATTTTCAATGCCTGGCAATTTCTACCTAATTCTACATAATTTTGGACAGCTGAGCATCAGGCATACCTTGCTGAAAGCCCCAGCCTCCAGAGTGACTTCTTCTCTTCAGGACATCTAGAGGAAAACGTTCTCTTGGGAGATTTTAGAATTTTTCTGGATCTTTGATGAGCTGACTGCATGTCCACTGGTGATCCTCAGACCCAGTGCCTGGGAGAGGAGGTATGAGCCCTGTTTGGGGGGTGCAGGGTGGGCAGGACAGGCTGCGGGTAGTACTCTGCACCCCTTCCTATGGAACATAAGCAGTCACAGCCTCCTGTGAGACCCACGAGGACTGGAAGGAACAGGAGTCAAGTTTATCTCCCAGGACATGGATCTCTCAAGCCACTGATTGTTTGTTGTAATAAAAATGTGCCACCAAGAGTCGTGACCAAGGTACTTGCTCTATACTGTGTTAGTAATGCAAGTGGACCTACCAGGGTGTATAGACGCATTAGGCACATCATTTATTTCCATTTCTTTAGACTTATCCTGCCTCCAGCTGGATACTTGCAGCGTCAACCTGAGTATTTCTGTGGAGATGTACTTTGTTTCTGGATGACTGAGCAACCCTCATGAGGTAACTGAGATGAACAAAATGTCCCCTTATTTTTGGCACTCTCTTTTAATGGAGAGCTTAATTAGTAGGGGTCTGGCATCAGCAACTCAGTGTCTTTGCCACAGCCACATTGTAAGATCACCCTGCAAATGAGGTCATAAGTTGGACGCACATTTTTGCCTTCAAGGAATAAATGGCCCCCTAAATGCCATCTGCCACCAGAGCAAGCAGGTCTTAAGCTTCTGCTTTTCATCAACAGCAAGAGCAAAACCCACAAAACAACAAAAGTCAAAGAAAGGCCTTCCAAGGATGACTCATGCTGCAGAATGAGTTGTTTGATGGAACAGACAGCAATTTCAGGAGAGGGGCTCACTGGGGCCATGCACAAGTGCAGCTATCCCATTCCCTTCCCATGCAGGTAAGGTGCACCCAGAGCCTGCTGCCTGAGCATCCAGCATGCTCATGTTGCTCTCATACACATGGAGCCTCTGCTGGAAGAAAACTTAAGCTTAGAAGATGTAGCAAAACTGTTATCATTTGTGTGTGTGGTTTGTTTGTTTTTGTTTGCTTGTTTGTTTTGTTTTGTCCTTTTGTTGTTGCAGCATTTTTAAAGTAAATTACCTTTAATGACAATATCTGAGACACAAAGTACCTAGCTTTCATTTTAATTAGCAATTGTGGTTGCTAATTAGAGTAATACCAAAATAATTGTGTCATGGAACAAAAATAATGCACGCATTTTTCCATGCCAGAAAAATAAGATAATGGCCTCCAGTCATAGTTCCAGAAGAGACAATGCTTTACTCTAACTTTTACAATGCTTAATTCAACCTTCATGTGACAAAGAACTCTGTAGCTTCTGATGCATGGTGCAGCGTACCATGGCACGTAAAGATGCAGAAAGAGATCATAAAGGTTCCTTTTCTTAGAGTTTCAACACAATTAACCTTTAAGGTTGTAATAATCAGCTTCAATAATGTCATATTCCTCAGTTCTTTTTTTTTTTTTTTTCGAGATCTTCATTGTATGTAGAAATATCATAATCTGTAATTTTGTTGGTATGGATTTTCTTTGCCTATTGCCTTCATTTAGATACATTTTCCACCGTTTACTAAGGGAAGGTCTCATATGACAAGACTGGTTTCCTGCAATGTACCAAATAGTCTTTTTTTTTTTTTTTAAAGAATCACAGAAAGTCAAATCCTCCACAAAAGCTAATTCATGCAGCATGACGCTTTGAATATATAGCCTAGCAATACACAAGTGTTGGAAGTGGCACAAAAGAACTCCAGAAAGACCTCTAATTGATTAATTCATCAGGGTAGCACAGTGTAAATGATTGATTTCAGTCTACCAGGCCTCCCTCTGACCTTTTCTGAGGCTCTGTTGATAGGTACTTGAATAGACAAATTTGAATACAAATGGCATTATGGCAATAGCATCCGGATTCTTTAAAGCAAAGTTTTTCCATCATTTTCATGTATCAAAATGACTACAACAGGTTAAAGATGCCACTAAAGACCAAGGCATTTTTTTAAAATGTATCTTTCAGTTAGTAAAAATACTAACACCAACAGTAATGACTGATCCAAAAGGAGTGATCTGATTGACGAACAATAGGTGATTGTGGTCTTAGACAATGAAGAGGCATAACAAACAGGGAGGTGGTAAGGGCTATTAGGAAGGGCAGATAAAACTACAGTAAAATTTTTTTGGTTGCTGTTTTCCTGTTTTAGCTGGATTTAGCTGGCCTTTGCAGATCCAACCAAGAGCATGCACATCCCCCAAACTTATTTAAACTTAAACTACTCTTACATTGCCAACGAACAGAAAAAATATTCATTACACAGGTTGATATTTCTGCTGCTCAGCCAGAATTTGGTAGATGGGTGATAGCTGCACTGATTGTACCCAAAGTGAGAAATGGTTGTTGCAAGCAGAGCTATTAGCAGATACCTTTCCAGCTTCAGTCTAGTACCGCATTTCTTGCATCAACACCTGAAATGGTAGTTGCAGGTGTTGCTGAATCCTTTTCCTGAGCATGGGACAGAGATTATCATCATCTTGCTTCTGCAGCGCACTCAGAAGCTGGCCCTACAGTGGGAGCCCCGTCTGGCAGCGAGCCTTGGCTTGGTCCTCCAGGGCTGCAAGAGGGGGAAGCATGCAACCTCATGCTTACCAAAGGTACTTAGGTACCTCTGCTGGTAGTTGCACAGAGGGGTTGGTGCTTTGATATATTTTGGGGGTCTAAACCTGCTAATGTGGTTTCACATTAGCACTAATGTGGTTTCGAGTGGTGGCCAGCTTCTGTCAGCTCAGCTATATCTTCTGACCAAGCCTGTGTCATCAGACCCTACAATCTCACTGAGGTTACAAGTGTTTTTCCAGGTATTGTGGTTGGGACTTATTTAGGCTGGCTGGGATTCAGTTTTACATGCATTTCTTTGTCTTAAATCTTGCTAACTTGTTCTCTGGAATCTCAGCTCTTATTTATATCTGTATTCAAAATCTCTTACCCCTGTGACTGTAAAGTGAACTGTGAAGTTTTTCGCAGAGTGTAACCAAGCAGCAACATCAGCCCAAGCTATGAGCCCAACCTTGAGCGAGGGGTCAACACAGATGCTCCTGGTCATCAGCCGGTGATCCTCTTCCTGCTGCCCTGTGGTCTACAGCAACGTATGCCTGAGATGGGGGGAGGACCACTTCATACACGCTTAAAAATGCTTCCCAGAAAATGGCCTAAACAGATGGCATTTCCCAAAGGAGTGAGGAGCAGCAGCTCCTGGAGGAGCCCTGCCTTCCCCTCCTCTACCTGGGTCATCGGTCAAAAGGGCAGAAACCCTTGTTGCCTGGGGCTCAGGTGGCACTGAAGAACCAGGGGTCCCCCAGGGGTGCTCCTCCCTCACATCTGCTCCCTCCCCTACAGCTCTTGGTCACCTTTCAGTGGGGGTTTCTAATATAACGTTAATTTTAATTACTGATATGTCATCAGCTAAACCTCTTCTCAACACCAAAAATTGCTGAAAAACTTGCTGAAGTACTTTGGTGCTTCTGGAGAACATCCGGATGTATTAAAAAGAACCAATATACATATGCAGGTAAAATATTAATTACTGAAGTTTTAAACCATAGTGACTTTATCCACCATTCTTGCACCAGGAAAGCAAACGAAATATAAGCAATTACAGGCAAACTGAGCTGTTCTATGTTCTTAGAGGTGTTTTTTTTTCTCTGTTTCAAGTCGATTTGACATTTTTGGGTTACACTTTAGAAACTCAGTGCGGGAGCCTGGCTTTGTACCACCGCTCCAAACAAGCAGCGATTTAATTAGGCACCAGCCCACCCCTTCCCCAAAACTAAACCCTCTCAGATCCCAAACTCCCTTCAGCACAGTTTTTAAATAGAAAGCATAAGTAGGGTGAAGCTGGTTGTGGGAGCTACTTTATCTTCCATATTTTCCACCATTACTTTGATTCCTCTGACCTGGCTGGGCTCTCAGGTCCCTGGCTGTTTTCTCCTGTTGGGAAATGCCGATCTCCATGTGTTGTGTGAATGACCACGAGTGGGAAATGGAGATGCTTCTGCATTGTGGAGCTCTTCTCCCTAACTGTGGGTCCATCCACTACTGTGCTGTGATTTGGTGAATGCAACAGCCATTGTCTCAATACATAGGTTCAAGATCGATCTCAGATTTTCTGTTAAATAAAAGGGCCCAGTTTTGCTGAAGTGTGGTTGTTTAAAAGCATTCTACGGCTCTACAGCCTTAGATATAACAGATACTCCTGCTAAGCAGCTTTGCAAACTTGGTGACAAGCTTATTGCTATTCTTTTATTGCACACTGTTTCCTTAATACTTGGAATACATTCATCTTTTTTCAGTTATTGTTTTAGTGGTCTAAAATTGTGATGTTACAAACAAGATCGAAAATTTCATTGTTGTTTTCTGAAATGCTAGCATGCATCCAAAGAACTTATCCCAGCAATTTCACTCAGATCAGAACAAGTGGTGTAAATTTTTTGAAAGTGGAGAGTTGTCACAAATAGGAAAGCATCTTCTGGTGGGTATTCTGGAGAAAAATTGATAAGAAATTTAAAAGTGAAAGATCACAAAAAAAAATAATGGACGACTCTAAGTAAAATGAAAACTCTTACATATTTCATTATTTCATTAGACTACTAGAGCTCAGCCATGGGCAACTACAGCCCATGCCAGTTTTTGAAGGTGACTTGCAATGAGGACTTCAGGATCCAGTAGCATCACAAGCTCTGACAAGTGCATCTGCTGCCCGTGGGACAGGATCTGCAGGGGGCTAAAACTATTTCTGCAAAAACACCATGCCTTAGAGTCTACCATGATGACACATTTATCCTGCTTGGGTTTAAGTCTTCCTCTGACAAGATCTAAATTTGGTTCTTTCTGATCTTTAAAAAAAATAAGTTACGTGTTTGTATCTGGACTTCCCAAACCATAGTTCAGGTTAGTATCCACTCCATGCTTGGTGACTGCACTACTGCTTTTAAGCAGTAATGTATTTTGCATTTCTTTAGCCCTGGCACCCTCCGCTCTGCTCAGACATAATCTGTTGTTCCTTTTCATCACTTTCCCTTTGCTTTCCAGCTTAGTTTTCCAACATGTCACTCCTTACTCAGATCAAAAGGATTAACAGAGCTAAAAAGCTTACGTAAGCCATTCGCTATATTTGGCGCAGGTTTGTGGTGCCTGTGTTGTGGACATTGTAACCACTCTGTTTAAATGACCAGCTCCGGACCAGCTCATTATTTTCTTCAGCTGACTGCTAATCCCCTACCTATTTTGAAAAAAGTTAGGGTTGAAATCCTCTTTAGCAGATCACTATGAGTGCGATTTACCTTGGCTAATTTTATCCCTCTCAAAGTTTTGGGACAAGACTAAGCCTTCACTGTTCCCTAACATCCAACCTAAAACTCCCCTGTCGCAACTTTAGCCCATTCCCCCTCGTCCTGTCACTAGGCACGTGGGAGAATAGACCAACCCCCACCTCTCTACAGCCTCCTTTCAGGTAACTGTAGAGAGCGATGAGGTCGCCCCTGAGCCTCCTCTTCTCCAGGCTGAACAAGCCCAGCTCCCTCAGCCGCTCCTCGTAAGACTTGTTCTCCAGACCCCTCACCAGCTTGGTCGCCCTTCTCTGGACTCGCTCGAGCACGTCCATGTCCTTCCTGTAGCGAGGGGCCCAAAACTGAACACAGTACTCGAGGTGCGGCCTCACCAGAGCCGAGTACAGGGGCACAATCACGTCCCTCGACCTGCTGGCCACACTGCTTCTTATACAGGCCAGGATGCCGTTGGCCTTCTTGGCCACCTGAGCACACTGCTGGCTCATATTCAGCCGACTATCCACCAATACTCCCAGGTCCTTCTCGGCCAGGCAGCTTTCCAGCCACTCATCTCCCAGCCTGTAGCTCTGCTTGGGGTTGTTGCAGCCCAGGTGCAGGACCCGGCACTTGGCCTTGTTGAACTTCATGCAGTTGACCTCAGCCCATCGCTCCAGCCTATCCAGATCCTCCTGCAGAGCCTTCCTGCCCTCGAGCAGATCGACACACGTACTTAGCTTGGTGTCATCTGCAAACTTACTGAGGGTGCACTGGACGCCCTCATCCAGATCATCGATAAAGATATTAAAGAGGACCGGCCCCAGTACCGAGCCCTGGGGGACACCACTAGTGACCGGCCTCCAACCAGATTTGACTCCATTCACCACAACTCTCTGGGCCCGGCCATCCAGCCAGTTTCTAACCCAGCGAAGCGTATGCCAGTCCAAGCCACGAGCAGCCAGTTTCTTGAGGAGAATGTTGTGGGGAACGGTGTCAAAAGCCTTACTTAGGTCAAGGTAGACCACGTCCACAGCCTTTCCCTCATCCACCAAGCACGTCACTTGGTCATAGAAGGAGATCAGGTTCGTCAAGCAGGACCTGCCTTTCATAAACCCATGCTGACTGGGCCTGATCGCCTGCTTGCCCTGCAAGTGCCGCGTGATGACCCTCAAGATAATCTGCTCCATGAGCTTCCCCGGCACTGAGGTCAAACTGACAGGCCTATAGTTCCCCGGGTCTGCCCTCCGGCCCTTCTTATAGATGGGCGTCACATTGGCTAGCCGCCAGTCAACCGGGACCTCCCCCGATAGCCAGGACTGCCGATAAATGATGGAAAGCGGCTCGGCCAGCTCCTCCGCCAGTTCTCGCAGTACCCTCGGGTGTATCCCATCCGGCCCCATCGACTTGCGCACATCCAAGCTCCGTAGCAGGTCGCCAACCATTTCCTCATGGATAGCGAAGGCCACATCCTGCTCCCCATCCCCTTCCACCAGCTCAGGGCACTGGGTGTCCGGAGAACAACCGGTATTGCCGCTAAAGACTGAGGCAAAGGCGGCATTAAGCACCTCAGCCTTTTCCTCATCCTTAGTAACTAGGTTTCCCCTCGCATCCAGTAAAGGATGGAGATTCTCCCTAGTCCTCCGTTTCGCGTTGATGTATTTGTAAAAGGATTTTTTGTTGTCTTTAACGGCAGTAGCCAGATTGAGCTCCAGATGAGCTTTGGCCTTTCTAATTTTCTCCCTGCACAGCCTCGCTACATCCTTGTAGTCCTCCTCAGTGGCCCGCCCTTTTTTCCAAAGATTATAAACCCTCTTTTTTCTGCTAAGCTCCAGCCGCAACTCTCTGTTGAGCCAGGCCGGTCTTCTTCCACGCCGGCTCATCTTTGGGCACGTGGGGACGGACCGCTCCTGTGCCATCACGATTTCCTTCTTGAGGAGCGCCCAGCCTTCCTGGACTCCTCTGCCCTTCAGAACCGCCTCCCAAGGGACTCGGCCAACCAGCGTCCTGAGCAGCTCAAAGTCAGCCCTCCGGAAGTCCAAGACAGCAGTTTTACTGGTCCCCTTCCTGGCCTCGCCAAGAATAGAGAACTCTACCATTTCGTGGTCACTCTGCCCCAGACAGCTTCCGACCACCACATCTCCCACCAGTCCTTCTCTGTTTGTGAAGAGAAGGTCTAGCGGGGCACCACCCCTGGTAGGTTCACTGACCAGCTGCGTCAGGAAGCTATCTCCCACGCTCTCCAGAAACCTCCTAGACTGCTTTCTCTGTGCCGTGTTGTGTTTCCAGGATATGTCCGGGAAGTTGAAGTCCCCCACGAGGACAAGCGCCGACGATTTTGCAACTTCTGTCAGTTGCCTATAAAACTCCTCATCCGTCTCCGCATCCTGGTTCGGCGGTCTATAGCAGACCCCCACCAGGATGCTAGCCTTGCCGGCCTTCCCACGGATCCTAACCCACAGGGATTCAACCTTATCATTCCCAGCCTGGAGTTCCACAACATCAAAAGATTCTCTAATGTAGAGAGCCACGCCACCACCCCTTTTGTGCTGCCTGTCCCTCCTGAAGAGCCGATAGCCAGGCATTGCAGCACTCCAGTCGTGGGAGCGGTCCCACCACGTCTCCGTGATGGCAACCAAGTCGTAGCCTGCCTGCTGCACGATGGCTTCCAGCTCCTCCTGTTTGTTACCCATGCTGCGTGCATTAGTGTAGATGCACTTCAGCTGGGCCATCGCCTTCTTCCCCGGCCTAGCCATTGTTTCCCCCGGCACAGCTCCAACAGGCCTTGTTTGAGCCCCGTCCCCCTTCTTACCTAGTTTAAAGCTCTCTCTATGAGCCCCGCCAGCTCCTGGCCTAGGATCCGTTTTCCCCTTGGAGATAGAGACCCGTCTGGGGCCATCAGGCCGGGTGCCGAGTAAAGCTCCCCATGGTGAAAAAACCCAAAATTTCTATGCTGGCACCAGCCTCTGAGCCACCTATTAACCACATGAGCTTTCCGCGTCCTCTCCGTGCCTCTCCCTTCCCCCGTAGGGATAGACGAAAACACCACCTGCACTCCCGCTCCCTCCACCAATCGTCCCAGCCCCCTATAGTCCTGTTTGATGGCCCTGAGGCTTCTCTTTTCAACATCATCGCTGCCAGCCTGGACTATCAAAAGCGGGTAATAGTCAGAGGGGCGAACCAGGTTTGGAAGCTTCCTGGTAACGTCTCTGACCCTGGCCCCAGGGAGGCAGCAGACTTCCCTATGTGTGGGGGCAGGCCGACAAATAGGGCCCTCCGTTCCCCTGAGGAGGGAGCCGCCCACAACAATCACCCTTCTTTCTTTCTTGGTGGAGGCAGTCCTGAGGCGTGGAGTCAACTTCCTCACCTCAGGCATCCTCCCGGGTAGGCTTCCTACCTCATCCTCACCCACCGGTCTCTCGAGCCCCAGGGCCTCAAACCTATTGTTCAAGGGCACCTGGGAAGGCGGTGCCGGCAGGGGAGGGCATCTCCTGCGAGGTCGAGCAGGGACCTGTCTCCATTCCTCCTCAACTCGCAGGTCCCCTCCCTCTGCCCGATGGCAACAGGGCAGGGGGTCCACCCCCCTTTGGGGCGTCTCACCCTGGTCCCTCTCCCTCCGCTCCTGCAGGGAGTTGCTCCACCAGTCTATCTCCCGCTCGCACTCCCTGATATCCCTCAGTCTCTGCACCTCTTCCTTGAGTTCCGCCACCATGCGGACCAGGTCGTCCACCTGCTCGCACCTCACGCAAGCAGTCTCCCTGCCTCCCGCCGATGGCAGCAAGAGGCTCAGGCACTCCCCGCATCCGGAGACCTGAACTGCCGCATGTTTGGACGGGCAGTCGGTCTGGGTGTGCACTGACTTCCTAGAGAAGGCACCGTGCCTGGTGGAGACCATTGCAGCCCAGCTGACAGGAGAGTGCCGTTAGAGGAATTGTCCCTAAGGGCGGGTGTGAGCGCTCCGCCCTGCCTGCCCGCCCTGCCTGCGCCAACTGCCTCGCTAACTGCCGCGTCACTCCCACCGCGTCACTCCCTGTTTGCCGGCCCTGGTCGCCGCGCTCCTGGTCGCTCGCGCTCCCTAAGGACTGCCTTTGAACGGCCTTTGAACGGCCGTTCTCAGAGAGGAGAGTGGAGGAACCTAGGATCTTCAGCCCTTCCCCACTACGGGGGATGAATTGTTTCCTGGAAGAGCCTGAGCTTGTTTTTCACTGTTGCCTACCAAAGGAGCACAAGTGAGCAGCTTAAAAGAGATACCTAGCAATTAGCAGGCTGAAGGAAAATGAACCAAATCCTTGCAATCCTTTGCCTATTGCTGGACTCTGTGCTGGGCTCCTTCTGTCTGCTGTGGCAAGCCACAGCTGCACACCTGAATATCACTCAGGCACATCCAGCAGGCTGTGCTCAGCAGAAGGCAGTGATAGTCATGTAAATTGTCCAGACTGCTCCCCTCCCTTCATCTTCAGAGGAAGACCTGAGGGGCCGTGTTACTCTCAGACCCGGAGGTGTTCTGCACGCCTCACTTGCCAGGAGATGCTCTGGGGCAGTTTCCCCCCTGCGTAACTCAAGGTGTACGTAACTTCTGGTAGTACACAGTAAGTGGGAATTAAGTGAGGTTGGCCCTTGGCCCACTGGGGGATTTAATTCCCTTGGATTTTATGTAAGCAGTTATCAAAGCTATTTATCCCAGGGCATTAGGTAATGTAACCGGCTGTGAAGAGGTGTGTGGGTTTTCCAAATGTTCAGCAGAACTGTCAAGTCCTCTCTTATGTATATAATGGTTTTACTGCTCCAGATGTCCTCAGCCTCTCCTCTTGTTGCCTGCCTCTGGACGCTTTCAAGGACCTTAACATCCTTTTTACATTGTGGAGCCCAGAACTGCACACAATATTTAAGATAAGGCTGCACAAATGCTAAATACAGCAGGAGAATCACCTCTTCTGTCTGGCTGTGCTGTGTTTAATGCACCCCAAAATGCAGTCCTCCCTCCTGGCTACCAGGGCATGCTGCTGGCTTGTGCTGAGCCTTCTGCTGACCAGGACCCCCAGGTCCCCTCCTGCTGCCCTGCTCTCCAACCACTTGGCTCCCAGTCTGTGCCTGTGCCTGGCATTGCTCTGCCCCAGGCGCAGAACCCAGCAGTTACCTTTGAACTTTATGCTGTTGCTGATTGTCCAGTTCTCCAAGGTATCAAGATCCCTCTGCAAGGTCTCTTGTCCCTCCAGAGAGCCAGGATCACCTCCCAGTTTACCATCACCAGCAGACTTGCTGAGGATGCACCCCACTCCTGCATCTAGATCATTCATAAAAATCATGAACAGAACTGGCCCTAGAAGTGAGCCTAGATGAAACTTGCTGGAGGTCACACACGTGGTGGGAGAAGCTGAGTGGCTGAGCACCTTCCTTTAATTTGGTAGCTGCCTCCTAAGGCCAAGACATTTCTGAAAAGGCTTCAGAGGACATTGGCAAGCTTGTGTTGTATCAGTGAGGAACAGCAGTGCCATCCCAACAAGATAACTATTGCACCAACACTATACTTTCTAGCTGAAGGAGAGAAGGAGACCACTATTGCTCTGTGTGTGCATTTTCATACTTGCTGATAATTCATCCGAGAATTGCAGAAGTTTTGTTGCATCCAAAAGGATGAAATGGAAGGGGGTTTATATACTAAGTCTAAAACCATGAAGCAGAGCATAACCCTCCAAAAGAGGGGAAAACAAAAGCAAACAAAATAACTGTTCCTACTACTTTAAGTTACCAAAGTTTTTGTCATGTTCAGGTAATTGCAATTATGACCTGTTTCCTAGGAACTCTTGATATTAGCACGTGTGAATTATTGCATTATACAAATGTATCTAGTACATTTTCTTTGCCAGCTGTACTATCGGGGGCTGCTGCAGACTCACCATTAAGCTGTCAGAGTCCCTGATTGCCATGAGTGAATAACAAAGCAGTTCCAGCTTTTCTGAAACACACCTAAAACCACTGAGTGGTGTCGAGGTGACCGTTAGGAAAAAACAAATCAAAATAGGGAAATGTCTTTAGGGTTGCATTCAAAGGCTTGTTGATGTGAAATTCTTAGCACGCTAATTTGGATTCAAAAGGTACCCGGAAACCCACTGTGATTTGTCAGTTGGTGAAGAACCAAGTGCAAGCATCACATGGGTACCACTCTAACAAAGGCTCGGTGGGAAGAGGCTTTGCACAGCAATGGCTGAGCATTAGTCATACTTGCATATTCTTCTTTCCACATGTTAAAGGTCTGCAAAGACAAAGAGCCGTGCCCTTGACGTTTCTGAAATCCATCAGTCTTAGTCGGTTCTCAATGGGCCCCTTGAAGTGGAAAGGCTTTTTGCCCACACACGTATCAGAGTGCTGCATGGAGTGTCCCACTGCCGGGTACGTTACAGCATGCTTTCCAAAGAACATTTTCCCGAGGTAGCAGGCAAAATATAGCTCTTGTATCCAATACTGCTTAAAGCCTGCTTGTCTACAGGAAAGCAATCTCCTCCTCCCTTCCCAAAACAAAAACACCATTTAAAGCTGCATTATTGCCAGGAATGAGTAGGACAAACAGTGCGCTCTTTTTTGTTGCCATTTAAGGGTAGTTTAAAGTATGGCTCATCTATTAGCCTATAGAAGATTGCTTCCATTTGTGAGCATAAACAATCTATCTGCACTGCTTTCTCTTACACCATTGACTTCTATGACTTTTTTTTTCCATATGAACTAACTACATGTACCATGAAATACAAAGTTTTGATATCATGTGAAACTATGAGGATCACGTACAAATTGAGCTTTTGCCATTTTTTTTTTCAGATGACTTTTTTTGCTCCTGGTTTCTTGCTTGTCTCCATTTTTATTTTATTTTATTTATGTATTTTGGTGGCAATTGATTGGTGTAGTGTTTTTGTTTGTTAGTATTTGTGGTTTTGTTTGCGTGCTTGTTTGCCATTGAGAGGCAAATCAAAACTCAGTGTAGACATCTGACCAAAGATTTGAGAAAACTTGCCTGCCATCTGTTCATTTCCCTAACAGTTACAGGCTGTCCGAGCTGCATTAGCAGCAGAAGGGTGTAGATATTCTGGCAAATATATATATATATATATTCCATGTGCAAATGCGGTGGTCGGCTGGCCCCCTGGTACATGGCAATGCCCTAGGATGGGTTTGCAGGGGTGGCAGGCAGTAACACCTAGGGCCAGACTTCCTCTATGTGATTTTTTTTTTTTTTATGCAAACCAAATCTGCTACACTTCAGGAAAAAAACCTCCTCCCCAGGGTTTTGACATGTTTCGGTGGCCAGAAGCCAAGTACATATTGGGGAACAACAGCAAACAGCTGTTTTTCAGACTCTTCCTAATGCAGCTTTAAGACTTGTTCCACTCCTGCAGTGCATTATTAGCATTATTCAGTGTCAGCTTCCAACACTGACATGAGCAGAGCTTTTTAGCCTGCTTTCCTGAGGAAACATTGTACATGTGATGACACTCTATTCAGTCTTTCCGTCAATGTTTATGAACCCACTGGCCAGTTTCAGTCAAAGCAGTGGGCCAACAGCTTTGGAAACCTCAAGTTCCTACAGTGTTCCTGAAACACACGTGGCTGGGCAAGTGAAGATAAAAAGAAAAAGCCATTCAACCTGAACAAGACCCCAGAGAGCCCACAGAGTGGGTGATACATAGATGACCTCCTCCAGGGAATCTTTCCAACAGTTTTTGTCTGCTTGGACACTGGTGCATCCAGCAGAAAGCAGATGCCATTAGTTCCATTATCATTTTTTACAGCGCTATCATGAATTTACGCTTTCTTTCCAATTTCTCCCATGTTAATGGAGTCAGCTCTTGCTGCGAGGTGAAAACTGAGAGTAAGCTTTGTGAATGTCAGAGAGCTTCTCTGGCACGAGCTGCACTTGCTTTCCCTCAGCTGGAAGGCACAGCCAGATCCACCAGAACAGCGAGGAAAGCTTTGCTCATCATTTGAAAGCATGTCTTTGTTCAAAGAGGCATTTCTGCCACGAGTGCACGTGCCTGCAGGGAGCTTCCTTCAGGGACTCAGCTGGAAAATGGGGCCACAGGGGCAGGCACAGAAGTGCTGCAAAATCTTCCCTCTGTTCCTTTGAAAGACTGCTTTAACAAGAAGGTACAGTGACAGTCTGTGCTCACAGGGACTACAGAAACCAGCCAGAAGTAGCTTCCTTACTAGATTTATTTTGTTTGTTTAATTCTAAAATGCACTTTTATAAGCAGAACAGTGTCCCAGCTCCTGGAACATCAGCAGCCCTGCTGCAGTGCCTCAGCAGAAGGCATCTAGGGAGGACGAAAAAAGTCCAGACACAAGGAGCTCACAAGGACCAGATCCTTTTCTTTCTCTTCGGTACTGCACTGCTGCCCAAAGCTAGAGGCAAGACAAAAGAGGGGCTCTGGGAGATGTGCAGAGACAGCACCATTGTCAACCAAAGGAACCTCCTTCAATTATTCAGTGTCTGCCCTTCTCGGATTTCTCATTCTTACAGCTTGAGCTAAGAGGTGCTGCACGCCTTTGGCAGCAGTTCTTGTTAACTCAGAGGACAGCCAGAGTAAGGTACATATGTATTCATAGGATATTTAATGTTTAAAGATTAATGTTGTGGTAACAAGTTTCCATATACATTCCCAAACTACCTGCCAAATACGTATTTGTCAAGAGTAGGGAACCTCAGATGGAAAAGGTAAATATAATCCTAAGCAGACATGAAGCAGAACTGCTTCTTTTTCTTTTTCTTTTTTTTTTTCTTCTTCATTAACAGCCAGAAAATTGATCCTTAAGCTGTGGCACACCAAAGAACGTGCAAAGAAGCAAACGTTGAAAACCAGTGAGCAACTGAGTGCAATCAACCAACAACTAAGAAAATCAATCTTTCTGACATCTACCAACAATATTTTGAATCTGAAAGACAAACTGGAGCTGAATTCATGACAAAACAACATTTAAGATAATGTGATACCTGTACTGCAATGCTAAGAGACTGAAAGATTCCAACCAGTCTTGGTATCTCCAGATAACATGGCTAAACTAGAGAAGGGAAACGACATGAGCTCTGGGTAGAGGTGTTGACAGGCAGCATACTCATTTTATCATATTTATCTTTTGGCAAAGTGCTTTGAATGGCATCCTTTTTCCAAATCCCTTTTACAATCTATCTCCCATTTGATACGAGAGTGGATGCATCACTTTGCCAGCCAACATGCCCCACTCCCCTGATCCACTCTGCTGCCTGTCTTTTTGACAGACTAGACACTACAGTGGCCTGAACCAAAGAAATCCCCTCTCCTTTCTCCATTTGTCAGGGATGCATTGCCCTTGCTGAGTCTCCACAGAACCACGGGCAGCATTTCTCTCCAGGACACCAGCTGACGGGAGCCCGAGTACACCAGCTAGAAGTGCACGGGTATAAGTGCACCACAGCACCCACAGTAGTCTACAGGATCTGCCATGGAAGGCAAGCAAGATACCTCCAGTAAAACCATGATGAAATGAGGAACAATGTACTGCAGCAACTTCCAGCAAAGCTATATATATATTAGCTCAGTGATGTGCACAGCTTCTACCAGCTGAAGAAGAGGGAAAGCTCACAACATTGTCTCTACATTGTCTCACAAGCCACCAATCTGGTTATGTTCCCTTCAATCCAACCTCTTTGATTCCTGCAGCTGATCAAAAGAAGAGGGTGGTGGTGGTATCATTCTGCATTTTTTGTATTCCCACCCACCCCCACACCATCCCCTCTTTAACACTCTGTTAGAAATGTGAAGAAGCACCTATCCATTAAGAAGGAACCCTTCCAAGCCACCCTCCTCCCGAAGGCGACCCATCGGGCAGAGCAGGGAAGGGTGAGAGGAGGGATCGGATGCCACACTTACTGCAGAGCCGCCGCCGCCGGGCCCCGCGTCGACAGAGCCGCGTCCGCACCCACTGCAGGCACGGGGCTAGGTCCATGGCTCCGGGCAGTGCCCGTCCCCAGAGCCCCCCGGGACCCCCTGCTCCCAGCCGGGCAGACCGGCGGCAGCCCCAGGAGAAGCCCCAGGCAGAGGGGAGGATGCGGTGGGCAGCTGCCGAGGCCCTGCCATCCCAGCGTCGTCGTCGCGCCATGTTTTATGCATGAAGGCAACGGGGCGTAATTTCATCCCAATTCTCTGCGCCCGCTGTGTACGTGAGCTCCTGCGACGACGCAGGGGAGACAGAGCATCAGCCAGCGCCTTGGTCCCCTGAGGGGCCTTGCAGTGCTCCCCTGGTGGGAAAGGAAACCAATGGAGAATGAATGGGCCCCTTCAGGGGCCACTCAGCTGAAGTTCGTCCAAAACCTGAGGTATCAGGATGCCATACAGAAACTTGCATCACAAAAGCATGGCCTGTGTTTGAGGCCCTGCTGCTGTGCATCCCTGGAAGCAGGAACTCTTGTTTGTACCACAACAAAATGGCCTCTGCACCAATGAGTTTATAACTTAAGCACGTGATCTCATACCTATAACCTTTCCATCAACAAATATGTTTGTGTTTCTTACCATAAATGTTCCCTAGATCACAAGAAAGAAGGCACCATTCACACACACCAGCACATCCTAAGAGCAAAGCTAGCAAGCAGGTCTGGAGTGCACGAGCTGTGTTGTAGGCCCACAGGTAGTTTTCTCCCCATAGGACCTCTGGAGCCTCTCCTGACTGAAGGTCCTGCTGTGAGAGTACTGAACAGTGGCCAGGAAGGCTGCAAGCTGTGCCAAATGCACCCAATGTAACCAGAGGGTGGTGACCGGCTGAGTCTCAGGATCATCAAAATGTGAATCTCATTGTAGGGTCACCCAAAGGGCTGTGGTCAATTTTGTGGACTGATGTAACCATTGCAATGATAGACAATATCCAGCAGATGCCTTTGAGCTTCATTTTAAAGTTCATTGGATTCATCCTGGTCTGGGCTAAAAGTGCTGTTTTGAATCCCCGATGGGAACACGAAAATCTCGGTGATATTTGCACCTGAAATTTGCATTAAAGACCGTGTGTACCTCATTCGCACTAGGAATTCACACAGGATTCAGAGTGACAACCCAGAACAGTCTGGAAATTTAAAAAAATAAAACCCAAATCACTGTCAAGAGAAGCTATAAAATTCTGTAGGCTTCCATTTAATTTTGTCAGACATCAGTCACATCAGATTATTCATTCAATGTTGATCAGAAATGAAAGTAATGGGTAGTGTAAAAACACTTCTGAAACCATGAAGAATTTGCTCGTAGTCTTGAGTTATTGTGCAATAACTTCATCTTGAGACCAGTCAGAGTGAATTAGCCACAAACTGTGGTGGACAGCACCGCTAGCATCATAGGGAGCAGCTAACCTAGATTATTTTCTTCACCAACATGCTTCTGATATTTGAATGGGCACCATCATCTATTTCTGTTCCCATCAAGAAGGGCTGATCGTGCTATGTTTTGGCTCTGCAGAAATCATTGCTATACCAGGCTGGAAGGGGTTGCTGGGTCAGCACGTTTTAGGCAGTCCCAGAATATTTCCAGCCTTAAATAAACTATGTCTCAGAATTAGGCTTCCTGCCCCCTTGCCCATCCTTTGCTTGAGGAATAAAGAAATACTGGTTGAGGTGACGTAAAGTGGTACAGAGTCACTTCGGGATTAGAGTTCAGCACAGCTGTGATCTCAGTTTCATGCATTCCTTGCAGTGATTCTGATGCACATAATTTAGAGCAATAAATGAGATATAACAGCAGGTATGTGTGGGCTGGAGATAGCAATTAGATCTGCAATGAGAAAGGTATGACAGGTCTGGTGCACTTTATGCTTAAATGGTGCTTATAATTGTATTTTTATAATCATGCAGACAAATAAGAATAATGTTACAGACTAGCTATGTAGCATTCAATTTTGCTTGTTTAAGGAAAATACGTTACAATGACAGTATATTTGTGCTGATGATAGCTTGTTTTCTTGAATATTTGATGTTTGTCCTCCTTTCTGTTCTTTTTTTTTTTTTTTTTTTTTTTAAATCAGAAACTCATCTAAGCTTAGAATAAGGTACTTGTAGATCTATTTTTACCCTTGAGCAGGCAGAAGCCAACATTTTTACGCTTGATTGGTTCCAATTCGTTGTTATTTTCATCACAACATTTGGGGTGATTTGCATGCAGTCGTGTAGCACCAAAGTGCAAAAGAGAAATTCAGAAAAACCTAACTATGCAAGTCATTTTCTCCAACCCATTTTCTGCAAATGAATGTTGACTTGTCAGAGTCACATGGCGGAGCACCCAGTACATACCTTCCAGCATTTCACTTGAAAACCTTTGTGGAGAGGAAGGGACATGCAGTTTTGCAGTAGAAGTAGGAACCACTGAGCCAGTTTACATCCAGTCGTGTTGCTCCTGTAACTCCAATCAACAAGAGCCATTCTGGAGTACAATGGGGCAACAGCCTCCAGTCATCAGAGTTTCCAAAATTAAAAATAATCACTCAAGGCAGTGCTCATCCTTGACCTCTCAGCCCAATGTAATTTTCTAGTGGCTGCCATTCCTCTAGAGAGTCCCCCTGCAAACAGCAATGGCCAGAAATTGGTGCCTCAAGCCCTGACATGTGGGCCTGCTACCTTTTTCCTAGCATGCTACTGATAAACAAATATAGTTAATGGACTTTTTCCATCAGCAGACGGGGCCTATTGTGCACTTATGTTCCCCCACTTCTCTTGCAGACTTTGAGATGCTCTCATGGCAATTTAAACAATATTTTTTCATGTTAACAAAGCACAAGTCTGCTACAAAGAGCATTGCACTTTGGCATGTCAGATATCTATTTTGATGTACAGTGGAAATCAACCTTGTTTAATGCTTGAAAGCAGGTATAATGATGTTAGTGGATGTCAAGAGTACACTGCAGTCAGGGATGCAGTAGCTATTGTTTAGAGGAGAATTTCCACCTACTCTGTGGGCTTCACTGCAACGATTTTTTAGTTAGTTAAATCACTAAGCAATATGGTTTATAAAATACTTTATAAAATACTTGGGGAAAGAAAAAGTCAGCATTAATGGCACAAAATAAACCCAGTCGCTCAGCTGCAGCCAAGTCCTGTGCTGTTGTTGTGCCACCTACTGACCAGTTCCTTGCAACTTCTAATTCATCACTTCCCTAAACTGAACAATTTTTTTTTCAGTTTATTTTTAAATCCAAATATTTGATTTTTTTTTTCCCCAAGTGGTTAATAGCTTCTTACTACAGTCAGTCTTTGTGTCATGGCAATAATCTTTAGAGATGAATTACCTGTCTTGTGTTTGTTGACTCAGCACAAGAACTGGATGTGGTCAGTGTTATCCAGCATATCAGACATGACAGTGCTTTCTGTCCTTAAATATGGAATTCCCGACTGAAGTCACTCTGATTGCACAGATGTTCAAAAGCAGGAACCACTGGACAGTATGGGCTCTGTCAGTAGGAGCTTTTCCTGATATGGCTGAGCTGCGGAGAGGGGCTGAACTCTCGTTCCTTCACCAGGAGGAGGCACTGAAACGCAGGCTGAAGGTCCTCACCCACTGGGTGTGCTAGTGAATGGAGAAGTGCTTTTCTTTCAGCTTTCCAACCCCTAAAAGCAGGATCTAGCCTGCACAACTAAGAAAATACTTTCAACTTTGTTACTGAAAGTCAGGGCAATCACTAAACGGACGTGTGTGTCCACCCTGAGACATTCCTGAAGTTCATACAAGGTGGAAAGCCCTATGTTAGCTCTACAGCTACCTGTTCACATCTACTGTGAGTAGATAAAACACAGACTGGAAGCCTAGCCTAACCCTGAGGTGGTCTGCCAGTGGCCTGTTTTAAGAGTAAAGAGTGGCACATGTACGTAACAAGCCTGGGACTGGGAGTCTTAAATAGCTGCGGCACCAATTAAAAATTTCTCCAGATTAACAGCATCACTGGACCGTACAGGCTGCTCAGGAAGCAGGTAGTGCTTCCAGAGCTTCTTGTAAGGAAGATGAAGCAGGCTGCAATGGAAGAGGTTGCCCAGAGAGCCTGTGGGGTCTCCTCCTTGGAGACCTTCAGCAGCCACCTGGAAGTGGCCCTGGGCGACCTGCTCTGGGTGTCCCTGCTGGAGCAGGGCTGGGACCAGGCGGCCTCCAGAGGGCCCTGCCAGCCTCGGCCATGCTGTGAATCTGAGGAAAGGTTGATCAGAACAACACCCTTTTCTACACACGGTCTTAAGTGGTCATTTTGCAGCCAAAACAGCCTTCGTCAGGCCAAGGTGTGACGCTGAGAAGTTGCTTCCTCCAGAACATGGTTGCTACCTCCTGCTGGTGCTCTCTAGCTGCAGGCTTCAGTGGGGCTATGATCTCCTTGGGTACTTTTGAAAATATGTGCAAAACAGGCTTTCAGCTTTCTTCCTTGCTAAATGGTCTGCTTCTTACAGCTCTTTTTGTGGTAGAAAGGTAAAAAATGGGAATACAGGATGACAGCCTTCTTCACACTAATATAAAGCAAAGTAGAAATTTCATATAGTCTTTCAAAGGGATGACAAAATCAAAAGGGAACACACATTAATTTTGTGTTTGGGATCACAGTATTTTCTTTTAAGTTATTTAATAAAGAGCACATACTGAACTTTTTTTTTTTTTCTTGCATTTTGCTTGAAAATATCCAGCTTTTCGGTATTCTCTTCTAAAATTAGCTGGATTAATCATTCTAGAAATCTTGATGTGAAGGCTAAGTATCTACTAAATATTTTTAGAAATAATTTCAGAGGTTGACAAACGTGGATTATCTTAACAATAAACGTGGCACAGCATTGTATTGTTAAAAAAAAAAAAAGTAACTGACAGCTTTTTTTTTTTGTTCTGTACTCAACTGTTCCACAGGTACCCGCTCTAAGAGAGTCTGACACAAAGCATCAAGCAGTTAGGGTTTAGAGATAAACCAACTCTATCCACTTGCATGCATACATACATTTGAGTCAGAAACACTGCAGGAAGGTCACCTCAGACAAAATAAATAAACAAATAAATAATAAAATAAAATAAAATAAAAAGATTTCAAAATTTATTGCTGGGCCAGACTAACAGCAGGAGAAATAAAAGCCATACTTCTTAAAATATTTATTTCGGCATTTTCCCATCAAACATTGAAAATACAGCTGCACCACTTATGGGTCAACAAACAGATATTGTACTTCAGGCACAGCTCTGTTGTTTCCTTAATATTTTCCATATCCTCGCTTTCAGACAGCTACCTTATGCAGTAAAGCCAGTTCAGTCAAGGCAAGCTTTCAGGCAATCTAAACTTAAACAGGTGTAAGAGCTAAACCACCTGCTAACCCCTTTCAGATGGATAAACTCAGGCTGAATAGGACTGTACTTCTGTAAAGGAGAAAGCCTAAAATGGGATCTGCTGTGAAAGCAGAGCTTATGTAGAAGCTCCCTGTATGGCTTTGGAGTAGTATTCCTCCTTGAAAAGATGCTCTCAAGCAAAACACCAAAAAGTACGTAGAAGATTTGTATCTGGTAAGAATGTTTTACTGTGATGTTGTAACTATGCTTTAATTAGATAAGAAGTAAGCTTCACTATGAAAACCTCTTAATCAAGAATAAGTATGCTTTTTAAGTGATATTGCTTCTCAGATTTGCTGAGCTGCTTTTTATCTCTTCCTTTCAAGCCTACTTCCGTTGCTTACTTAAAATATTGCTTCTGATAGTCCTCTCAATCATCTTTTTTTTTTATTAATTTAATCTCATTTTTATGAATACTAACAATACTCGATATTTTTCTAATTTTTTTTTCTCTTATTCTTTTTAACATATGTAATTGTGTTAATGCACATCACTATTTTTCAAGGCCAAACACAACACCCCAAGAGCTTTGCTAGGGCTACAAAGGTTGGAACATTATTTCCTGTAGTGTCATTATGCATTTACAGGCCCCTTGATATATAGCCCCATATCACAAGGCAAGATTATATCCTGTTTGTTTTTTCAATATTTGCAACTGGCTTTCTGTAAGTAAATTTATTTCCTAGGATTCTGATTTCATATTTATATGAAAGTGATTATTATTATGCTTCAATAATTTTAATAACACTTCATAGAATAAACAATGGTTAGACGTGTCACAGAACTATCTTAACTCATACCAGAAGAAGAGGCAACACTTAAACTAGCAATACATTTTTTAAAGGTAAGTTAAAACTTCTTAAAGGCTAGAGGAAATTAAATAATTCCTTCTGATGAATTTGTTGGAAGGTTTGGATCACCTCTTGGAATGGATATGAACAACAACTGTTATTATTGTAACTAATATAATGTAGACTCCTCTGCAATCATTTGGTTTCATGATTTCTGACTTTGTAAAACAGATAGAGATGCTAATGGCATGATTCAAAGCCAAAGAAAGGTGTAAAAAGTCTGCAAAGTCATCTTTCAAAAATATTTTAACTCAATCACATAAGCCATAGATTCCTTCACTTTCTTCTGAGATTCTGAAATTTTAATGCTTCAGAGCTGAAACTTAAAAGTTATATCCTAAATATTTGTAATAAAACTATGAAAGGGGGCATCCTGTATTTCCAGCGGAGCTGTGGTTTTTAGACAAAGAGAGAACAGGGCTGCAAAATGAAAATAAACTGTGAGTTAGGCTAGAGCTTCACTTGGAAGTGTACACCCTGATCATGGCTTTCTGAGAACATTTCTACTTTGAGGCTTGATTTGACATCTTGCAAGGATTTCTGGGATAACCATAACTCAGAGTATCAGAAAAATAGAGGTTGGAAGGAACTCCTGGAGGTCATCTCGTCAAGCCCCATGCCTGAAGTAGGGTGAATTTCAAAATCAAATCAGGTTTCTCCCAGCCCTCTCAAGCTGAGCATTGTAAGCTTACCAAGGATTTAAGCTATGAAAACAGCACCAAGTATCTAATGTTCTAAGTCTACTTCTTATAAAGCAAACAAATAGTTTTGTTCTGTTTTTTTTTTTTTTTTTTAAAAAAAAAATGTTCCTCCCTATTCTTCAGTCATGCAAACTAAAAATTCCCAGTTCTTTTCCTAGATCCATTTTTTTTTTT
Source organism: Anser cygnoides (assembly GCF_040182565.1). Taxonomy (NCBI): domain Eukaryota; kingdom Metazoa; phylum Chordata; class Aves; order Anseriformes; family Anatidae; genus Anser; species Anser cygnoides. The sequence goes on along the minus strand of NC_089874.1, from coordinate 100,113,730 downwards.
TTTTGAAATGCTGGGGCTCCTTCCCCTTCAGGTTTGGCCATAACTGAAGCTGTGCACCAAAGTCACATCAGGACATTTTCCCTGGGCTAGTCAGCAGGAGTGATGACTTCCTCTATGTGGCTTGGTGCAAACTACCAAGGCCTACAAAACAGATAACCTTTTTTATTTTTTTTATTATTTTTTTCCCCCTTTGGCTTCATTTCATGTAGAAGCAGGCTGAGGCACCTTGGGGCTGGAGGCCCTCTCCAGGGTGGAGAGTCTTCACTTATGACACAAATATGGATGAGCCTGTCAGCGCTTAAGTTCATAAAGGTTCTCACACAAGTAATCTTACAGCCCATATAGAAACAGAGCTGGGAATATGTAACACTGCAATATGTTGCACAGGGTGAAGTCTCTTTGGCATTTAGTGTGGCAAACAGTTGCTTCAATCACTATACCCATGAAAAAGTGAGCGAATGTTTTTCCAGGGCTTTTCTTTCCGTTAAAGAGATGACATACTTTGGGAGAAGTTGTGCACTCTGCATAAGCAAAACACGTTGTCCTCGAGTCAAATAACAGTTCTGTTGTCAGCCTCTGAACTAGCTCTGTAAACTTTTAAGGAGCAGAAAAATGCTTTGATTTTTTTTTTTTCATCACTATCTTCTGTTCTTGGGAAAAGCTTTTCTTCAAAATTTGAAGAAGGTAGACATATCCTCTCTGATCTCCCTGCTTGAAATTCACCTTTTCCAAGCTGATGTACAAATTGTTTGCATCTGACATCAGCCAAACTCAGTGGATGAGCAGGAATGTCTGGATTATTTTTCCTTTCATTCAGTTGTTTTTTTCCCAGCTCACATCCTGCCTTTATTCTGTTTTGCCTAGCTGTCAGTTCTTGTCTATTACCAAGTGAGGGTATGAGGCAATGTCTAACTACCTTTTGAGTATTTTGTTGTTACAATATCTAGCACACTGTGTTCCTGGGGATTAGTGCAATTTAAATGATAAAAATACTTCTCCACATAGGAGGAAATGCTGGGTTCAGTGAGAGGTGTTTCAAGCCTGTTATATTTACACTTCCTTGAACTAAATAGGTTTCAGAGTCCTGTTCTACTCATTTATTTCTAATGTGATAAGAAACCAGAGATTTTAACAGAATCACAAACTTTATAGGGAACTTTTATGTCAGAAGCAGAAACAAAATCCTGAATCAGCAGAAACAAAATCCTGAATCAGCAGAAACACATCCTGTCCCCTGATTATGGTGCCCTTCTCATGCGTGTCTCTTGCTCCCCAGCCTGACGTCTGATCTTAAATGGTTAGGGGCCCATGACTGACAGTCCCAGCAATTTCCAGTGCGAGATCACACCACTTGTGCTTGCCCGCCTCTTGCAAATACTTTCAGTGGAGTAAAAATATTCTCCAAAGTCCAGCAAAGTCTCCCGGTGAGATGACCCTTGAGCTGTCCCTTTTCTAAAGGGTAGTCTGGCTGGAGCAGAAATCCCCTATCTAGCTGCTGGAGGAGCAAATCATCCAAAGGTGTTTTTCTCTCCCTGGAAGAAAGGAAGCTCAATCATACTTAACCATATAAAAACACTCAGGAAAAAGCACAAAAATCACCCTAGTCTGATATTTCTGTGGCTCTTTAAAAATCTAAATAAACAGTGGTTAAAGAAAACTTTGGCCTACAGGGAATGGCCAGATGATCAAAACGTAATAGGATTATTTTTTCTCTAACGCTTTCTGGCCACAAGGTGTCAATCCTTACTCACAAGAAGAACTAATGGCTGGTATATTTTTCTGAAATAGAGCTGTAGCAAGTCTTAAACTCTTCTGGGAGCAATGGCAATTAGGGAAACAGAAAATGAAAAGACAGTAGATGCAAAGAATGAAGTTAGACCTCAACTGCAAAATCTCCCTTCATCCTGTAAGGACATCACATGTATGCTTTGTAGTATTAAATAAGCAGCTGCACCTACATAGCTAATAAATAGATTAAATCAAAATTCAATTCCATTATTATATTTTTTGCAATGAGATATTAAGTAGCTGTACTCTTCTGAAGATATTTCTATTTAAAATATATGTGAAAAATGTCAGCAAAAAGGAGAAGTTTAGAGATGTGTCCAGAAAACACCTAACACTTCTGAATAACAAGTCACAGAACAAAAGTGAGGAAAAAATAAAAGGGAAAGCAAGGCCTTTAAAAGGTTTGGCACCATCTAAATGTCTGATAGCCAGGTTTTCAACAATGCTTTAATAATGAAATACCTTTTTGCCAACTGATGTTGTATAAAGAGCATTTTGTCTTCAGAAATCCTAAAGGAGCAACTGAAATATGTCAAAGATATTTTTCAATTCTACCGTAGCTAATGGACACTGTATTCCCTGCAGGTTCATGTGGTGAGCATCATTTGCTCTGAGTAGCAGTCCTGCATGCACGTGTTCACCCTGAGTACTAGCATGGGAAAACGGCACTGATTTGCCCAAGAGGGAAAGCACACATTACACTCCATGTGCAATTTAGTGTTGGTTTGAACTGCTTGTTTCTATTCTGCTATATTTTTTTGACTGTGAGTAAGTGTGTGTGATTTGAGTAGTGTGTGAATATGCATGAATTTACACTCTGTGGTGTCACGTTGCTTTCTGGGGAGTAGGGAGTCATATTTGTCTCTCCGAGGATTCTTTCCTGTGTTGACAAAAAATGGAAAGGGAAGAAAACTCTTCCTGTCCAGACCACTGCAAAATAGTCCCCTTGCTGAGAGCATCAGATGATGGCTGCACAACCAGGATCTGGAGCTTGCCCACAGGACCCTCGATTGCCAGTGATGATGCGCAAGGTGGAAGAAATCCAGCTCAACTGCTGGAGACTTGGCTGAGTTGGCAGCTCAAGAAAAACACTTTCTCCTTGAACCCAAGCCTGTTTCATGTGGAAATCATCACTAGACGGTAAACACTGCAAACTCTGAAGGGTCTCTGGGGAGCACAGAGCTGCAATTCAGGAAGGGAAATAACAAAAACTAGATGGGTCTTCCAAGGGAATGAGGGGGAAAAAAATATAATTTAGCGTCCTTGGAAAAAGCAAGGAGGTTCCAAAATCTGATGAAGCAAAAAGCTGCTGGGTTCATTTGCGTAAACGTTACAGTGAATGCAAGGGGCTTCACCAGGCAACTTCCACCCCCTGACATTTCCCTCTTCCCCTATCCAGCCACAGTGTCTGTGCTTGAAGGGTTGAGTGTCTCCTGCTGCCTTACAGCTCAGCAGCCCTGGCACATACTGAATTCATTGCATTAAAAGCTGTGGCACATATTGCATTAAATGCTCTGGCGTGTTGCATCTCCCCAAGCTAACTCGTGTGTGTTGTGTGCTAGCGCCTGGGCGATTCCCCTTCCCGCATGTGGCAAGGACATCTGGCACATTTCCCCCAACACTGAGGCGAAGGTTTTGTGGCTGAACATCCTTGTTTTGGAAATACTGCATCACGGGGGCCCAATTCCTTTGCTGAGAAAGGAAATGAGTCGGTTGGGTGTGTGCAACTGGGAAGAGTGAGGAGGAGTGAATCCTTTGTGTCTGTGGCCATTTTTCCCCTCTTTTTGTTGAATCAGGGCTGTATAAATAAATCAGTCCAGGACAGACATAGGATAAAATCTGAAGAGCGCTTCTGTGTGCAGGTAAAGCATAACTAAGATCTGCTAAAGGTCTACATGTGTATGTGTTCACACTGAGATGCTGACAACACTCATTTTGCCGCTTATTAAAGAACATTAATTTCAGATGCCGTCTGATGCAGAACTGAAAATAGCTACAGCTACTCCCAGAGCAGCAGCAATAAAGTACAGGCTGGTGGAGCTGCTAGCTTGCTGGGGAGCATGCCTACAGCACTGCCCTCGGACAGGTCTGCACTGCAGCCAGCCCATTTCATGCCAGGCTCCGGCTGTTTCTGCTCCCCTGGGTTGGGAGGAAGCCGTAGTGGCACTCGTGGCTGCTCTGTTTGTAGCTGGAGTAGGAGGAATGCTACATCTCCTCAATGTTTTCATTTTTTTTTCTTTACCCGATATGCAAACTGTCTTAATGTGTAATAAGCAGCCCAGCTTTTTCCGCAAACAAACAGGTTTCTCTTTTCCAAATCCCGTCCTTCGGGCATCCTGCTATCACTGCTGCAGAGCCCAGGTGCCCTGCTGGTTTCTCCACCGGGGCCCTGACTGTGCTGAGCTGAATGCTGAATTAGCTTCTCAACTTTTATTTTCAGCCAAAACCACAGTATGCTACCTCTGCTTCCTTCCAGCCCCATGTGCAAATATTGCAGTATGTATATTGTACCGCCGACTTACTGTTTGGGCTATTTTTAACAAGATTGTTTCCAGCTGTCACTCTCCAGATTTTGCTTTTGAGTTATTGCAAGCTTTACCCTTTGTGTTTAAATGTGCTGCAGTTGAAAGAGTGGTAGGAAAAACACGGGACCATCTGTCTGCTTGCAGTGCACAGAGCAGCACTGCTGCTTCCTTCATGCTGCCTTGAATGGAGCAGGTCAGCCCTGCTCTGCTCCCATCGATGCCTGGGGAGCTTGGTGGCAGCCAGCATGGCCCCTTGTTTCCTGTGGACCCCTCCGTCTGCCACGTGCTTACAGTCAGATTTGTAATCTGCGTGTATACCCGTCAGAAACACACCAAATAATCTAATGGAGGTAGTATGACAAAGATTTTAGGCTTCTGTCACGCTGATCGTAAATGAGGGTGTGCGTAATGCTGACCCAGGTGTCCTACAAAGAAGTAAATTCTTTGTAGAAGCCTACAGGAACATCTAGCCATTGCTTTTATTTAAGGTAATGAAATGATTTCAGGAGCCTCTGTGTGCACAGAACAAAGAGGCTTTCTTAAGAGTAGGCTAAATAATAAACTGGGCATGGAGAGTGGTAAACCACAATCCTCTCTAGGAAATACTCTCTGCTGCCTGACTCATTCGGTATCTTGCAGCAAGCTCCTCTTTTGCTGTGTGTTAACTGAGGTAACAGCCTAGGTATTTGACATTGGGGAGCAATGGAATTTTCCAAAGCACAAAATTTAATGGGTTGTTACAAAACAAAAATCGCTTTTGACCTCTCGCTGAAGAATGTGGAGCTAATGCTTTCTATCAGCAGAGAGCTGTTAACGCACTGAAAAGATGACGCTGATTCCTTGATGGGGCTGCAAATGAATTAGAATGAGGGGAAGAAAATTGTCATCTCGTACTGAGCACCTCATAATTTTGCTGTCACTTGAAGAGCTAAGATTACTGCCAGAAGCAGATAATACACAGCGAAAGGAACCAAAAGAAACAAGTTGGGGAGGAAAAAAAAAAAAAAAAAAGGAGGAGCACTTTTGCAGTGAGGCAGGGAGGGAAGAAAGGGTAATAGAAACCTGTTCTGAACAGTAAATTAACCACTTGGGGTGGACTGAAGGCTGCTAAACTCTACTGGATCCTTTCTGTAGAAATGAAGATGGAAAAAAATGTATCCGAAATCATCCTCAACACTGCTTTGTTTTACTGTACATAATCATAATAAACCGATATATTTGTGCTTTGAGAAATTGTGTTAGAGGAAATGACAGGCAAGGCTGTTGACTGGGGAAAATGCTTCCAAAAATCTCTAATCAAATCTTCAAGCAGATTTTGAGTCCACCATGGGAGTAACCATTCCATAATTGTTTTCAGAGATCATCTGAGCACTTGAACTTGATTAGAACTGGTGCTCGTATGCTAAAAGCAAACTCCAGGCTGATTGTGAAATACACTGTTCTTGTTGTGCTGCTTTATTATGCAAATAATCCAGAGGGGGAACAGAAATGATATGATTTGACCTATGTCACTGAATGAAAAGTGCAGATAGCAAACTGTGAATGTTACAGCCAGCTATACGGTTCCATATTTGCCATCTCTATGTCCTGACCTAAATAATAGTCTTGTTTCTGCTGCCCTAGCTGGGATGTGTCTAACGGATCAAAATGTGAGATTGAGATTATAAACTGCAAATATTTATTCATAAAATTTTATTTTGCAATTCAGCGACGATTTTCTGGTGAAGTAGTTCTTTTTTAATAGTCAAAACATTCAGTAAGTTTGTGATCTTTTCAAAGGTAGTTTGCTACTAGAAAAACGAAAGAGTAGACTAAAACATTCACAGCAAGTTAAAGGCTCAGTCGTGATTTTACTGGAGCGTCTGCTCTTGCCAAGTATGATCTTAATACCACAGTGTACTGATGTGTATCTTCTCAGCTGCTTTGCAGTACACCATGCAAAGAGTTGTGATTGCCTGGTCAAGCGGCTGTGAAATGCAGAAATGTCTTCAGGGTGTTTTTGCTGGTGGGGTTGCAGGGAGCTGCAACACAGGCTTCCCTTCTGGGACCTTGTCATATTTGTGGCTTATCTCAGGAATTTTACAAGTGTTTTTCCTTCTGCTGTTCTCGAAGAGCTACTTTGGCACCTCTGCCTTGGCATTGTTGCCTCTCCGACAAAATGTCCAATGATTTCATTGCACCGAAGAAGTCCTCTGAGCACCCTATATTGACCTGAAATAAACCGTGCCAGCAACCGTGCCCAGCCCCTGAAAAGTGGCTGCACTAAAAAACTCTTCCACTGATGTGATGAATTTCTCCTGATGTGGTGAACCTTCCTCTCCTTCACTGAAGAGCATGACACCTAACTGGACTGCGAGGTGAGGCCAATTGCTTCCCTGCTGTACCCTGTAAGGGCCGCGATGAATGGCAAGGACAGTTTCTATCCCCCTTCATCAAACCAGAACCTCTCACCTCACAGCATTTTGCTCAGTGATGGCATTTGCCCCCAGATACTGGACACTTTTAGGTATTAGACATGGGGTTTGGAATTAACAGCCTAAAGAAGATATTTTTTCAGTAAGACCGAGTAAATGGCTTTAGGTGGAGGTAAATCTACACAGAGGAACATATGTATCTACATGGGTGAAACGAAGTTGTGTGGTGATAATCTTATTCGACAGGAGATTTTTCAGATCTGAAAACCGATTATTTGAACCTCAAATAGCACTTTTAAAAATAATTTGCCCAAAATTATTGGTGACATATGTGTCCAGAAAAACTGGTGCGAACTCAACTTTACTGTGCTAGTCAGCCCTTATGTTAACATCCTGTTATGGCCAGGCCCTGAAACAGCAATCTCATTTTGCCAGTAAATTCCTATTATGTTGTAATATCAGATCTGATGCTGTTTTATATTAGGGACATGCAGCTAGGTTGTTCTGTTTGCTCATATCACTTTCCCTGCTTGCTGATTCCTCTATATGTTTGTAAAACTTTCATAAGTTGTCCGGATGACAAGATGACTGATTTTCCTTACTTTATTTTATAACACACCTAGGACAGCTTTGGACACTACAGAAATGGCACAGATCCCCTGGAAGGATCTAGTTCTCACATGGAGCTCTCCTGAGGCCAATAAGGCACCCATGGATTTTACAAAATTCAGAAGGCTCAGTGTATTTAGAAAGCTTTTTGATACTTAAAATTCACCTGTAATTGCTGTCAGTCTTCTCTTTTCACCATAAAGTCAACTTTTTCTGCTTTTTCGGCAGTATAGTTCAAGATAATTTTTCATCCACACTTCTCACCCTCTCTTCCCTGTCTCTAGAGCCATCACATTGTGAGCTAGAGGTTTATTTGTCAACCCATCTAGGGTTAGCATGCGCATTTAGAGGCTCTTGTTGACAAACTGCATGGTCAATGACCTCTCCAGAATGTACTGCTTAGAGCTAAAAAACATATTTTTTTGCAGCAGAGGTTTTTAGGTTGAATGAATGGTATTGGTATTGATAGAAAGACTGTTAGTACTTTCTGTGGGGGAAGAAATAAGGATAATAAAGGTGGAGAGTGAAGTATAAACTTTTAAAAGGAAGAGAAAGAATCATGTTCAGTTTGAAATTTAGGTCAGAACTACTCCAGATTTATTTTTGTACAGGTTCATTTTCACCTGCTTCACTGGCCACGAAGAAAATCTATCTTCTTTTTCAGTTATTTCAGACAGTACAAATAATGCGTATGGAGCATGTTTCACCACCTTGATTCCAAGGGGTTGTTAATCTCGCAGGGTTGACGGAAACCCAATCAAGGCGTGTTGTTTGATTAAGTTGGAGTCAACAGTAAGAAAAAGGAGCTTGATGAGACACTAGAGGCATGAAGGCCTGTACTGGAGGAGAATTGGGACTTCACAAAAATGGGGCACTTTGGCTTAGTGACAGATGAGCTGAGGAGCTGCAACACTCAGACCTGTTTTAAATGGATTAAAATGTTTTATTTCCATTCAAGATCTTGCTAAATGTATTCCAAGCATCACTAGTTATGCCTGATGCAGAACAGAGAAAACTATGACCCCGGTTTAGGCTCTGTGTTTAAGAATCACTTGCTTTTGCTCTCCAGTTGCACATCTGAAGTCATAAAAATTGTAACAGTTTCTAACTAAATGTGATGGGATATGCAAAGGATTAGGCTTTCACGTGAGAGCTAAGTAGCAGAAGCAGATGAGCTCTTAAGAAACAATGATCCCGGTTTTATGCAAATAGGCTTGCTAAAAGCGAATGAGGGAAGAGGAATATGGAAATAGATGATGATAATAATACAGTAGAGTAACCAGAATTATTCTGAATAGATTCCTCCTATTAAGATTTTCATGAGGCGTCAGCTGTTCTTTGTAATTCTTTTCTTAACGTTACCATCAAAGTATGCCTTATCAAAATATACATCTTTGCTGCTGCATTTATAGTCACCTTATTTAAAATCAAGACAAAATACTTTTTTTTTTTTTTTTTGGTGTAGGGTACCAAAACAATTGTAAGAGCGTACAGCATGGCAGCCCGGAGTAAAGGGTTTGAAAAGACTCAGTCACAGATAACAACAGGAGACTACTTACAAGTGTGTCATTTCCTTTACCAAGCTAGTAATTGATGGAGGATGTACATTTTTCCCTATCGATTTTGCCACAACTGGTGAAATCAATACCAGGCATCCAATCATTCAGCAATATAAGATACCTTTATTATTTTGCAATTAGCTGGCAGCTTGTTTTTTGCCTTTTTATTTTTTTTCTAATGAACATTTCATGTCAAAATATTCCTAAATCCTGGATCATCTACAGGTTTCTGAACAGATGTGGTCAACATCCAGGACTCAAATATCACATTTAATAGTGTCACCAAACATAGGCAATGAATGTAAAGATAATTAGTGGACAAAAGAATTAAAACCAAATATCTGGAGAGAGCCCAAAACTGGAAGTGTTAAGTCATTTTTAGGCTGAGTGGAAATAAGGCTGGCATGGATTGGTAGACTTCATGAACTTGTGAGCTCACACATAATTGGATGTGACTTAATTGTACTTTCTATACTTCCATACAGTTGCAGGTTAGCTGCCTCTTGGTCTTTAAAATGCCCATAATAATTCCAGTGATTGAAAAGTAACACTTCTTTAAACAATGCTGCTCTTGGCGATGCCTGACTGGCTAGGATGGTGGCAGATGACACCGTGTGGTCCAATTTGACTGCATTCATCCAGTGCAGTATACAATACCTGTGGAGTTGCAAGGGCATAGCTGGGGACGAACCCACTCCTTTGAATTTATTCTTAGAAATGCAACTAGAAAGGCTGGATCATCTATATCTAGAGCTGTTTTCTGCCCCGTTTTTCATAGACATGAGCTTTTGCTGTGCATTGCGAGGCAGCTTTGCAAATCAGATTTGGTCACCTGATTCCTCCTACCACGCTGCTGCTCTGCAGCAGGATGACTCCATGGTGTGACTCGAATGTCAGTCTGACACCCGCTGTCGGCAACAGAAATCTTTCCATCAGCTTCAGCAGGAATAGGATCATGCTACAGACCGCATCATAACATTGTTCACATCATGCTCCTAAGGAAAAAAGATTGAGATTCATCAGTGCTAAAGCCCCAGTCCAAGTGGCAGAGAAGATAGCAGGGAGGACATTCAGCATTTGAGACTACAAGTAGCCTACCTTATGGCAGCGTGTGCGGCTTGGCACCAGCTCACCTTGACATCTGCCTGATCTGCAGGAGAAGACAGGATTTGGGCTGAGAAGGAGGATGAGGGCAGCAGAAAGGCTGGAAAACGGGAATACAACAGAGTATGTGTCGACACAGGGTGTGAGGTGTCCTGCTAATATAGAGACCTGTGAGAGGTGGTCAGAAGTTCTTTGCAAGCTACTTCTTATAATTTATGGTTAATCCTGAAACATGAACATGCAGTTCTGAGGACATCCCCCTCCTCCCCCAATCACCACCTTTTTCTGTCTCAAATGTCTTCCTGCTGTGTCTTCTGATGTCCCTAGTTCTCTCCTGCTCTGCTGCTGTCAGTTAAGTGTAAGCTCTGGATGCTGCTATGCTCCCTGCAGCAGTTTAACTGGTACATGATCCAACCCACTTTTCTCATCAGCATTTTTGTCACACCAGAAACTACAGTAGCTTGAACAATTTTTAGAGGAAAAAAATGTCTACAAGCAAACCACAGATCCCATTTCTGTGGCAGGCAAGTTGGTTATCCTTTGAATGACTTATTTTAAAATGACTTCCTGGGCCTGCTCTGGTGGAAGAAAATGTAACCTCCTTCCTTTTCAGTAGGCCTGCTGCATGCACAATATGCAAATGCTACGTGACTACTGTAGTGTGATCCTAGCTAGGACACCAAACTGTGATCATTTTCACCACTGCAGGTAACGTGAGATTAGGAGAGCCCACTGACAGACATAGCAATGATGGCTCAGGAGCAGCTCGGGATAAGAGCTGCACCTCAGGGTTACAGGAATACCACTGAGCTCAAACCCAGCTCCGTCTGCCTCAGCCACCCCAGTTTCACTTGGGAACCTCTCTTCTTCTCAGCTGTGCTGATGTGTCTCTGTCGGGGGTGGTGTGGCTTTTCCTTTAAGCTGTAGAGGAGAATCTCTGTTTGGGAGGCCCTGGGAGCCAAATGTTTGGGACCCCTGGGGAGGTGGTCCAGGCTTCTCTGCTCCGGGAGGTGGAAACATCCTTCTTTTCACAGGGCTTGCTGGTGTTGCAATAGCGCCAGTATCCAGGCATCACTACAGCTGCAGGAGCAAGAGGCAGCAGCTTGCCTGAACGACCATTTCCTGCCTCCTCTCTGGGGAATAAGGAATGGGAAACGATGCAATCTGCTGATTGAATCTGACCTCGGGGTCATTAACCCACCCAAATTTAGTCTGTACCTTTCCTCCCTTGAACCAGGTCCAGTCTTCTGCGCTCCCAAAAAGGAATTATACAGTAGCCTTAGCAGTGCTACTCCATTAGCCTGTTATGCCGGTGATTAAACAACAAAACAGAACAGAAAAAACACTGCCTGCTACCATCATTCTTTTTGTTGTTTTTGTCTTTATTTTTCTGTACATATCCTGGCTTTCCTGTGCTGGTCATCTCATGTGAAAGGAAGCAGGGATGGAGGGGTGCTCGCAGTATCCAGCAGCATGCTGCAGGCAGGCAGGCCTGGAAGGAGCACATCGCTTCTGCGGCTGGTGCACACTGAGAGGCCTACGGTTGTCTGGCAGGAGCCAGGGAAGCAAGGTCCGTGCTTCAAATACTGTTTCAGAGAGAAATGAGGTAATGAAACTGCTCCTGCTTCATGTATGAGCTGTCATAGATACGAAAATGTACATTTTTGCAGAGCAAGTGAATAATGATCGAAGAGAAGGTATCTTTTTTTTGGAAGTTTTAGTCAAACACAGGGCGTTAGACTCAATACAGCAGTAACTGCATGAAATTACATATCCTTTCTTATGCAGACCTAATAATCTGATTTTTCCCTCCTGGGTATTAGAAAAGACGTGAACTTCTGAATTCCTTATTTTTTTTGTTTTTGTTTTGTTTTTGTTTTCTGCCCAATATTCCTCAGTCGGAAGTAAGCTTGCTTATGTGCAGCAAGCAAAAAATGCAGTTTTTATGCTGAGCTATGAGGAAAGACTGTCAGGGAGGAAGAAGTCAGCAGGTATTCTGCAGAGAAAGGAAAAGGATGCAGATCCAGTGAAGAAAAGGGAACAGAGGACCATCAACAAACAGGTATAGAGCTCTCTTTCTATACACATATATGCCCAGGTAAGGTTTGACTGGCAGTGCTGTGCGTTAAAAGCACACAGCTTCTTTTACTAATATACCCTATATTTACTGTTTGTTTATTTTCTTTAAAGAATGTCCCTATTTGCTTCATGTAGTTAAACAACAAAAAGGAAAGGCAGCAATTTTGTAGCTATATCTGTAGTAATTGTATCTATGTTGGTAAAATAATCACTAAAATTATTCAGAGAGCTGGTTGTTGCTGTAGGGAATCATAAAATTGTTTCACAAGTCGCAACAATTTCAAACTGCTAGTCATATTTCTTTTGAAGACCAGGGCATGTGTAGTCCCTGAGATGCACAGAGCAACAGCACAGCATTTTACCAGGAAAATTAAGTCATCTTCTTGGATTTGTGCTGTTGCTCTCATTGAATGCATTTCAGGCGTCTTAAATAGGCATAAATGACTTTGATCTTCCAGATCCGTCACTCACTTGTAGAGTGCCTGAAATATGAGGTTTATGCAGTAATCCACCCCTTCAGGATGCAGGACGACCAATCACAGTCCTGCTGCAGTGAAAATGATCTTCTCATTGAAACTGTGCATCGCTACCAGAAGCAAGCCTAAGTATTTCCAGAGCTGTCTAGCCTCTTCCTCTCTTCTCATCCAATAAGCTTCTTTCTGTCCTTATTTTTATAGGCGCAATTAGGCAGCTCACGTGCTGTGTTTCTATAACGCGTCTGTTACACATAACAAAAATGCTCAACGGCACAGTGCAACAAGCAAAACACCGCTATTTGTGGTTTTTTCTTTGATCCTGGGGAAGGAGGCATACTTCTGGTTTCCTTCAGTCTAGCATAAGCCCAGATTCTTGCCTTTCCCCTCACAAGGCATTTGCTAAACAACCTGTAACAAGGGCATCACCTTAGAACAGGTGACATCCCTGTGGAGACAAGGTGGGGGAGTGCAGAAGAGACAGATGAGCTCTGGATCAGAGTTTATCCTTCACCAGGGTTTAAAGCGATCCGGCCTTGGCGATCTCTTTCCCAGGCAGCAGGAAACGAGGGCTGACTTGATGGTTACAACCACTCCCTTTACAACGTCGATCTTTTTTTTTTTAAAGAAACACACAAGAAGGAGAACTCCTGTGGGGCAAGGCCAGAGGGTGCATCTGCTGAAGGACGAGGACCTATTGAGGGGGGCCAGCATCGAGACCCTGAGACCTCGTTGCCGTAGGTGGTTCTGCATGGCTCCTGCGCTGAGTGATGCTGGCCGGAGAGGCCACGTCCACGGAGCACCACGTCCTGCGGGACCTCACGGTGGACGAGCGCAGGCTGCAAACATCTTCGCTTGGTGCTGTAGCCGTGTTGCAATGCTTCCTCTTGGCGCCCAGGGTTTAAGGCGACAGCCAGCACCAGCGCAGCCAAACTGTGGAAAAGGAGATGGATCACCCATGCGAGAGGCCTCCTGCGAGCCACTGCCAAGGACCGTGCAGCTCAGCCCTCGTGCCGCTGGCGCAGTTATTTATTTACCTGCGCTCAGGTCGTGCCCGGGCTGTCACCACGGCCCCCTGAGCCCCTCAGTACGGCCAAGGCCTCAACGGCGACCCCCCTCAGGCCCCAGACCCTCCCTGGAGGCAGAAGGAGGCGGAGAGCAGGGACCAGAGCGGAGCCTGGGGGCTGGAGGCCCTCGGGGGCCGCACCATGGCCGCTCTCCCCGGGGGCCGTGGATGCGGGTGGGAGCGGCGGCGGCCGGCAGGTGGCCCCCGTGGCCGCCCTCCCCTCACCCAGGGGGGCTGGGGGGGGCTGCATTTCCCTGCCTTCCCCTGCCCTGCCGGCCGTGGGCGCCACGGCTCCCCTCTTGGGAGGTGCGGAGGCCGGGGGAGGGCACCCTCCCTCCCTCCATCCATCCCTCCCTCCTTCTCCATCTCCCTGCCTGCCGCGGCGGCGGCGAGGGGGAAGGAGGGCGGGCAGCCCCCGCCCGGCTCCCTCCTTCTCCTCCCTCCTTCCCTCCCTCCCTGCCTGCCAGCCTCGGGGCTGGCTTCCTCCCCGGGAAATGCCCCTCCCGGCCGATCTCTGAACATCCCCCCCCCCCCCCCTTTTCCCTCCGCCCTCGCACGGCACCCCGGCGCGGGGCCGGCCCCCCCCCCCCCCTTCCTCCTCCTCCTCCTCCTCCTCCTCCTCCCCCGCCCCGCGGCTCGCATGCTCGCCCGGCCCTGCGGAGGGGCGGCCAGCCGCTGAAGCAGCCCCGCCGCCCGGCATGGCCGAGGAGAGCTCCGAGCTCCCCCGGGAGCTGATAGGTGAGGGCCGGGGCCTGCCGGGCGGGGGGCACCGGGGGGGCTCGGGGGGGGCTGCGGGCTCCCCGGGGGACGGGAGGGCCGGGGGGCGAGGCCCCGCTGCTGCCTGCGGGGACCCGCGCCGTGGGGGGCTCCGGGGGCGCTCTGCAGCGGGGGTGCAGGGTATTGGGGGTCTTGGGGTGCCCCCGGGGCACGGACACGCGTGGGGAAGGGCCGGCAGCAGCCCTGCTGTCAGCCGGGGCCGAGGCTCCGAGCTGCGCCCTGGGGGAGTTTACATGATGTGTTTTTTTTTTTTCCCCCCTCCCACCCCACTGGGCTTGTTTAAAACTCTTTTTTTTTTTCGTGTGTGCGCACGTCTGAGAGGCTATTTGTAATTAAAGTTTCATGGCTGCGTGCGGTGACCCCCCCTGCCCCCCCCCCCCCCCCCCCCCATGTTCCACGGTCTCCGCTTAAGCAACGCTGGCTGATGGCGAGGACCTCCTGAAAATGCTGTCATCGCTGCTTGGGAGCTTTCAGTAAACGGTGGTACGGGCTGCTGGCAACCGGTGTCATTTGGGGATAACAGGTCTGATGCTTTAGGATCCAGCTGCCCTGCTCAGGCCGGGCGTCCTCTGCTTTTAGATACCGGGTTGCCTGTTGAAGGGCAATACGAAGCTCTCACCTACGCTGGAATTAATTTAAAGTATTGCCTTAGTGACAGATGGAAACAGGTTTGTCATGCAGCCAGGTACATGTTGCACTGAATACAGTTCTTACAAACATCACCTAGTTCATTTACACTGTTGCTTTGCCTTTGATTGCTTCAGGCAGTGCTTTTGCTGGGAATTAGTTTTAATGTTTATAAAATATCGGAAAAAATCTGGATGGCAAGTTGCATTTGTCACAGATTTTTTTTTCCTCTATATAGAAAAAAAATGCTTTATTTTGTGCTCTTTCAACATGTAAACCATGGGGGTTACTAGCGTTAGCGTATAGCCTGGCTACTGAGAAGTGATGAGCTATGGTCAAAGCTGATTTTTTTCTTCTTTTTAATACATTTGAGATACTAATACACGATAGTAAGTGTTGTGCATCTGCACTGTACCCTACTATACCGTAGGTGGGGTGTAGTGCATGTTAAGGAGAAAGGCAAAGCTGAACATCCCAACGCATCCCATCCTCTGGTGGCTTTGGACAATTTTAAGAAATGCCTCCCCCCCACCCCAATCCTGGCGCCCTGTGCCCACCCACCGCACTCTGTCAGAGCCCTCTGGGGGCTTGTGGGCCCGTTCAAGTGGGTTGGTTTGATTTCTCCCAGCGTTTTGGCATCTGCATGTTAAAATGTAACCTGATAAACAGACTTTTTGGAATAACCCTATGCTTTGGGAACAGGACGGAAGGATGTGCCTCAAACCGTAGTGATTACAGCGTGGAGATTAAACCGGGAGTGAGAATGGCAGAACTGCAGGTTTTTGTTGTTACTCACTTCCTGCATGACCTTTGCTAGGTCAGGAGGTTTGTAGTCTTAAAAAAATAAAAAAAATAAAAAAAAATCCCTATATTAATGTTGGCTTACCTGGATCTGCACCCCAAAGGTGCTGGTGTTTGAATGTAGGCACTCATAGCCACAGGTATTAAAAATGAGTACGTGAAAATTAGAGCCATAACTTTGTGCTCCTTAATCTGACAAACTACTTTGCAAGTCTATCTGCCGCCAGTGTGTGCGGAGGAGCCCTCAGTCACACGGGAGAAACCCGTGAAGCTGAAATCTTAATTTTGTACAGAAACGTCCCCAGCCCTTCCAGGCAGGTGCAGCCATAGAGCGAGCTGGCGTCCTGGTGCCTGGCCGAGCCACAGGTCCCAGGCCTCTCCCCAGCCACGCCAGGGCTGCCGACCTGCGGTCCTTTTCATCGCTGCTGCGTGGCACCTGTGGTGCCACGGTGAGGGAAGCGGGACTTGCTCCCCGGAGGAGGAAATCCCCTGCTTGCCAGAGAGGAGAAACCAAAAGGCAGAGGCTGGGGGCGGAGGTACAGGAGCAGTGACCGCTGCAGCACCTTTCCTTCCGTGAGGAGAGCGGGCTTTCCTTTATGAAAAGGGCTGTGTGGTCAGCTTGCTCCTCAGCTCCCACCCAGGGGCTGACAGAGCAGGACCGGGCGTTATTCGTGCAAGAGGAAGCCTTGGAAAAACAGCTCGCCTCGGGAGGGAGGACGGGGCTGGACTTTCCCCCGGGCCCTGCTTACCTGGCTGCTCGGGGAGCTGGCTGCCTGGCTCCCTACCAAGCAGTTGCCCTGGGAGCCGGGCGCGCTGGCAGCCTGCCACAGGGCTGCCACCGCTCGGGGCGGCCTTCGCCGGGCTCGCTCGCTGCTGCCCAGGAGCTTTTGTTTCCTGAGAGGAAAATTGAAATTCCTGGGGAAAAAAAAAAATAAAAAAAAAATTCCGATTTTGCAGAAGGAACGCTTTCTGGCGGAGAGTCGCACTGACCGGGCGTATTTGTGACCCGCGCGCCCTTCTGCCTTGCAGGCAGAGCTCCTAGGCTGGAGAAATGATGCGTTGCCTGAACGAACGCGTTCAGGCGAACAGATGAAAATTGTGTGGAAAAAGTAGTATTCTGTAATTAAAAGCCTTACGAAGAGCCTATTATCTTCGGTTTTAGCCTTTAAACTTTAGTCTGCACAAGGGCGAAGTGTGTGCGTCTGGGGAGGGTGGAGACTTGCCATTTAAAGGTTCCAGTAGTGGTGCGGGAAATAGGTTAATGTGTTTAAAAGATTTCTTCCTCAGCCCTTGTCTGGGAGGGCTGGGGAGCAAAATGTGCGGAAGGTGCCAAATTGGCTCATCCAGATGAGTTCCTCTGTTTATCTACCGCTTACATCAGTTGTATAAGCTTTCTGACACGATTCCATGTGTATACGTTCCCTTCAGGACAGGGTTCAAGCCTTTAGGGAAAAGGCTGGTTCACTTGGTGCTTGGCAGAGACTGTCTGTGTGTGTGTATGCCTGTACATAGAAAAAAAATTATGGCAATTAATGCAACTTTGGCACTGTGAGGTGCCTACAGTGACTTGGGCTGAGACCAGCACTGCCTTCCACAGCATCCGCTGCATAGCTGTCAGGTGTTAGTGTCTTGAAGTCTGAGCGGTTGGCTTTGCATCTTGAATGTGCAAGTACAAAATGTGTAAACTCTAGGTTTATCCATCATCCCCCTTCTCCCAGTAACAATAAAAGGTGAGCGTCTTTGCAGTACAAGGAGTTAATTGGCTTTAGTAAGCTTTTCAGGTACGAATAATAGCAAGTGAGGAATTCGCTCTCTTCCTTGAGCAGAGCTAAGCGGTGCTGGGGCTTGTCTTGAGAATGCTTTTGATGTGTAACTAGCACTGGAAAGAAATATAAGATTATGTTTAGAATGCTGGCATATGAAAACTCTAACCCCACCGTAACAGAAGTAAATTATTGTGTGGATGGTGTACTTCTTACAAAAGTTGTGTTCGTTGGTGTTTAGTACTGTTATGCGTGCATGAGACTTCTGTGAGTGCAAGCAGTTGAGCAGCGTAGCTGTGAGTCTTCCTGAAAACAGGACTATGGTGTTTCCTTCTCATGTTGACACTAAAAGTATTTAATCAAGGTGTTTTCTTTTATTTCAGAAAGTGTCAGGGATGTTATTGGGAGGAAAATCAAAATTTCGGTCAAGAAGAAGGTAAAGCTGGAAACAAAGGGAGATAAAGTGGAGAACAAAATATTGGTGAGTACAGTAGACTGAGTGATTCAATTTGTGGAGGAAAAGCCAATATCTATTCAGAAGGCATCAATTCTCCTCTTGAAAGATTCTTTGAACTTTCGTTGTACCATAAGTTTCGCATACCACTTACTTTCTTACTTTCTTGCTAGCCTGCATAGCAAGTTGGTTTGTGGTATGCACGTGTATGCACACATGTTGATCACTGAGTTATTCTTCAGGGTTTAGGGTATGGTGTTGTGGATTGATGCTAAGACTAGTTATTATTAGAACCTGTTCTACAATAATTTGCTGCCTTTGCTGGTGAGGTTTCCTGTCTACATCAATAGGAATTTTGAGTGGACAAGAAATGCAAAATGAAGCACGTAGAATTATTTATCTTTTGAGAATCTCTTGAAGCTGTTACATGGTGAAGAATAATTGTAAAGCTGTTGTGCTTTTTAAACTCAAATGACTATTTGTACTTTTTAGTATTCTCTGAGTCATTATCTGCGTTTTAAAAGAAATGCTTACTGTGTGGGATCTTCCATTGTCATTCCTGAAACTGTAGTGGGGGAAAGTGTCAAATTAATCTCACTGAAGTATGCTTTCCTGTTTTCTCAAGAATAGTTTTGCTGGCCTCTTTTGATAAGACGAGAGCTGCAGTAATGAGCTGGTATGCGTGCATACTGTCTTGAATACTTGGGTATGCAAAAATAGATGGAACTTCATTTCTTCTTTCCTTTGATACTTCTCTATCAGGAGAATAACAAATGCAAATAACTACAATGCTGCTATAATATTTTGCAAGATGTTTGAAATTTGGTGCTTTGTATCAATAAGAATGCTATTGTACGTTTGAAAGTTTCATCGCCAAGACTTTGTTTGATATTTTAGGTACCTTCCCCATGTCAATATGCTGTTTTCTTGTTAAAACGCACAACTGATTAATCAGTTCTGAATTATCTTCAAAAAGTGCATGTTGCTTATCCTAGGGCAGTAAGACTGTAGATAATGGTCTATCTTTCCATGACAGCAGCTACTTATGGAATTTGAAACATTTTCTGCGTAATATCTACCTGTTTTATTTATAGCTCCTGGGTTAACAGTTTATTTCTGTACTGGAAATAGGTCGAGCATTTGAATGTTGATTGATCATCTCTATTTATTTGAAAACCACGTGTAGAGGGAAGGCTGACAGTTTCACTGAAGCAGTAACACTTGATTGACTTTTGGCTTATCCCGAATCATTACTGATATCAATAGAGAAATACACTGTGGAAATACTGTAGTACTGTTCCAATCTGATGGGACCAAAAGAATGTCAAGCTCTGAATCCACAGTGAAGCTTCTGAGGGATGTACTGCTCAGCAGTAAAATGCCTAAAAGTGACGACTCAGATCATTTTTCTCAGTCATCTCCTAAGCTCTCAGGTGGCAGACTTTAACCTTTGACGGCTGGAAAGGTACTGAAAGGGAAGAAACCTCTTTAAGGGGTTCACAAGTTTTTTGAGCGGTTCTTGTGTGCTTGCATGCTGCCTCCAGTGTACAGGATAAGTCTTTCGAGAATATGAAGGGGGTTGTTGTCCAGTAGAACCATTTGTTCGTTGATATAACCATGCAGAAGACTTGTGTTGCAAGGAAAAAGAGAGTGCTTTCATGGTTAGGGAAATTGACGGTTGACTGCTGGGGTTGGATTTCATGTTTTCTTCTGCTACAGAGTCCCTGTGTGAAGCTATACAAATCACTGATGTAATTTTTATTTTTTTTACAGTGTTTCTTTGACTGCATGCGTGCATCTTTATTTTATGTGATTTTCTTTGCAGAAGTGCTGAGTGTTCTCTGTAGTGGCTGAGGCCAGTAGAGGCCATGGTTTCTTTTGAGAACAGAGTTCTCTGAGATGCGGAGCACTCTGAAAAAATGACACCAGTGACACCTTAAGTTGGGTACCTCAAATTAGTGGAGACTTTTAGGCCTTACTGTGTCTACAGACTGTCATTCCTTGCCTGTGACACAGAGGAGATAGACCCTCCTCTCCTCAAAAGTTTCTTAAAATAAATAACCTTAATTCAAAAATATGTGGGTGCTTAATGCTAAACACCACTGGAAAGCACCTAACAAAGTTAAGAGATTTGTAATCCAACCTAGGATTTAGCAGTACTCAGCAAATAATGCATATGGCCTGCGTTATTCAGCAGGTAAAAGTGACTACTGAATGCTGTGCCTTGACCGAGCATGCAAACTGAATGCTGAATAAAGTGTTGGCAGCAAAAGCACTTCCATGATTAAATACTATATCCTTAAGTGCATGCACCACAAGGCTCAAATGTGATTCCATGGCCAACCTTCGTGCCAGTACTGCTTGATACCTGGGAGCTTACTTCTGAATTGTTAATATTCTTCTGAGCACGGCCTCTGGAGTTCACGTGTAGCAATTAATTGTTTTAAGATTTAGATTTAAATTGTATTAGTAGCTGTGTGTTTACAAGCAAATCAGTTAGCATGCATTGGGTCCAGCACTTACTAAGCAGAAAATGCCAGTTGTTCTTGGTCTAGCTAACCCCAGCACTGTTTTGGAATGTACTCAAGACTTTAGAAGAGGTTGATCATAGAGGTTGAGCGATCTCTCATCCTTTCTTCCTAGGAAACTCCAGCAAAATCACTGACACTTTGAGATTATTTAAAAATTGCTGCTTTTTGCAGGTACCTGTAAAAACACTTGACCTCTGGCCCTGTTGTTCATGGTGTATTCAAGATGCAAAGTTGTAGAATATGGTTATAACCATCCAGTCAAGTCACTCTACTCTAGCAAATTCCTCTGATCAGTAAGATGGAAATTTCTCTAAAGAGAAAAGTGCAAAAAGAAAATTGATGTTGTTTAAAATGAGGTTCCTATGTTAAGACAGTGATGTTGGTGGATGAAGTCCATGCATGCCTTAAGGTAGATTTGGGATCTCAGCTTTGGGTGTCAGAGTCTGGAATTTTATGACTTGGGAGTTTTGAAGTAAGACAGATTTATCACTGCACAACAAGCTTGCTGCCTCAGTAATCTCAATGTGCAGTTATTTACTTTTCCAGTTAGTCATAATGATACAAACCAATAAACATGGCGGGCGGCTTAACTGACTCTGATCTGCGGCGTTGTGTCTGGCCACAGGTGTGCAGGCCACAAACTGGAGTCCAACGCTGAAAAGTCAATAACCGACTTGAAAAACCAACAACCACCTTGAATGGGCTTCAGATCAGTCTTCAAGCAATTAGGGTGAAACCCCAGCCCTCTACAAGTCTTCTTTATATTGCTCTCGTAGAGCAAAGCTGCCCCGAGGGAGGATCAGGAAATAACCTGTGCGGCCCTGTGTGTAAGGCCGAGCACTGTTGCAAGGGCAGCCATCGCTTCTTCTGGGTCAATAGGGTTCTTGCAAAGTAGGCTTTATAGGTTAAAATCAATAACGTCTTGTAATCAGGTTGATGATTGCTTTGGTTTTGTGGGATTTTTTTTTCCTTTTGTTTAAACATGGTTTCTCTGAGAACAAAGCTTAAGGCTCATGTTGAGTGGCTACTGTGTTTCTCCTCACACTGACAACTTCTGGGCATCGTGGCTGGTTTCAACCAAAGCTGGTGGATGTGCAGAGGTCTAAGTTGTGATGATAACGCTGTGGGTTCTGTGGAAAAAAGCAGTCAGAAAAAGAAGAGAAACTTCACACTTATTTACCCTGAGGGCCCCATGTTTTGGCACCCTAAGGGATCTCACAGAGTGCCCTGTCCATAAGAAAAAATTTCGGTGTTGCGTTGTTTTTTAATCCAGAGGCTTTGGTGTTTATCGGATTATCACCCACAGACAAACCCTGGTAGGAAATGGGGCTTCTTAATTTTACTGTTCGTGGTGCTACTCTTTTCCCCCTCAAAACCAAAGGTATCTGTATAGTGTTTTGCTGGATATGTCCCATTGCAGTTTGTTCCTGTCACATTTACTGTAATTAATAGCAATCATTGAGAAGCTGAACTTGTAAGATAAAGGCAGTATGTTAAATACATCTGATCAGCTCATTATAAAATACTTACATTTTTAGGAGGGATTCATAGCAGGTAAAAATTCCAGGGTCCCTTTTACTTTTTCTTTCTTTACTATTAATAAAATGGAACAATTGTAGCATAATTTCATTTTAGATCTGTTTTCCTTTCCAAAATAAAATTATTTTAGGTATTAAAGATGAAGAAAATATTGGCATTTCATACATACTGCAAATGACCATGCTCCCCATATGGCTGATCTGTTGTGCTTGTGTGTGGTTTTTTTTTTCTTCTTTTTTTCAGTGTTTTCCTAACCTTAAGGTCAGAGTAGTGTGATGTGATGTAGTTACCAAGAGCACTTTATTAGGAAATCCCATTGAGGAGTCTCAGTTACGCTGCTGCCCCAGGTCATTTACATTCTCCTTGTTAAAATATCACAGTGCTACTTCTGGAACTATGACAGTTGCCTTGGCAGGTGGCTCTCCTTGAAATGTTCTGTATGCCCAACATGGATTTACTGACAATAATTTGTATGCCCTTGTCACTTTCTTTGGGGCATATGTTGGCATGGACTTCTAAAGCAAAATTTCTAGTTGAATCCTGTCAAATAGGTTTATATTTATTGTGTGCACAGGACCTAAGATTTCATGTTCTTCTTCTAAAGAGTCACTGGTACAGAGTGAAATTCTATTAAAAAGATGTACCTGTATTTACTTTTAAAAGAGCAATTACGAGCATCTTGTGCACCGTCCGTGTGGCTGCTTGAACAACTTGGCTGACTTTACTAAAGTAGCTGATAAAAGCTGAACAGGCACAGCCGCCCGTACAAGCTATAAGGATAGCAATCTCTGCGTGGAGGCAGTAATGTTTTGCACTGCCAAAACTATTTTGGGATGAAAAGCTCTGGCGTTTGTTTCCCATTGCTCATCTTTTTGTCTTGATCCATCAATGATAATTTATTTGAACAGAGATTCTATATCTGTCTAGGTGTATTGCCTTTAAAATATTCACTCATATTAAATCACTAAGAGCATGAAGCTTACAGGGTTGTCCAAGGTTAGTTTTACATAAAATGTGTGCGATCTCGCATGTTACATCATGACAGCTGGTGTGTGATAATGATCTTAAATATGGACATTCTTGAAGAATAATGGTGTTTCCTCTTCTGTGCCTGGAACACTGAGTGTTATGGCATATCTTAAGTGTGTTTTTATGAAGATGACATGAAGTAGGTGTTGGTACATCCCTTATGTCAGAAAATCTAAATAAAATGAGGTAGAATAATCAAAAATACATGAAAATATATTTTAATCAATTTATAAGGGGCTTCTTCAAAAGCAGTTGAATTGTCTTCAATTCAAAAGATTGCTACAGAAAACTGAAATAATAGTAGTAAAGTTCTCTGGAAAGTGAACTTAGTAATCCAGTTGTATTATTATGCAGTTTATTTATTAATGCAGTTAATAAATACACATTCGTTAATGCAGTTGTACATAGTCCTGAAAAAGGAAATATTTGAAAAAATAATCATTTCTGTCTAAGTTTTAAATAAATCTACGTATACGTTGTACACTGATCTGCAATGTCCCTTTTTAACCTTTGGGAGGTTTTACAAATGTAACATTCTCATGCTGTGATAGTGCGTGCAAATGTTAAAATCATCTTTCTTGAGATGTTTCCCCTTGTAGGAACGGAAATTGATCAGTAAATGCAATTAACCAAGTGGAGAGGAATGCTGACTTTTGCTTTGGGTTGGTGAGGCTGGGAATTGCATTTATCTCCTCAGTCTCTGTTTGTTTCCAATTTTGTTCTCCCTCCTCACCTTCCTTATTTCTAGCCTCTCCCTCACTGAAAACAGCCACTGCAGGTGGAACAGTGTGTCTTGTGTTTAAATCAGTGTTGACACACTTGTATAGCTTTTTAGTATAGTAACAATACGAATAAAATGTGAGGCAGTGTTTGGACATTCTGCTCCTTTCCCTCAGGTCTGTCTGCCTTAAGGGTAAGGTGCAATCTACTCTTTTAATTAAATTGGCCTTTGACCAAACTGAAACAGTCCTTTTTCTTTGGCTACCCAAGCGAAAATGTGGATTTCTACAGTCCTGGCACTTCTGTGTCCTTTTGAGTGCAGCTCTGCCTAGAGTTGTATGCTTTCTTTGACACTGGTTCAAGCATAGATTTCTTGCACATTGAGGGTATAGAGTATTCTTATATTCCCTGTAGCACGCACTTTGGGAGGATAGTGTTACGACTGTATCAGAAGAGCAGCTTGCTTGCACTCATCGTCTTTAATGCTGGACAACTGGTATATATAGGGAAAGGTAAGAAAAGGTGACTCAGCTTCCACTGCCCAGAAAGCAGCTGCCTTTGTTCTGTCTCAGGTACTTTGTGCTCACCTGCATGCGCATGCCCTTATCTGTGTCCTGGAAGAAGGATCGCCTCACTTTCAGCGGCTTCTGGTTTTCAGTTCACAGCTCTACCAGCTGTCAGGAAAATAGGAGTGGTGGGAAGCAGGACTCCACTATGGCTCTGAATGGTTCATAGGATCTCTTCTTCTATCAATTTTTCATAATCCAATAAACCAATGTGATTTTTAAACCATCATACTCTTTCTGCTTCTTTTACTGAATATATAATGTACCAAAGTGGTTTGCTAATGTACTTTTGTTTCTAGAGTGCCTGACTCCCTGCCACCATTATTTATGAAATGGAATCTTTCTAAGCAAGGATTTGCATTGAAATCTGTGCATAAAAGTGGCAGAAGAGTGAATATTACACATAATTTCCAAAAAGCTGGAAATGAAAAAATAGAAAATGAGCGTTAGGGTCAACTTCTTGTCTCTGTCACTCTTCTCTACTGATGGCTGCTTTTTCAAGAAAGAAAAGCCTTGGAAGGGAACAGAATGTATGTTATTAGATGGGCCAATACAAATGCAAAAAGCTTGTCTGTGGTGTGTGTGTGTATTTTTAAATACCTCATGGCTTGTTTAGTCTGCCTGGAGATACTTACTCAAAGAAAAATGCATCTTGCACATGGAATGTGGTTCATTTTACTCTAAGCGGAGTGGAGGAGGATGCAGTAAACTTGAAAAAGGCTAGAAAGACTGCTAATTGAAAAGCTAGTGTACCACGTGGTGAAAAATACTTCTTGTTGGTCTGAGCCTCTCCCTTCAACCATTGTTGTGGTGGAAGAATTGGTGAACATCACCAATTTTTCTGATTATTAAAATATTTACTTTGGATCATCTACAGTTCTGCTTTTTTTTTTTTTTTTTTTTTTTTGTCCTCGTGGTGATGGTAATTTAATTCTGTGTAAAGTAATTATGGGCCCAGGATGTAAAATTATTTGTTAAATATAATTGCTACTAAATGCGCTCCGTATTGCTGCCACGGTCCCCAAGCTGATTTTTGCCCTTTCTAATCGCTCTCTATCTCCATAACACCCACTCTGCCATAACGTGTGAGTGGTATCTTTTGGTTAATGATAGGTTCCTTAATTCGAACAGTTAAGATGACAAGCTATTGCTATGAAAATTTAATTACAAAAGCTAGGGCCTGATAACCCAGCACTCCTGAAATAGGCTTAACAAAATTAATTGGCCTGCTCAGGTTTGGGAAGCCAGGGTAGCAGAATAAGGTCCACATATCTGCAGGGTGGGATTTTAACGTTAGCGAATGAAGCAAGTTTCTGCTGGTTGGTGCAAAACAAGGATAAAAGGTCACAGCCTGCAGGATGGAAACCGAAAGCAAGTGAGGAACAGCTCTTCCTTGGATGGGTTATACTTCTGGGTCTTAGAATCACAGAATCATTAAGGTTGGAAGAGACCTCCAAGATCATCTGGTCCAACCATCCCCCTACTACCACTGTCACCCACTAAACCATGTCCCCAAGCACCACGTCCAACCTTTCCTTGAACACCCCCAGGGACGGTGACTCCACCACCTCCCTGGGCAACCCGTCCCAATGCCTGACTGCTCTTTCTGAGAAGAAATGTCTCCTAATTTCCAACGTGAACCTCTCCTGGTGTCTTCTCTGCATAGCGACTTTTGTAAAAAATTGAAAACTCTGTACTGGATGTTCTGCAGCTTATTCCTTGGGCTGACACGTGACATTTGTGTCCCTGCATGTAGTAGAAGGCCTGCGTGACAGGAAGGTATGCATACGGGGATGGAAAAAAACAGCATAAAGGCTGGACCTGGGCCTGCTTTCTCTTTAGAAGTTCTGTCCTGCATTGTTTTTTGTTTTGTTTTGTTTTGTTTTCCCCAGAGGTGTCTATGCTTTTCTTTTTAGATAGGTCAATAACTGCATTTAACTTTTTCCCCTTTGTGCATTTAGCACAGTGGTTAGCACCAGGGAGCCTGCAAGGGTGTTTAGGGTCGCTGAAAGGTCTCTAAGAGCTGCTGCTTAAGAGGTTGAGGTCACCTGGAGCAAGCCATTTCCATGTCATGCTCCTGAATGCCTGGAAGGAGCATGCCAGAGGCAGATATGCATGAAATACGCAGTTCAGGTGTGTACCTCTTCCTCTAAACGCATCCTCAGATCTCTGATTGAACAGCATCCCACGCTTGTGCGTAACAGTTTGCCAATCCACTGCTTCTGTAGTGCTTCATGAAACGTTGTGGATTTGAGCTCAGCTATCAATACCTACTTATTCCTGGGGCCTGGGAGGAAAACAGGGGGTAATAGAGTTGCTACAGAGCAAGTTTCTACTCGGATCTGATTAGGGGAAATGAATGGCTGTTGACCCTTATCTGAATCGGGAGACAGGGCACTGCTGTGTTTGTTCAGGGCTGACCTCTGAATGAAAAGGCTTCTCTCTCTCTGCCTCCGAGGCCATTAGCAAGACTGAGACTATTCATAGAGAGCTATTGATAAAGGGGAAACCTTTCAAAGGCTCATCCCTTAACAAGCACTTGAGCCTGGTGCTTAAGAATGATACTGTCTTAAAGCCAGTGAGCTTCTGCAGATGCAGAGGTGGCGGAGGCTTAGGTGTGGAGCAGTGAAGGTAGGACAGCGTTTGGATTTGTAGTGCAGCAAACTGCAGCTGAAGATCTTTTCTTCAGGTGTTGCCAGTAAATATTTGAGGACATGCTAACTTTGTAAGGCGCTGATGCTTCGATGAGAAATAATTTCTGACATCTTGGTAAGTTTATTCATACTCCAAAACTAAATTACACATTTTATATTATTTTTTATTTTAAAAATGTGTAACATGAAAAATGTATTTTAAATATAAAGAATAGGTTTTTTTTTTTTGACTACATCACTATTCACATCTGTACCTTGCAAGTATCAGAAAAGGAATGTTTGGGCTCAGGGCTTTCTGTTCTCTCACAAAGGTGCTGGAATGCCTCCAGATTTTGTGAAGCATATCACTGTATGCTGTGTACACTTGATGCATTCACTACAGCTATCTTTATGCTCCCTTTCCATCTCCCTCTTTGCTGTCCTTCCATCTCTGCTTCAGCAAGTCCCTGAAAACTTTTATATGCGTAGATTACTCTCAGGGCTCATGTTTGCTTTTTAGCCTGCCCCTTCACTTACACTAGTATCACCATTTTCCCAGCAGTGTATTTCCCCACTTCTGTTTCCTTTCCTTACAGGGATAATGCTGGGGTCACAGAGATAATACTGACAGTGCCACAGCAGTCTGAAATATTGTAAAATAGTTTTAAAATGGTTTCCTCTGTGAGTAGAGTGTTGAGATACCCAATTTTTATAGTTCTCTCTTTGCTTTGGGAAGACATTTTTCTAATTTTTTTTTTTTTGACAATGAATTTAACTGCACCTTATGCAGTCTGTACCATTTCCCTCACAAAAGATTTCACGGCCACTTTTCTGCCACTTACTTGCTTGGCTGCACCATGTAGGCAAACTGCAAGAGCTGCTGAATGCCACTCAGACTTCTAGGTACGTCAACCAGCTTGGAAAAGCTGGTTATCTGGGGAAGAGTGGTGTTCAGTCTTTAGCCAAATGCTAAGAAAAGTCTTCAGAAGTGGCCAACAGAGACATATGTTTTGTTTCAGTTGGAAACTGCTGCAGTTTTTTTGCCTGCTCTGAATACTGTTGAAAATGGTAAGATGCACAGGACTCAACTCTTCACATTTGCATATTCAAATCAGATGTTAGGTGGCTGCAGGATTATTGCCAACACTGAAAACACCTTGTCTTTTGGACCTCTCATTGTTAAACTGTGACCTTTATCAGCAGACAAATATTTATTAAACTTAGTAGATATTTTTTGTAAGCCTTTTGAATAAGTTTTCCCTGTTAAAAAAATTTGAAAACAGCCCAAAATACAACAGCTGAAGATTGAGTTAGTTTCATGAGCTATTTCCAGTGTAACGCTATCCTTTTACTGAATTTTTATCCTAAGTACTTCCCATAACATGATTAGATCGATCTGCTGTTGTTTATATGTGCGTGAAATTGTGTGAAATTAAAATCCCGCAGGTTTTTGTACGGTATTAATTTATCACAAATGTAGCCCTAATGCAATTTTAGTAGGTCTTTGTTCAACCTGAATGGTTAACAAGTTTACCCAAATTATTGTTGTTCTGTTTTTTGTCTTTTTTTTTTCTTTGTTTTCTATCTTGCACTGTTTATTTTAGGGTATTCATTATGTTGCTTTTCTTTTGGGGGGACCTTTTTATTCTTGCCATAAAGAAAATGTTGCAGAC